>NC_089586.1:41761325-42361325 GCF_019320115.1 Miscanthus floridulus | reverse complement strand
CCTAGGACATCTGTAGGCTACAATTCAATATGGGTTATTATTGATCGTCTAACCAAGATAGCTCACTTCCTACTAGTCAGAGATAAATATCGAGCAGAATAGTATGCAAAGCTTTATCTTGATAGAATTTTCAGTCTACATGGGGCACCCAAGACCATTGTCTCGGACAGAGGGTCGTTGTTCATATCCAAGTTTTGGAAAAGTCTACATGAGTCTTTGGGAACCAAACTTATCCATAGTTCTGCTTATCATCCGCAAACAGATGGATAGACTGAAAGGGTAAATCAAATTCTTGAAGGTATGATAAGAGCATGCGTCCTTTCCTATGGTGTTAAATGGGATGAATGTCTTCCCTTAGCTGAATTCTCATATAACAATAGCCATCAAAAGAGTATTAAAATGGCACCATTCGAAGCATTGTATGGCCGTAGATGCCTGACACCTTTAAATTGGTCAGAAGCTAGAGAACGTTGGTTCTTTGGACCGGATGTGGTCAAGGAAGCTAAAGAGAAAGTTAAACTCATACAAGCCAATATGAAGGTAGCTCAATCTCGATAAAAAAGCTATGCTGATAAGAGGAGATGACCGCTAGAATTCAAAGTGGGAGATCATGTTTACCTCAAGGTATCGCCGATGAAAGGAGTTCATCGATTTGGGATTCAGGGAAAGTTGGCGCCTCGTTATGTAGGTCCTTTTCAAATCCAACAACGATGTGGACCGGTCGCCTATCGCATCAAGTTACCAGATCACATGTCAGCTGTGCATGATATCTTCCATGTATCTCAGTTAAAGAAGTGTCTTCAAGTACCTGACCAAGTGATTGACTTTGGTGATGTAGAACTAGAACCTGATCTGACTTATGCTGAGTACCCTATTAGAGTCTTAGATTAGAAAGATCGAGTCACTCGAAGGCGTACAATCAAGTTCTACAAAGTACAATGGAATCAACACACTGAAGATGAAGCTACTTGGGAGTCCGAGGATTACTTAGAAGAAAACTTTCCTGACTTCTTCACTTCTATCTAGTTGCAATACCTTGTCTATATTGTAACTTGTCTCGTTTGTCAGCAGAATAGAAAAACCCCCTCACTAGCCTTTTCAATAAAGTTATAATGTGTTAGCTTGACATATTTCCTTTTCCATTACTTAGCCTTAGGTTTTAAATCTCGGGACGAGATTTCTTTAAGGGGAAGGGTTGTAACACCTCTGGTGTTTTGACCTAGCACTAAAACTTGACACATCATTATATGCATTACAAAGCATTCATAAAGTAGAAAATTTTGAATCCATTCACTAAATAAGCTTTATTTCATAAGTTGTTATTTTATGTGATGTGATTCAAAACCCTAAATAGAGATCATGACCACAAGGGTCAAATTTCATGTGATCATGTGAGGCCATGTGTCATTTGACTCAAATAACCCTAATGGGCCATGTTACTGGTCAAAAATCAAAGTTAAAGTAAAAGGTAAACAAATCAAATTTGAATTCAAATTCAAAACATAAGTCCTTTTTGCCCCTTTTGTCTAATTCAAAATCCATTTGGAATTTGGGGTTGTGACAAAAAGCAAAGTTGAAGCATATTTTATAAGGATCAACTTTGGTATTCAAAGTTTTTCAAGTTTACATATAAAATTTGGAGTAATTTTGAAATGGTTCAAATGCTCAAATGCACCCCAAATTCAAATTTCAAAATGGAGGCAGAATTTGAAAATGTTCCTTGAAGCAAAGTTGTAGAGTTTGAAAAGTTGAGCAACGTTCATTTTTGGAGATTTTCAACTTCTTTAGAAAATTTGGGAGTAATTTGTAAAATGAACTCAGTGGCAAATCTATAAATACTTCAAAAAAATCAAGTTGGCAACAGGGCGCCACCGCCCCACCGCCGGTGTCCTTTCTTCGGCATTCTAGGCGCGCCTTTGGCCGCCCTTGGCTTCGCGCTAGTGCGGGGAGCACGCTGCGTGTCGATTCCGCATGCTCCTGGCCGAGCTATAAGACCCAGACGACGTTGTTGGCTTTTCTTTCCTTCCCTCTGTTTTCCCGACGCTGCTGTCTCAACTCTGGCGAGCTTCTCTCGTTTCCTCAGCGCAAGTTAGCCTCGGAAAAGCCATGTTCCAGTTCTGCCTACTCCTTGCACATTCAACCAAGCTGTGGCTACTGCTTGATTTCACCGAGAGCTCACTGTCCACGTTCATCTTCCTCGCGGCCAGCGACCTCAATGGAAACTCCGATTCACCGTGGCCAGCCTCATCCGGTGAGTCGTTGCCCTTGCTTGTTGACTCTACGGCTTCGTCTCGATGCTGTAGTGCTTATTCCACTCTTGCATGCTCGTTTTGCCAACTGCAGTCACCAGAACACCATCATCGACGAGGTCCGCTCCGCCATGGTCCTGGTCACCGTCGAAACGCGTCACCATAGCTTCTCCGGTCTCGCTTGTTGCTTCAACACATCTGGGGTGAGCCATGATGCTTCCTGAACTCTCTATTTCACCGTTACCGACCTTGTTTCACCGGCATAACACTGCCGTGCCACCGTGTCCGCCATGGCCAGTGTCAGCCTTGTTCCATGTCGTAATCAACCTTCATAGTGCCACAGATCGATGCGCCTAGCTCTTGTGAACATGTTGGTACTTTGGCCGTCGCTGTTGGGCTCACCGTCGGCGATTTAGCGCCGGTCAGCGCCGTCGAAGCCACGACCAATGCCCGAGGTTGAGGATGACATGTGGGGGCCGGCTGTCAGTGTGTGAGAGAGAGAGAATAGTGTATTTTGATATTTTTCTGATTTTGAATAGTGCTGAATCTTTGGAAATTTGTAGGAAAATAATCATAGCTCCAAAAATTCTAAAAATTTGTGTGTAGCTTCTATACATGTTCTAGTATGGTTTAAAAATATGAAACTTGAAATTTGAATAAATTTTTAATGTTCAAATATTCAGTCCATTAATTGATAAATGCAATTTCCATGATTTTTGTAGGCCACTGTATAATTCCAAAAATTATGAAATTTGTTTTGGTACACTAATTTGTCATGAGGAAGCTTACATAAAATTTTGAGGTCATTTGGAACAAGTTCATTTTTGGGCTTATTTCCAAATTAATTCAAAAATAAATAAAAGCAAACCCTAAGTGTTTGATTAGTGTTTGATCTTGTTTTGGTCATGTTTTGTGACTAGTAGGGTTTCAAGGTCAATTTGGTCAAGTCACATGTGTGGTCCTTGATGATAGAATTGCAAGTTGGTTTTGTTGGCTTGCAACTGTACCGTGAAAAATGAGTGTATTCGAGGTGTTATTATATTTCATGCACCATGAAAGCATCATGTTTACATTATCATCATGTTGAAGCATATGTTATTATTTCGTGTAGAACCCAAGAGTGAAACGATTCTAGTTGAGCAAGTTCTAGAAGAATCCCCGGTTGTCACGGGATTCGATAATTGTGGTACTGATCCGGAACCTAAAATCGTCAACGAAGGCAAGCCCCGGTTTATGTATTAAACCATTACCTTGTTTACTTTGAAAAGTTTATCATCTATGTTACCTAATGCATTAAGTTGATTATTTCAAATGTTACCTACTTGATGCATTGCTTACCTTGTTAATTGTTTACCATCCTTGAAGATGATTTCATTTACAAAGGCGTAGAATGCTTAGTATGCTTTATGGTAGGCTTTCAAAGTAAAAGTTTCGATACAATCAAAGATGGCATACTGGCCAAAGAAAGAAAGAAGATAGAATGAATTAGAGACTAGTCGGGTGACTTATCTTGAATGTTGGGTAATATTGCCGACTATGTCGCTTAAAGGCCACTCATTGTGGATCTTCTGAACGAGACACTTTGTAGTACTGGTCACATACTTCGGTAAGCCTACTTTGGCTAATCCAATACTAAGACGAATGCCCACGCACTGGGAGTGGAGAGATGGCGGGAGTAGCATGTACCCTCATGGCTAGAATGTGGCCGGATTTGAGGTGTGCTGTGCTCTCGGGTGGCGTGGAGATGGCTTAGTATAGGAGAATCCGGTAGTGAGGTTGATATATGCAAGATTAAGTTCTACATATGTCGTGTGATAAGGAATTCCCAGCTGGGACTTGAATCAATTCGAATTGCTGGTGCTCCATGGATATGGAGACTCGATTCATTATAGAAGCAATGCAGGACTGGTGAATTACTAAAACTTGTGAAAAGGAATGGAATGAGAATGTTGAGAACATGGGATATGAACACTTAGTTGAGATAATGAACTAAGAATACTTAGGGGTAAAAACTTGAAAATAGGATCAAGAATAGTAAGCTTTTGGTAAAGAACTTTTGGATCTTGCTACATCCTTACCTTGCCCCAACACCTGCATTTCTAAAGTCTTACACCCCCTTTACGTCGGGTTAGTCTTGTTGAGTACTTTTGTACTCAGGGTTTGTTAACCCTTGTTGCAGGTGAGTCGCATGCGCAGGCTTGTTTTGGTCCCTGCTGCATGTCTGTGTTTGAAGTCAATGACGATGAGGAGTGATGAATGGCCTTTGGACAAGGCACTAGTTTGTATGATAAATAAAGTTAATGTAATATTATCCCGCTACTATGGTTGTATGACACTTATGGTATTGTAAGTTTGAAAACAACTAGTTTGTAAACTATGTTATCTTAAGACTTCTGCTATGTTTTACTCTGATGTATATATTTGAATAAACTGTTGTAATCTGCCATGTCTGTGATTGGGATCCTGTTTGAAAAGAGAATCGTGGATGATTCAGGTTTCCCGAGGACACCCGACAGACCTATTGAGTTGTTGGGAACTCGCGAACGCTATCCGAGGTCTGTTAAGACAACGATAGGTGCACATGGGTCTAATTTCTTAGAAGGTTCTGCCACAGTCCGGTGGCACCACCACCCCTAGGGTGGTGCCCACCTGGACTTGGTCAAGTGCAGCAGGAGTCTAGGTGGTCACCGAAAGTCATAGTGTACACTACCTTCATGAGGATGGTGCACCACTAGGTGCTATCCGGTGCCACTGCCGCTTTTTGGCTGAGAGCGAGGGAAGTGGGCTGGTCACCGCCATGGTGACGGCGGTGCACCGCCCTAATTTTCTAGAGAGGGATTTTTGGGTGACTGGCTAGATGGTCACTGCCCTCTTAGGGTGGTGCCACCACCACCCTATCCAGTGACCAATGGCTAGTTGAAATAGCCATTGGAATTGGACCATTGGGCGGGCACCGCCGTGTCTGGTGCCAGGCACCGTCGTGCCCAGTGCCCTCGTAGAAGCTAGCAGCTTTGCTTCAACAGCTCTATTTGGCTTGGGGGCTATAAATAGAGGTAAAGCTTAGCCTTGGGCTGGTTGCTGAGCACCCTTAAGCCTTGGTGGCTTGTGTAGGTGTGCTTGGGAGCCCTCCAACTCACTTGTGCTTGCAAGAGTGCGATCCGATTGCATGTGAGTGATTCTAGTGCGTTGCATCATGAGGTTGCATCAAGTGGCACTAGGTGATTGAGTTGCAAGCCGGTGGTGCTTGTTACTCTTGGAGGTTGCCACCTCCTAGATGGCTTGGTGGCTTGTGACTCTGTTGAAGCACGCGAGAAGATTGTGCGGTGCTCTAGAGGAGGATTTTGTGAGGGGGATTGTGCTCACCCCATGGGGATCACAAAGAGCAACTCTAGTTGAGCATGTCATTGAGCTACCCTCACTTTCGGGGTAGGTTCTTATGGTGTCTGACGTGCGGGCTTGGCGGGTGATGCTAATTACCCATCGAACCACCAAGTGAGCGGTCGACACAATAGGGACTAGTGTATTGGCAAGCACGCGAACCTCGGGAAAAAATCACCGTGTCTTGCCGTTGGTTTGCATCCCCTTCACACGAGCTTGTATTTACTTTTATATACATTGTTCTTGTGTAGTTGCTCTTGTAATTAGTTAGTTTGTGTAGCTTGCTAGTTACCTTCTTGCTTGTGTAGCATAAAAGTAGATCCCTTGCGTGACTAATTGGTTTGAGTAACCTTATTAGTCATATTACTTAGTTTGTGCAGCTAAGTAATTTGTGCTCTCTAATTTGGCTTGTGTAGCCTTGTTATTGAGCATTGCTAGTGAGCTTAGGTGGCTTTGTGCTTTTGCTTAGTAGTTTGTGTAGGAGCTCCCTCGCTTGAGTGAAGTACTAGTTACATACGTTTGTGTGACCTTGCAAGCTAGATTGGTTAGGTGAGCTCTAGCTTGCCCGACACCTCTGTTGCCTAATTAGGATCTTTATAAGGTGCTTGTGAACTTAGATAGAGGGGTATAGTTTTGGCTAGACCAATAGCTTTAATTCCACATTTGTTTCGGTTAGCCGGTGCATTTATTTTTAGAAAGGACTATTCACCCCCTCTAGTCCTCCATCTCGACCCAATACTTTTTGCCGTCATGATGCACTGCACACGCACACACATGCACATGAGCCAAGGCTCAGCCTTGCCAAGCCACATGGGCTCAAGAATGCTGGTGCCACCATGATGTGCTGCTGTGCTCACCATGGCCAGACCCTACCATGGCGCAGCTTTGTTCCAGCCATCTCGGGCCAGTAGAGATGGAACGAGCACCTCGGCAAGTTTTGACTCGTTGAGGGACATGTCACGCGCTAGCTGGGAGGAGAAGAGAAGCCCTTGGGGCCACTGGTCATGTCCACCTCGTCGATACGCTGCGCGCTCATGCCACCATCGTGCCATGTGTGTTTCAGCCAACTCCAGTCGCCTCGCATGATGAGATCTAGCCGTTGAGCTTCATCATGACCCTATGCAACCCGCCGTGTAGCTAGTTGGATGGAAAGCCCTTGTGTTGCCCTAGTTTGCCGTAGCTATAAGCTCGCTAGAGCTCCGCCACACAGCTTTCCATGGTGCGGACTCCGCCGTGTCCTTTGGTGGCCACCGTTGAGTCGTTTGCCTTCCCTGTGGCCACAAATGAAGGAAAGGAGACACCTTTGGCTCCAATTGAGGCCATGGTTGCCTCGCCGTAGCCCGCTGTCATTGCCAAGCCACTGCTATCATGGCTAGCCATGGTTGGGCCCCCACCGACATGTCTACAGCCATAGTTGTGTTCGCCGGAGCGCAAGGGAGGAGGCGAAGCTCGCTGGAGCCTTTCTCGATGCACCATGGAACCTTGCCATTGACCCTGCGCCACCGCTGCCCGCCGTGGAGCCTACCCGAGCACCAAAGTCACCAAGGCTCTGCTTTTTGCCCACTAGTGAACTCGCCGTGAGTCCACGAAGCTATAGAGCCCTCTAGCATCCCCGCCGAGCCAACATAGTGCGAGAATGCACGAGCTTGCCACTAGCGAGAGTGCTGCCATGAGAGAGAGGGAGCCGCCATGCCCATGCCTAGGCCCACGTGCGCCTGGTGCACCATAGGCTGAAGGGAGAGAGAGGATGTGGATGCGGTCCACCATGGACTGAGTCTGCGATCGATGGACAAGCACGCTATAGTCCACCATGGACTAGACCCATGGACCCAAGCCTATTAGCAGCCCACCAGTGCCATGTGGATAGCCTAGATGAGCGACACGTGTCTAGGCCCGGCCCAGCCCAGAATGCCCAACTCGGCCCAAACCCGGCCCGCTAAGCCTAGTCTGAGCCCAGTCAACATTGATCGTTGACTAGGTCCCACATGTTAGTGACTGTATTCCCCGCGTCCAATCAGAATGCACCACGTGTTAGCCTCAGGTTTTTCCATTTCTTTTTCTTTTTCAAAATATGATTTAAACTTAGAAAATTCATACGACTTCGAAAAAATATGAAACTAGAGTCCAATTTTTTCTAAAAATTAGCTCTACATCATAGGCTTATGTTTGAGTACATTTGGATCTTTTGATTTTCCATTGCTTCTTTGTCATTATCTATAGGAGTCGCGTATCACGGCTATATGTCTCGTTTGATAGACCTGGAGCCACCGTAGACTGAGGAGTATGGCCCCGACTACACTGAGGAGCTTGGAGATGACTTACCAGGTGCCCTGTTCCACCCAACCTCATAGAATCCTATTAGACATGCTACAATATAGATGCTAGTGCTTTACTTTTATGCAAATGATATGTGATAAGTTGCATGGTAGAATTGCTTGTGAGCTATTATCGTGTCGCAACCTATACCCCTGCACACCCGCTGTTAGGCTAGACGCTTGCTTACTTAGTTGCTACTACTTCTACTATGCATTATATCTATGATGTGATGCTTGGTGGAGGATTGTTTGTGAGCGGATAAGGCACTTGGTGCCGATCGAATTAGTAATAACTTGGGGAGATCTTGGCGTGCATCTTGGGTGTGTGGTGAGGGTTGAGTTGACCGGGTAGGATTCTATGATGAGTCTTTGGACGAGTCTTGCTAGGGGATGCGACCTGGGCATTCCCTACAAGAGGTATTATTGGTATAAATTAGGTATTATTGGTATAAATTAATGCACACAGAATAATTCGCAAGCGCACGGATAATATACTGATGTAGCACTTCACTAGGAGTATCCAGTTTTATATCAAACTCAAGGAAACATGTGTGAGAATAACCAAATCTAACTTAACCCAACTTCACAATTAAGGCTAGATAATAGGAGCATAGAGGAGGCTACTAAAGTCTTCTAGTTCTAACTTCGATAAGCTTTGTCTTCTATTGTTCAATTCTGGGGATATTACTAGAGAAAACACAGGCATAGTATGTTTCCTATAGAAACAAAGTTCTACTAGACCTACTAACAAGAGGTGGACTACAAAGGATTCAACGAGGCTATAAGAGTCACCCTCATGAGCTACCACCAATCCAAAAATAGGGTACATCCATGAGTAACCGAGCCTAAGCACCAGGCTTATACTACGAATGCTACTTTAACCTAGGAGCTACAAGAATTAAAGTACTCAAAAGAGAGTTGCAAACCTAAATAACAATATGAATAAGATGCTTACTTGAATTAGAAGTCGATTACTAGAGAAATCTCAGAAGCAAGCTCAAGATGAACTTGATTCTACCAGGGAACAAGTTATAGAGAGAGCACCGACAGGTCGAGACTCCTCCAAAACTCTTCCCTCTCACTCTATCACACTATTTCTAATACAAGACTTGATCCTAGTGGACATATGAATTAGGGTTTCTAGCTTCTTAGCTCTTAGGATCAAATGAGGCATGCCCTATAGGGGGTGCAGGCAAGTATATATAGCTCAGAGCATCAATCCTAAGCCCTTGGATCAAACCGACTTGAATAAACGGTGGAGATGCAATCCTTCAGGTGGTGGAGAACCAACATAACAACGGAGAGGCTAACAAGGGGGCCCACAGGTTAGCTAGCCTATAGGTGGGGCCGACCAGCCCCACATGTTAGGGGCACAGGTTCCGCTTCGGTGATTCACCTTCTAGAGTCTTCTAGAATCTTCCCATGTTGATTACGCGATGGAATTCTATGATTTCTTTCGACGAATAGGTCCTCCTTAGCGGTTTTCTAATTAAATCCTGCTAAAAACATAGATTCACCAAAACTCATGGAATTTGTTAGTTTAAACTCCTAAGTGTACATTGGTGATCCTTTTTAGCCATTTATACAAGTTATATTGATGGTTTGTGATGAATGTTAGCTACCGTCAATAGGTACCTGTGGTAGGTATATGTGAGATGAGGAGGTCCTAGGGTGGAGTGTCTTTATGGGATGAAGCCCTCAAATGGATGTGCCATTGAGGCATGGGGCATTGGTTGGCCCCTTCGAAAAGATATCTTGTTCGGTCACCCTAAGGACTTATACATTCTGGGAACTGGTTCATAGGAATCCTTGCACCCCACTCGCTCCCATTTGGGTGGGAGACAGTTACCTGACCAACTAGGACGGTGCCACTACTATTGGGATGAAAGTGGATAAGTGTAGGGAGATACGGGCATATGGCCCACACCCTCCTAAGATAGCGTAGTGAGCTCTGGTGGCCCGGTACTGCGTCTCATAGTCTTAGCGTGCCGGTGGACTCTGGGGTGGCCTAGGGCTAAGTGATGGGGTGGCATCATGCCGATTGGAAGGCAGTTGGTATCAGCTTAGATGAGCCGAATCATCAATGATGGTGTATCTTGTGGGTAGTGTAAACCTCTGCAGAGTATCTGGTTGATCGATCGATACATATGTCATCTTTTCAGCTATGGACCTTTCCTATGTTATCGCTTGACTTGACTAGACAGAGGAGTCCTTTCTTCTTCTTCCCCCTAGGTTTTGGTATTTGTTTTCAGCCTTGGGCCGATGGGGCAAGGCATGAGAGGGAGTCATCCTTATCGCCTAGAGAGTGTGAGAGTGGTGAGATGTGTGTGTGTAATGGGATGGGAGAATGTGTGGATGAGATGGGTTAAAACTTGATGAATTATTATTAAAACTTGACATACTCACATAGGAAACTATAGCCACAAATAGGTCTTTTGCTCTACCCTTGCATTCCACTACCATAAAGCAAACACAAAGCATAGGGTGGAAGCTAGTGGCCAGTACAAATCGTACTGATAATTGGTTGGCAGGTTCTGAGCTTGAGTATGACTACTAGGGAGATGGTTGGGAGGATTAGAGGTCTTGTTCCTACGCTCAAGTTTGGTTCATGAAGATGGAGTCAATGCCCGCTGCCATTCTACTTGATGTTGATCTAGTTGCTGCATGCTCTAAGTGATTTCGCCAAGTGGTGATGTAATAATGAGTAAACCTTGCTATGTGTACTCTCTCTAAGATAGGTATTTGATGTATGACTATGATTATAATCTATTATTGGATAATGTGATAGAATGATCGCCTAAGACTATCACATTATACTTTGTATCTGTGGATTTTCCCTTCGAGGAAATTGGGATCATTTTAGTTGGTATCAGAGCCATACTTGACCCTAGGATGAGACCCATAGGATTGGATGATAGAATTAGGAGTGGAACTTGTCTTTTTGGTTATATTTACCGACCTTGCATCTTTTTATGCATGGCTTATCTCTTTTTCTAGTCTGCTGATCCTGTTTTATGGATCGATTTGTAGATGGCACCAGCAGTTGAGCTTCCCGTCGATGGTCTAAGCTATAGGGGTTTTTCTTAGATGCTCTATGACGTTCTTGAGGAGCTTGGTGTCCTACCAAGCAGATCTAGTATGTCTGTCGTGGTGAGCCAGGACCCAATGGACTATAGGGCCACATCGTCATTCACATCATGGTTCTTGCCAGTGAGACTCTGCCAGAGCTACAAGCCTTCTAGGAGCTTGAGGTGGAGACCTCCATCGAGGCTTGTGTACATTCCATCTCACGCTTAGCCCTTCACCGTGTGATGCGTGACGCTCATGAGCACCTCAAGAGAGGGCCATACCGCTTGCTTCATTGAGCCTTGGACCTCACCTAGAGTACTAGGAGGTAGGTGATGGCCACCAAGCAGAATGTCTACACCGAGGAGGGCCCTTGCCTTCAGGTGTTCAGATAGTACATCCTCTGTCAGGATAGGTACATCATGGAGGTCAAGTCGTAGAACTATCATTGTAGGGACATGCTGTTTTAGGCCGATGAGGCCTTCCTAGAGGGAGAGAAGAAGGAGGTACTCAAGGAGATCATTCGCGTGGAGCGCTAGGACTACTACTATAGGGAGGTTCTCCACAAGGAGGAGGTGAGCAAGCTAAGGGAGGAGATTGTAGATCTAAGAGAAGGCTGGAGACTTTGGGCTCCGCAATGACTGCTTAGACTGCAAGGTGTATGAGCTTGAGGGTGCCCTTGAGTGCAAGAAGGTGTCACATCAAGAAGGACAAGAGGTACGGCTTCAAGAAGATGATGTTGGAGAGCTGTTGCAACTTGTTGGAGAAGGACTTGGTATAGATGAGTGTCAACGCTTCCCACAACTTCTGTCTAAGGTGATGGACTGCTAGACACGTCTCATGGAGACACTGGTTGAGGGGCTACTATATTGCAATGGAGGTCCACCCAATGACTTCTAGAGGAAGCTAGAGGGTTTCCTCAAGCTAAGGCCCCCTATCTTCGATAGCTCTGACGATGACCCCATTGCCACCATGGACTAGTTGCGTGAGATGGAGAAGAAGCTGGACCTAACCACTTGCTCTGACAGGGAGTGTGTTGGAGTCATGGCCCACTAGCTCACTAGCACCACACACATGTGGTGGGACAGCTACTGTGACACCCACATTGACCCTGCACACATCTCATGGGAGGAGTTTGCCGAATCCTTTCGCGAGCACCACGTGCTCGAGGGCATGATGGATGCCAAGGTGGAAGAGTTCCACAACATTTCCTAGGGGTCCCAGAAGATTCAGGAGTATGCCAATCACTTCAATCACATGATGAGGTACGCTCTTGGTGAGATAGACTCTGAGAAGAAGAAGATGTACTTCTTCAAGAAGGGTCTAAACACATGCCTCAAGGTGGCCCTTTCGGGTCATACCTGCTACACCCTCCAAGAAATGATCAACAAGGTCCTGGAGATGGAGAGGGATTGTCTAGAGGCTGATGCCCTCTACAAGGAGAAGAAGCACCGGTCTAAGAGCATGTCTCATGCCCCGGCACCTCAAAGGCCACATTCTCATGTGCCCTCGCTACCTTGCCCTTGTGTCGTCTAGGGAGCCACACCTACTCCGAGCCATGGAGGTGGTACCCTTTTCTAGCCAACCTCACCTTGCTTCCCTCTAATGGATTAGATGTCATACTAGGGATGGATTGGCTGACTCAACACAAGGGAGTAATATCTTATTCACTAAGATATGTGGAGATAACACATCCAAGTGGGCACGTGATTTGATGTGAACCAAACCTTGAGAAGATGATTTCCATGTTGTGTGCCTTGGAAGCCAAGTTAGTCAAGGAGGTAACCATAGTATGAGAGTACCCTAATGTGTTTCCTGAAGAGTTGCTAGGTATGCACCTGATCGGGATGTGGAGTTCATGATTGACCTTTTGCCTGGTACGAGACCTATTGCTAAGAGGCCCTACCATATGTCGGTTGATGAGCTAGAGGAGCTCAAGAAACAGCTCGAGGAGTTGTCTAAGAAGGGGTACATTAGGCCCAGTGCTTCACCATGGGGTTCCCCTATCTTGTTTGTGAAGAAGAAGGATGGTTCCATGTGGATGTGCATTGACTAACAGAACTTGAATGCCACGACTATCAAGAATAGGTACCCACTACCAAGGATAGATGACCTGCTAGACCAACTGAGGAATGCCAAGTTCTTTTCCAAGATTGATCTCCGATCTAGGTACCATCTGATGAAGATCAGGACTAAGGACATTCCCAAGACCGCCTTTGTCACTAGATAGGGGCAGTATGAGTTCACCGTTGTGTCTTTTGGACTCACTAATGCCTCGGCCTACTTCATGAACCTGATGAACAAGGTATTCATGGAAGAGCTAGATAAGTTTGTTATGGTATTCATCGATGACATTCTTGTCTATTCGGCCATCGTAGAAGAACATGAGCCACATTTGAGTGTAGTTCTAGAGAAGCTGAGGCAGAATCAGCTATATGCCAAGTTCAGTAAGTGCAAGTTCTGGCTTGAAGAAGTCACCTTCCTAGGTCACATTCTCACTGCTGAGGGAGTAGATGTTGATCCTGCCAAGAATGAAGCTATAAAAGAGTGGGAGCAACCCCACAATGTGACTGATATCCGTAATTTTCTTGGGTTGGCAGGGTACTATCACTGCTTCATTGAGAATTTTTCCAAGATAGCCAAGCTGATGACCAACCTATTGAAGAAGACCAATGAGTTCGAGTGGATGCCTAAGTGCGAGCAAAGCTTCCAGACCTTGGAAAAAAGCTTACTACCACTCCTGTTCTGGCATTGCCTGATATTTAGCAAGACTTCATGGTTTATGGCGATGCTTCCATGTAGGGACTTGGATGTGTTCTAATGCAGAATGGGAGAGTTATAGCTTATGCTTCCCGCCAGTTAAAGGACCATGAGCAACGGTACCCTACCCACGACCTTAAACTTATTGATGTTGTGCATGCCTTGAAGATCTGGAGACACTACCTGATCAGGAACAAATGTGACATCTACATCAATCACAAGAGTCTAAAGTACTTCTTCACTCAGGAGGATCTAAACATGAGACAACACCGATGGCTAGAGCTAATTAAGGACTACGACCTAGAGATACATTATCACTCGGGGAAAGCTAACATAGTCATAGATGCCTTGAGCTACAAGAGCTATTGCCATAGTTTGATGACAAAGACCATACCACCAGAGCTGAGCTAGGAAATGGAGGGGCACCAGCTCGAGATCCTACCAAAGGGAATGCTAAATGAGCTTCAAGTGCAATACAACCTCGGAGATTAGATCCACAAAGCCCAGCAAGATTGCCCTAAAATTCAGGAGATTCGTAGGCTTATGAAGCAAGGCAAGTGTCCTAAGTTCCGAGAGGACAAACAAGGAGTGTACTGGTACAAAGATAGAATCTATGTGCCTTCTGATGTAGCCCTATGAGAGGAGATCCTAGCTAAAGGACATGATTCCAAGTACTGCATCCACCTAGTGAGTACCAAGATGTACACAGACATGAAGAAGCTTTTTTGGTGGAGAAATATGAAAGCTGATATTGCAGGACATGTCGCGTGATGCGACATCTACAATAGGATCAAGGCTGAGCACTAGAGACCAGTAGGACTATTAAAGCCCTTAGATGTCCCAATGTGGAAGTGGGAGAGCATATCCATGGATTTCATAGTGGGTTTGCCTTGAACCCCGAAGGGTCATGACTCCATTTGGGTGATCGTTGACACACTAACCAAGGTAGCTCACTTTATAGCAGTTAGGACCGATTATTGATGTGATAAGTGGGCAGATCTATATGTGGACAACATCCTTAGGCTCCACGGAGCCCCTGTTAGCATAGTGTCTGATTGAGGAATGCAATGGGTGTCCAAATTCTAGAAGAGTCTGCACAAGGCAATTGGGACTCGACTAGATTATAGCACCGTTATCACCCCTAGACAGATGGCCAAACAGAAAGAGTGAATCAGATCTTGGAGGATATGCTCAGAGCCTATGCACTGAAGTATGGATCAGATTGGGAGAAGAGTTTGACTCACACTGAGTTCTCCTATAACAACAGCTACGAAGCCAACCTCAAGATGTCGCCATTTGATGCCTTGTATGGGAGAAAGTGTCGGACCCCTTTGATGTGGTTGAAGGTGGGAGAAAGATTGTTTTTTGGCCCCGCAAAGATCAAAGAAGCGGAAGAAGGAGTCGGCCAAGTGCGAGAGAACCTGAGGATTGCTCAAAGCTAATAGAAGAGTTACGTAGATAACAGGTGTAGAGACCTCGAGTTCAAGGTTGGGGACTATGTCTATCTCAAGGTCTCCCCACTCCGAGGCACCATCAGGTTCCATGCGAAAGAGAAGTTGGCACCAAGGTATGTAGGACCTTATCAGATTTGCTAGAGGATTGGCAAACTAGCTTACAAGTTGGAGTTGCCTGAAGTGCTAACAGGAGTACACCTAGTGTTCCATGTATCCCAGCTATGCAAGTGTTTGAAGCTACCAGATGAGGAAGTACCATAGAAGCACTAGACATATAGGACACTTTGGAGTATAGGGAACACCGTATCCAGATACTTGATAGAGCCGAGAAGAAAACTAGAAGCATGGTCATACCCATGTGTAAGGTCCAGTGGAGCAACCACAATAAAAGATAAGCTACTTGGGAGAAAGAGTCAGAACTTTGGATGCTTTACCCCTAGCTCTTTGAAAGGTACGTCACCACTTAAATCTCGGGATGAGATTCCTGTGAGGGGGGAGGACTGTAACAACCTAGATTTCCAATAACCAAAAATCCCAACTTAAAATTTTTTTCTAACAAAACCCATGCATGGTGAGTGTGCATGCTAGGAAACCACCCGTGTAGTTACACAAGTATGTCCCAAGCTAGCATGTTTGAGCATTTGCATATTAAACAACTTGTGAATTGCTTCTTCATGATTTCATGTGATGAAATAAAATCAACTTAACTTTTATAAATAACTTGTGTGTGTTGCCAACCCTTGGCTTGGACCCTAAAACCCTAGATGACCCCTAGTGGACCCCATAAGAATGAGTACATACTTGGCAACACATGTATACATGCATAGGAGCCAAGGTATAGCATAGAATGGAAATAGAAATGGAAAAGGAATTAGAAAGGGGGAAAGAATTGGAACAGGGAAAGCAGCCCAGCAGTAGTAATTGGCCTAGCCCTGTGGCCCAGCCTCTCACGCCCGTGACCTACTGCCGCCAGCTTAGCTCCCACAAGCGCACGTCCGTGCCTGCGCGTGACTGACCCGGCTCAGCAACGGCCCGTGTCTACGCCCCCATGTTGTGATGCACCGCTCCTGTTGCCTTCCTCGCCTGTCATCCCCTCTATTTCACCCTCCCCTCTGCCTTTCCCGCTGAGGCAAAAGCACCCCACTGGTGAGCATCCGAGGCCATGCCTCGCACCTCCATTGCTCGTTACCAAGCCATTGGGTGAGGGTGCACGGATGGATGCCACATCCATGATCCACAACACCCCCACGCCTCCCCTAGCCATGCCATGCCATGTTGATGTCGCTGCCATGGCCCCGTCACAATGACCCCACCCCATCCACCTTTTTGACCGGACACCACTCGAATTAGGAGCGCCAGCATCTGCTTGATCACCCCGCGCTTCCAAAACCTTAGCCTAGAGGCTATATCAGCCCAACACATACCCCCTCTACCCTGCCTCGCCGTTCGCCACTCATCATGGCTGTGGCCTCCCTATAAAGGGGGCACACCCGGTGCCCTAGCCCTCCCCTATCCACCTTGCCGCCACTAGTGGCTTCACCAACCACATGCCAAGACCGAGAGAAGAAGGGAGAAGGGAGGAGGGAAGGAGAAGATGGAAGCTTGAGTTGCCACCACCGAGAAGCCACTGCCGGAGTCAGAGATGACGCCCCAATTGTCAACACCAGGGTAGCAGCTCGGCATGGCCCTGCACTGACTCAACACGGCCTCACCTTGTCACCATACCACCATCTGATCTACCCTGCCACCACAGTGAGCTCACTCGAAGCCCCTTGCTCACCGCCATGGACATGCCATGGTCGCGTCGCCATGCTCTCCCCCTTGGGAGAGCCAAAGGCTGGCCTTATTACCATCGTGATGCACCACACATGCGCACACACGCACATGAGCCAAGGCTCAGCCTTGCCATGCCACATGGGCCCAGGAACGCTGGCGCCACCATGATGCGCCACCATGCTCACCATGGCCAGACTCTGCCATGGCATAGCTTCATTCCAGCCACCTCAGGCTGGTCGAGGTAGAACGAGCACCTCGGTAAGTTTTGCCTCATCGAGGGACACATCACGCACTAGATGGGAGGAGAAGAGAAGCCCTAGGGGCCGCTGGTCATGTCCGCCTTGTCAGACCGCCATGTGCCCATGCCGCCATTGTGCCATGTGTGTTCTGGCCAGCTTTGATCACTTCATTTGAAGAGATCTGGCCATCGAGCTTTGTCATGACCCCATGCACCCTGCCGTGTAGCTAGTGGACGGAACGCCCTTGCGTTACCCTAGTTCTCTAAAGTCATGAGCTCACCGAAGGTCCACCATGCACCTTGCCATGGTGCAGACTCTACCATGTCCTTTGGTCACCACTGTCAAGTTGTTCGCCTTCCCCGTGGCCACAAGTGAATTAGGGGAGCCACCTTTGGCTCTAATTGAGGTTGTGTTGCCTCGCCACCACCGAGTCATTGCTGACGTGGCCAGTCTTGGTTGAGCCCCCACTGACGTGTCTGGAGCCATAGTCACATTTGTGGGAGTGCAAGGGAGCTAGAGATGCTTGCTGGAGCCTTTCCCAACGCACCATGGAACCCCGCCATCGACCCCGCACAATCACCGCCCACCGTGGAGCCTACGCCGGGAGCCAAAGTCACCAAGGCACCGCTTTTAGCCCACTGGTGAACTCGCTGTGAGCCCACAAAGCTGTAGAGCTCTCTAGCAGCCCTGTCGAGCCACCACAGTGCGAGAACGATGACCTCACCGCCGGTGAGAGCGCTGCCGCGGGAGAGAGGGAGCCGCCGTGCCCCTACCTGGACCCACGTGCACCTGGTCTACCGTGGACCAAGTCTACGGTCCATGGACTCGCGTGCTGTAGTCCACCATGGACCAGACTCGTGGACCCGAGCCCGTTAGCAGCGCGCCAGCGCCACGTGGATAGCCTGGATGAGCAACATGTGTCCAGGCCTGGCCTGGCCCAACTCGAGCCAAACCTGACCCGCTAAGCCCAGTTCGAGCCTAGTCAACATTGACCATTGACCGGTCAACACTGACTATTGACCAGGTCTCACATGTCAGTGACCGTATTGCCCATGTCCAATTAGAATGCACCACGTGTCAGCCTCTGGTTTTTCCATTTCTTTTTCTTTTTCAAAATATGTTTTAAACTTAGAAAATTCATATGACTTCGGAAAAATATGAAACCAGAGTCCAAATTTCTCTAAAAATGAGCTCTACGTCATAGGTTTATGTTTGAGTGTATTTGGATCTTTCAATTTTCCATTGCTTCTTTTTGATTATCTATTGGAGTCGCTTATCGCGGCTATGTCTCGTTTGATAGACCTGGAGGAGCCACTGACTGAGGTGTACGACCGTGACTACACTGAGGAGTTTGGAGATGACTTGCCAAGTGTCATGTCCCACCCAACCTCGTAGAATCCTATTAGACATGCTACAATGTAGATGCTAGTGGTTTACTTTTATGCAAATGATCTGTGATAGGTAGCATGGTAGAATTGCTTGTGAGCCATTACCTTGTCGCAACCTATACCCCTGCACACCCGCTGTTAGGCTAGACACTCGCTTACTTACTTGCTACTACTTCTACTACGCATTATATCTATGATGTAATGCTTGGTGGAGGATTGTTTGTGAGTGGATAAGGCACTTGGTGCCGGTAAAACTGGTAATAACTTGGGGAGATCTTGGTGTGAGTCTTGGGTGTGTGGTGAGGGTCGAGTTGACCGAGCAGGATTCTATGACAAGTCTTTGGATGAGTCTTGCAAGGGGGATGCGACCTAGGCATTCCCTACGAGAGGTACCTGTGGTGGGTATATGTGAGATGAGGAGGTCTCGGGGTGGAGTGTCTTTGTGGGATAAAGCCCCAGGATGGAGGTGCCATCGAGGCACAGGGCCTTGTTTGGCCCCTTCGAGAAGATGTCTAGTTCAGTCACCCTAAGGACTTATACATTATGGGAACCAGGTCATAGGAATCCTTGCACCCCACTCGCTCCCATTTGGGTGGGAGATGGTTGCTCGACCAACTAGGATGGTGCCACTACTATTGGGATGAAGTGGATAAGTGTAGGGAGGTATGGGCGTATGGCTCACACCCTCCTAAGATAGCATAGTGACCTCTGGTGGCCCGGTACTACTTCTCATAGTCTTAGTGTGCCAGTGGACTCTGGGGTGGCCCAGGGCTAAGTGATAGGGTGGCATCGTGCCGGTTGGAAGGCAGTCAGTATCAGCCTAGATGAGCCAAATCGTCGATGATGGTGTATCTTGTGGGTAGTGTAAACCTCTATAGAGTGTCTGGTTGATCGATCAATACATATGCTGTCTTTTCGGCTATGGACCTTTCCTGTGTTACTGCTTCACTTGACTAGAGAGAGGAGTCCTTTCTTCCTCTTTCCCCTGGGTTTTGGTATTGGTTTCCGGCCTTGGGCCGATGATGCAAGTCGTCCTTGTCGCCTAGAGAGTGTGAGAGTGGTGAGATGTGCGTGTGATGGGATGGAAGAACGTGTGGATGAGATGGGTTAAAACTTGATGAATTATTATTAAAACTTGACATACTCGCATAGGAAACTACAACAATAAATAGGTCTTTTGCTCTACCCTTGCATTCCACTACAACAAAGCAAACGCAAAGCATAGGGTGGGAGCCAGTGGCTAGTACAAATCGTACTGATAATTATTTGGTAGGTTCCGAGCCTGAGTACGACTACCAGGGAGATGGTTGGGAGGATTAGAGGTCTTGTTCCTACGCTCAAGTTTGGTTTGTGAAGATGGAGCCGACGCTTGCTGCTGTTCTACTTGATGCTGTTCTAGTTGCTGCATGCTCTAAGTGATTCTGCCATGTGGTGATGTAATAATGAGTAAACCTTGCTATTTGTACTCTCTCTAAGACATGTATTCGATGTATGACTATGATATCGACTGTTATTGGATAATGTGATGGAATGATTGCCTGGGACTATCACATTATACTTTGTATTTGTGGATTTTCCTTCGAGGAAATCAGGATCGTTTCACTACCCAAGATACATTTTCCAAAGTTTGATGGGTCCAATCCCAAGATTTGGTTTGACAACTGTGTCAATTACTTCACAATCTACTCTGTCCCTAAAGAATTGAAGGTAACAACTACTACAATGCATTGGCAAGCCTATAAGCAGAACCATACTATCCCGAATTGGAGTAATTTATGCGAGGTAATTCAAGCCAAATTCGGAGCTGATGATTTCAAAAATGCAATCAATGGTTTGTTGGCACTCAAACAGTCTGGAACGATGGAGGAGTATACAACAGCTTTTAAAGCTCTCTAGTATGACATCACTATGCACAATAACCATTATGATGAGATTTTCTTTGCTTCCACTTATGTAGCTGGTTTGAAAGATGAGATCAAAGCTGTGGTTGAATCCCATGTACCAACAACAGTGGATAGGGCAGTTGTCATTGCCAAAATTCAGCAAAGGACACTAGAAAGAAACAAAACCAAGTATAATAGAAATTATGCAGCACAAAGAGCAACTCCACAGAAATCAGAGCAGCCACAACAGCATAATACATTTAATCTGCAGGCAACTCAGGGATTATAGGAAGGCCAACAACCTCTACTACAGTTGTGGAGAAAAGTTTGAGCCTGGTCATCAGGCAGTCTGCCCCAAAAAACAACAGCCACAAGTGAACACACTTGCTATCAATGACCTGGATAAAGAAGAGATCACTAAGGAGACGCTCAATCAGTTGGCTGCAGAGGACTTGTTGACAGCTGACTTCTGTCAGTTCTCTCTCAATGCTCTCACAACAGTGGATTCCTCAAATTCCATCAAACTCAGATCACTGGTGAAGAACAAGGTGATGCTTATTCTGTTGGACTCTGGTAGTTCACACAGCTTTGTTAGTAAGCATCATTTCACAGATATTGCTCAGTCACCTACAATACAAATTCCAGCTAGGAGAGTCAAGTTGGCAAATGGAGAATGGCTAACAACATCGACTATGGTCCAGAATCTCCAATGGTATATCCAAGGTGAGACCTTGACCAGTGACATTCTAGTTTTGGATATGGCACCATATGATGCAATTTTGGGCTATGATTGGCTCAAGAAACACAGCCCAATGAATTGTGATTGGAACCAGAAAACCTTGGAGTTCACTTTGAATGGCAAGCAAGTGAGCATTCAAGGTGTAGTTGATCAACCACTGCAAGTGTCTGCCATATCTGCTACTCAATTATACAAGGGCACTAAAGGTAAAGACACATGGGCTTTTGTCATTGTTGATTCTCTGCCACCGCCTAAGCTAGATCAGGGTACCCCCACACCACCATGTATTCAGCAGATTCTGGATGAACACAAGCTCATTTTCCAAGATCCAAAGACACTGCCACCTTCTAGATGTTATGACCATGCCATACCTCTCATCCCAGGGGCAATGACTGTCAATGCTAGGCTATACCATTACTCACCACAACACAAAACAGAGATAGAATAGCAAGTAAAGCAACTGCTAGAGGCTGGGTTAATCACACACAGTCATAGTCCCTTTGCTTCACCTGTGCTGCTAGTCAAGAAAAAACATGGCTCCTGGAGATTTTGTGTGGATTACAGAAAGTTGAATGACCTGACAATTAAGAACAGATTTCCAATGCCACTCATTGAGGAGATTTGGATGAGTTAGCTGGTGCCAAGTACTTCACCAAGCTGGATACGAAGTCAGGGTACCATCAAGTGAGAATGTTGCCTGAAGATGAGTACAAAACTGCCTTCAAAACCCATCATGGCCATTATCAATTCAAGGTGATGCCCTTTGGTCTAACTAGCGCACCTACTACTTTTCAATGCATCATGAACCAAATTCTCCAACCATTTCTAAGGAAATTTGTTCTAGTATTCCTGAATGATATCCTTATCTATAGTACCACACTAGAAGAACATGCCTAGCATCTGAAACTGGTACTTCAGACTTTGCAAGACCATCAGTTGTATCTCAAACTCTCCAAGTGTTCTTTTGCCCAGAGTCAGTTGGAGTACTTAGGACATACCATTTCTTCTCATGGGGTGGCAACTGACCTAGATAAAATTTCAGCTATGCTGCATTGGCCTACTCCAACTGTATTACAGAGGTCAGGGCCTTTTTGGGACTGATAGGCTATTATAGGAAGTTTGTGAAGGGCTATGGTGTGATTGCTAAACCACTTACAGCAATTCTCAGGCATAAAATATTCTAGTGGACAGCTGAAGCACATGCAACTTTTGATAATCTGAAGGTTGCTATGACAACAGCTCCTGTTCTCACTTTACTAAATTTCCAGCTACCCTTTCAAGTGGAAACTGATGCATGTGAGGAAGGGATAGGGGCAGTCCTGATGCAAGAAGGCAAGCCCATTGCTTTTCTCAGCAAAGCCCTAGGGAATAAGCATAGATCTCTATCCATTTATGAGAAAGAATTTCTAGCTCTTATTATGGCCGTAGAAAAGTGGAGACATTATTTGCACCGGCAAGAGTTTGTCATTCTAACAGATCACAGATCCCTGTCATATTTACAAGAGCAGAACTTACATTAAGAGATGCAAAGAAAGATGATGACCAGATTAATGGGTCTACAATTTAAGATTGTGTATAAGAAGGGCAAAGAAAATGTAGCAGCTGATGCACTGTCCAGGCTAGTTCATCTTCATGCTCTGCAAGCTGTTTCCATGATGAAGCCCGATTGGATGCAGGAGATCATTAAGTCTTATGCTACTGATCATAGAGCTCAAAAGCTGTTGACTGAACTGCCAGTCCAGACTCCAAATGCAGCTGGTTACAGTGTCCAGGATGGTATTATCAAATACCACTCCCAAATTTGGGTAGGTCAGAATTCAGCTCTTCAAACAAAACTCATTGCCACCTTTCATTCCAGTGCCATAGGTGGTCATTCAGGAAGCAAAGCAACTTATCACAGGTTAAAAGCCCACTTTGCTTGGAAAGGGATGAAGCAAGCTGTGGAAGATTACATCAGATAGTGTGCAATCTGTCAGCAGGCCAAGCACTCCAATATCATCCAGCAGGGTTGCTACAACCTTTAACAATTGCACAAGGTGTTTGGATGGACCTCTCTATGGACTTTATTGAGGGCTTACCAAAATCTCAAGGCTATAATGTCATCTTAGTTGTGGTGGACAGACTCACCAAGTTTGCTCATTTTGTGGCTGTCAAACATCCATATACAGCAGCTGATATTGCTCAGTTATTCATGGACAACATTGTCAAATTACATGGTCTCCCCCAATCTATTGTGTTTGACAGAGATACAATATTTGTGAGTGCTTTCTGAAAAGAATTGTTCAAATTGTACAGGGTGAAACTTAAGTTACTTAACATGAGCACTGCCTACCATCCTCAGTCAAATGTCCAAACAAAGAGGGTTAATCAGTGTCTCGAGATGTATCTGAGGTGTGCAATACAGGATGCTCCCAAAACATGGAAATCGTGGCTTTCCTTAGCTAAATTATGGTACAATTCATCCTATCACACATCACTTGGCTGTTCACCATTCATGGCTCTGTATGGCATGGAAGCAAATGTGGGTGCTGCACCAGTTCTGCAACCCAACACACCACAGTCAGTAGCTGAACTGATTGAACATAGGGAGCAGCATCTTCAGTCCCTGAAGAAACATCTGGAGTTGGCACAGAATAGAATGAAAGTCATGGCAGATAAGAAGCGTTCCAACCTTGAGTTTCAAGTGGGAGATCTCGTGTTGCTGAAGCTGCAGCCATATACACATACATCCATTGCAAGCAGGCCGTTCCTAAAGCTCTCATTCAAGTATTTCGGTCCTCACAAGATCGTGGAACGATCCATTTTTGCAGATTACACTCCAGTCTACTCTGAGCTGCCGATGACCACTGACATCGATGCAGCGGGAGCTGTTCCGGAGAAGGTCCTGGATCGTCGCCTAGTGAAGAAGGGGAACATGGCCACGCCATAGGTGCTGATCAAGTGGTCGCGCATGCCTGAAGCTTCTGCTACATGGGAAGACTATCATGTTCTGCGGGCGCGATTCCATGACGCAGCTGCTTGGGTACAAGCAGGTCCTTCGGCAGGGGGAGCTGTCAGGACTACGGCACCGACTCCATGAAGATGGTGCCATCGTCGTAATACGTAACCCAGAGAAGATAGAGTAGAGTTATTTGAGTATTGTATTGCGCTGTATGACATGTGGGCCGATCGGCCAGAGATTCTATCGTGCGGGACCGTGTGGTCGCCGAACTCGAGAACGGAGGAAGCTTTCCTCATCTCGTTACCGCCTACGCTACCGTGTTCGATCTCTTCACGTCCCGGCGATCGCCGACGGCCACGGGGCGTGAGCGTGACACATTGGCAGCGACGACGGCGGCGGTCTGCCTTCACGGCTTCTAACCGATGCTACCGCCGACACGAGGCAACGCCCACGGCGGACGAGGTAGAAACCGGCATCGCCGCGGGACTCGCGAGCCGGAGGAGGCGACGGCGTTGATGAAGGAGGGAGGAACAGGGAGGGGTAAAACAGGAAAGTGACTTTGACTCATCATCCCTGCCATGAGGCCATGAGGGTCCACTCGTCAGGGTCCTGATGTTCCCCTGCTGCGGTCCAGTTGCTTTCCTTCCACCCTCAACTCCGGCGGCGGTTATTACTGTCACGCCGCATCCCTAGCCGCGACGACTCCTCGATCGCCGGCGAATATCGTCGTCCCTGACTCTCCGCTCCCGTAGCTCCCAGCCTCCCACGAGCCGACCATCCCGCGGTTATTAATCTGGCGTGAACTGCACTTCGAAGTCTCCGTTGCTTCATTTTTTTGAGTGTTTATGCCTTCAATTCAAAGACCATGCTTGGGTAAGAACTCAAATGCAAATGGATGGTTTAAGATTGGATTTTCTATTGTTGTCTCCAGAAGGAGGAATGGAATTCAGACCCAAAGCCCAAAGGTATCAAGAGTTCTTGCTGATACACACACCATTTATTCTTTTGAAAGACCCGGACATTGCAGGCATGTATTACTAACAAGTAGAAGAGCAGGTTACGGAGCCCAGACGCACAGATAAGACCTGAGTCAGTAAGAATCTGATCAGGTGGAGCATCCAATGATGATTCCCAGCAATTTGGCATACGCACGCCATTTGAAGTTCTTGCTGATACCCACACCATTTGAAGTTCTTGCTGATAACCACACCATTTGTGTTTTTCTGTGCCATCTGGCATTCTGGCTACACATCCATGACACGATTCAAACTGCGCGTGCTTCATTTCCAGGAATTTCGCAGCAATTGCTCTAAATCTGGGGTACTCCCTATTTGTTGCAGGTTGTGGCAAACTGACAGTGACAATGTTCCTTCTCTTCAGCTAAAGAGTTGCTTGCACTCCAAGTAGCAATATCACTTGAATTTCTGCGGTCTGAAGTTCGGGTCAACTTGGATAAATTCTATAACAATGCGGAGGAACAGACGCCCGCGTCGCTCGCCAAGGGCGACACGGGCGGACCAAGCCTGCGCCGCCGCACACCTCCCTCTCGCGGCCCTCATCCTCGCCGCCGCCCGAGCCCTCCGGCAGTTCGCCGTGAAGTCGCAATGACGGTGGCGGCGGGGCTCTTCGTCCCCTCCCCGTCCGTTTGGTGGGCGCGAGGCGATGGCGCCAGCAGCTGCGAGCAACGGCGGCGGCTGCGACGACCCCATCCTCGCCGGAGGTGGCAGATCCGACGCCGTGGAGGGTGGATCCGGCAGCTCCCATGCCGGATCTACGCTGGTGGGCCTCGTGGCCGTGCGGGGCGGAGTTGGCTGCCATGGTGGTGCTCGGCTGCGCAGAGGTGGCGGAGGGGGCGCGGCAGCTTGCTGCTGCGCTCGGAGGTGGAGTGGGCGCGGGATGGTGGCTGCTGCTCGCCGTCTTGGTCCTCGCCGGCGTCTACAGCGGGCGCAACAGCGGCGGCGGTGGCGGCTCCGGCTACCGGATCTGGTGCTCTGGCGGCCGGATCCGGCCTTCACTGGGCCGGATTTGGTGCTCCTGCGGCGGTAGTGACTACCGGCGCTGGTGTTCGGCTGGGCACCGGCGGCGTTTTTTGTCAAGGAGGTGGATCGGTTGCTTGGTGGTTCGGCTGGGCGGCGTCTTCGGCGTCTGGGCGGCAATCCAACGGTGGCGGTGTGGTTCCTTCGGCGATGCCGTGGTGGCGTGGCCGGCCGTGGCGGTGGCAGGCCTGCGGTGCCGTGGTGGTGCTGCCGGCATTGCCGGGCCCGATGGAAGCCACACTTCCCTGTTGGGGCTTGCCGACGCGTGTGCCCTTGCGGGCGCAGGGGGCAGCGGCGGGGTTCCCTCCCTCTCTGCTCGCCCTCTCCTTCTTCTCGATGGTGGCCATTTTGTGGCGGTGGTTGGGTTTCATGCCGGCGTTGGGGGGCGGCCCGTCTATGCCGTTCTTCCCCACATGATCCTGGCTGTCGGCGCGGAGCGGTCGCAGCGAGGACGGAGGCCTCGGCGTCTTCGGGGGTGCTGGTCTGGGGCCTTGCCCCAGATCCGGGATCTTCAGGGCATGGGACGGTGCCCAAGGTGGACGTACACGGCGGCGGAAGGCTGGTTCTTCGGCATGTGGTCCGGTCGGCGGGGGTACTGGCGCAGCTTTGCGGCTGCTTGCGTGGCCGGCGCGTCGACCCCCTCGGAGTGGCCTCGGCCGGTGGTCTGGCGGCGACGTCTTTGGTGCCTGGCAGGGACCCGGCATCTTGACCGATGACTGTGCTGTGGTTTCTTTGGGCGAAGGCCTGGTGACGGCGACACCTGCGGGTGCCGTTCCCCCCGTTGAGGGCGTCGCGTCCACAGCACTCTCCACGGGTGAAAACCCAGTCCGGCCTTGGACGAGCGACGGCGGCGCTTGGACGTCGTTACCTTCTTGAAGGCGTCGTTGTGGAATTTGTCTCGGCCGGGACGGCTCGTGGCGGGGCTAGTGTGTCGTTTTCGCTGTTGTGTTGCGTGGGTGGTGCCAGTGGTGGAGAGTTTGTTCTAGTAGAGTCGAGTTGAGTGGACGTCGACCAGCTGCAAGTGGCGGCGTGAGTTGAGATAGTTGTTTAGCTGGGGTCGATTCGACAAGTTGGTGATGAATTGTTGTATCAAGTTGTGTAGGATGAGCGGGGCTCTCCTCAGTTGTATGGTTTTTGCCCAGTTTCCATTCAAAGAACTGGACGGGGCACTTGCGTTCTTTTTCTTTTCTTCGTCTAATAGAAATCGCGGCAAACTTTTGCCGTCCTTTCGAAAAAAAGTTCGGGTCAACTAGTGGCTTCTATATCTGACGCAATTCCCCTTTCATGACGTACTGCATATTGTCTTGTATGCCAACATGCGTTTTTAATTTTATTGCAAAAGCATCACATGTCAACAAAGTTTTGAGATTGGTTGAAGGGAAGCTTCTTGGATACTGCCCTGGCCTCCTATCTGGGATATGTATAAATAAGCAGTAGCATTGGAGCCCCTCTGTTAGCCCATAGGATCATCGGCTCAGATGAGTCGACCACTCACCAGTCTTACCGACCACGGCCGAGCGCGACCGAGGCTGTCCGACCACACACACTATGGCTCGAGGTAGAAGAAGAGGGAGAACAGAGCATACACACACAGTACAAGCACCAGGGTTGGCCGGAGCCCTGTATAGGTGATGGCAAAACTGAACTCTCTTTGTTGAGTTGCAGTGGCAAACTATATATACAACTCTATTCATCTAGTCCTAGTACAGCGCACATGCTGCAACAGTAACTAGATAACACAATAGGACTGACTTCTGCGTCTGTCCCTGCATGTGGCTACAGTGCGGCAGGTGAGCCGTTCAGCACCTGCCTCTACAGCGGCTACAGTACCACAGCAGGGGGCCTTTTCGGCGCCGTCTTCCCTTGCTGTGTGTTCACACAAGGAAACAGTAGATTAGATTATCTAACATTCTTCTCATAATTCTACTGCTATCCCTTGTACCCCTTCCATGCCGATCATCTCCTTCAGCTCCATGAGTCGAAGACTTTCGAGCGGCTTGGTGAGGACGTCCGCGAGTTGTCGACCAGTTTCGACGAACTCGATGACGATCTACCCTTCACCGACACAGTCCCTGAGGAAGTGGAACTTCACGTGCTCCAGTCGTGCAGAACCAGATTCTTCGCGAGGGCAATGACGGGCTGGTTGTCCACCATCAGTGCTGGTGGGTGAGATTCCGCACCGGTCAGCTCGCCCAACAGCTGGCACAACCACAACTTGGCACGCCATTGTGGCCGTCGCTACGTACTCTGCCTCGCACGTAGATAGCGCCACCACCTTCTGTTTCAGCGACAACCATGAAATTGGGGCCGACCCGAGGAAGACGAGCACGCCAGAGGTGCTCCGTCGTCCGTCGATATCCCCCGCCATGTCTGCATCGCTGAACACAATGAGCTGCAGCCTACCCCCACCAGTCTTTGGGAAGATGATCCCATAATCTACCGTCCCCTTGACGTAGCGCAGTAGCCGCTTCACCGTAGCCCAATGATCCTCTTTGGGTCCTCCATGAAGCGACTGACGTAGCTCATGGCGAACGCAATGTCCGGCCTTATGTGGACTAGGTAGCGTAGACCGTCGATGATGCTCCGGTAGAATATTGCATCCACCTTCGCCGTGGTGCTGGCCTTCGTCAACTTTAGCCGCTCATCCATCGGAGTCATGCATGGCTTGCACTCAGCCATGCCGCTCTGCTCCAACAGCTTGGAGGCATACGTGCTCTGACCGAGCATGAGTTCCTCCTTCCCCTGTCTCACCTCGATGCCGAGGTAGTAGGAGAGTGCGCTGAGATCATTCATTCGAAAACGAGCCGCCATCTCATGCTTGAAGCCGTTGATGTCCTCCGTGAGTGCGCCGGTGATGATCAAGTCGTCCATATACACACCAACGACGAGCTCATCCTTCCCCCATCGCCGCGTGTAGAGCGCATGCTCGGTTGTGCACCGCTAAAACCTAAGCTCGCCCAGTGTGGAGTCAAGCTTGGCGTTCTATGCTCATGGGGCCTGCCGCAGCCCGTAGAGCGCCTTGCGTAGTCGGAGCACCCTGTGCTCCTCTCCCTTGACGGTGAAACCTAGAGGTTGCCTAACGAAGACCGTCTCCACTAGCTTGCCATTGAGGAAGGCCAATTTAACGCCCAAGTGATGGACGCACTAGTCCTTTGCTGCTGCCAAAGCTAGTAGTAAATAGACTGACTCCATGCGTGCTACTAGCGCAAAGACTTCCTTGAAGTCTATGCCCTCTTGCTGAACAAAGCCTCGGGCGACGAGGCGCGCCTTGTGCTTGACGATGGTGCCGAGCTCATCCCGCTTGACCTTGTACACCCACTTTAGGCTGATCGGATGGTATCCTGGAGGTGGATCGATGAGCTGCCATGTCTTGTTTTCCTTGATCGCCTTCATCTCCTCGAGCATCGCCCGTCGTCAGTTTCCTTCCCGCTCGGCTAGCGTGAACATGGGTGGTTCCTCTACACCGACGAGCAGCAACTCTACGTCATTGAGCAGCCGACCAGCCATTCCTAAGGGCGCTGTGCTGCCGATGATGTTGTCCAGCCTGTGGAACCGCACCTCCTCACCTTTGTGGTAGGCGTCCACGAACTCAGTGATGTCACTTGGAGGTGAGGCAAACTCGATCAGCGTTGATGGAGTTCCCTATTCCACCAGAGTGCTTGGCACAACACCTAGAGTGCTCGACACCCTGGTTGCAGCACTACTTCTGGATAGCTCTTCACTACTCCTGTAGTGCTCGGCACCACTGTAGGAGTGCCCAGCCTCAGTCTTGGAGTGGTTGGCACCCACTGCAAGACCTCTTGGCTCTGCCATGGGAGTGCTCGGCACTCATCCTGGAGTGGTCGCCACCACTATAGAACCTTCCGGCGCCACTCCTGGCATGCTCGGCATCCCTCCCAAAGTGCTCGGCACTGCCCCAGGAGTGCTCGGCTCTGTCGCTGGAGTGCTCGGCACTCCTTCCAAAGTGCTCGGCACCTCTTCCCTAGCATCTCCACCACCATGGATGACTAGGTGCTCGACGACGAAGGTGCTAGTGAAGCCGCTAGCTTCCCCCATGCTCAGACTATTCTAGTCCCAAGCCGCCTTCTCGTCAAACACGACGTCACGTGAGACAAGCACCTTGTCTCCGCATGGGTCATAGAGCCGGTACACCTTGGTACCCTCCGCGTAGCCTAGGAACACCATCGGTGTGCTCCTGTCCTCTAGCTTGGTGAGGATCGGCTTCGTCTTCCTGACATGGCCAATGCAGCCGAATGTCTGGAGGAAGGACACGCTCAGCTTGCACCCATACCAAGCTTCGAACGACGTCTTGCCCACCAGGGCCTTGGTCGGAGCACGGTTAAGGATGAACACCGCCGTGGTCACTGCCTCACCCCAGAACCTTGCCGGCATGCCTTTGGCCTTCATCATGGATCGAGCCATGTCGACCACCGTCTGGTTTTGCCTCTCCACCATGCTATTCTGTTGTGACGAGTACGGCACGGTGTGGTGTCGCACCACACCCTGATCCGTGCAGTACATAGCGAACTCCACCGAAGTGAATTCGCCTCCGTGATCAGTCCTCAGCACATGGAGCTTCTTGCCGCTCTCGGCCTCCACACGCATCTTGAACTTCTTGATCACCGCCGCCGCTTCATCCTTGCTTGTCAGGAGTTGAAGCCACATGTAGCGACTGCAATCATCTATGACCAGGATGAAGTACCGCCAACCACCGTTTGTAGCTGGCATGATCGGCCCCGCAGAGGTTGCCATGGACGTGCTCGAGAGCGTCCTTCGCACGATACTTGGCCGCGTTTGGGAATGGTAGCCTCCTCTGCTTCTCGGCCAGGCAGCTATCACACAGCTCATCTCCGTGCTTGATGTGGGGTAGCCCTCAGACCATCTTCTCCAGCCGACCAAGCGCGTCGAAGCTGAGATATCTGAATCGGGCATGCCACATCTATGGTTCCTCGATACGCCTTGCCGCCAGGCACACTGGCTGCTCTACCTTTAGGTCAAGCAGGTACAACCAGTTTAGGGACCTCTTCACCTTGGCAAGAAGTTGCTGCTCCCTGTCTCTGATCCTAAGGACTCCATCCTTGATCAGCATCTCGCTACCGCGCTCATGTAGCTGACCAATGCTGATGATGCTGGAACATAGCTATGGGATATAATATACATCCGTTAGCGCACGGTGCTCCCCATTCTAGCACCTAAAGATGATGGTGCCACGCCCTTGGATAGCCACCATTGAGCCGTCACCAAACTTCACTGTACCGGTAACATGGTCACCGAGCTCGGAGAAGGATGCCTTGGAGCCCGTCATGTGGTTGCTGGCACCAGAGTCCAGATACCACCGCTACTCCTGGTCGGCGTCCACACGTCCGAGGTGGACTTGGGCACACGGTTCGTCGAGGTTGACAGCCTTTAGGGCCTTCCTAGGTCCTTCCACCGTCGTCACCTCTTCCTTCTCCTCGGCCTCGATGTCATACAGTGCATAGAACGTCACCATCAGGATAGTGGCCTCATCATCATCATCAGCTTGCGCCAGATGAGCTTCAGTTTTTTTCTCCTGCTTGCGATTTGGGCACTCTCGTGCCCAATGGCCCATCTTCCCACAGCGCCAGTAGGCGTTGGGGTCGACCTGCTTCTTCTTCTCCGAAGAACCCTTGCCGCGATGCTTGCCATCGCCACCGCGGCTAGAGGAGGCTGCCTTCCTGGAGTTCCTCCGAGCAGCCCACTCCTCTTCTGTTAGCAGCAGTTTACCGCAGTCCTTCGTTGCTGTCGCCTGCTCTAGGCGCTCGTCCACCACCCGCAGACGGCCTATCACATCCTCAATGGTGAGGGTGGACAAGCCCAGCATCGTCTCTATGAAGAGAGCGATCTGGATGTACTTTGCCGGCACGGAGTGGAGGTACTTGGAGGCCGCCTCCTCTTCGTCGATGGTGACACCGTGACTCTTCAGCTTGCTGATGAGCGTCTATAGGCGGAGGGAGAAATCTTCCACCGTTTCACCATTCTTGAACTTGAGGTTGGCGTACTCCTGCTTCAGAAGCTGGGTCGTCGCCTTCTTTGCGCGGTCGGAACCGACGCGCATTGCCGCAATAGCCTCCCACGCCTCCTTAGCAGAGTTCTTCACTCCCAACGGCTCCCTGTACTCCGCCGGTACAGCAGCGAGGATAGCCTCCAATGCTGACATGTCATCTTCCTCATTGTCGGTGCCCTTGTCAACATCATTCTAGAGCCGTCGGGCTCTAAGCTTGATCTTCATGGTCACCGACCACTCTCCATAGTTGGTGCGAGTCAACGTCAGCCAACTGGTGCCGCTGACCTCCCGCTAAGTGCGAACAACGACCTCTGGTCATGGCTGGGTAGCCATAGCAGTGCCACTGATGTCGCTCATTTCCGAACCGCCCGTCATCGCTAGCGGTTAGTCTGGCGACGACGCTTGTACGGCTCCGATACTACTTATTAGCCTATAGGATCACCGGCTCAGGTGAGTCGACTACTCACCAGTGTTGCCGAGCACGGCCGAGCACGACCGAGGCTTTCCGACCACACACACTATGACTCGAGGTAGAAGAAGAGAGAGAACATAGCATACACACACAGTACAAGCACCAACATTGGCCGGAGCCCTATATAGGTGATGATAAAACTGAACTCTCTTTGTTGACTTACAATGGCAAACTATATATACAACTCTATCCATCTAGTTCTACTACAACGCACATACTGCAACAGTAACTAGATAACACAGCAGGACCGACTTCTGCGCCAATCCCTACATGAGGCTACAGTGCGGCAGGTGAGCCGTTCGGCGCCTACCTCTACAACGGCTACGGTACCACAACAGGGGGCATTTTCGACGCCACCTTTCCTTGCTATGTGTTCACACAAGAAAACAGTAGATTAAATTATCTAACACCCTCCACTCCTACCATTGATTTGAGATTTGAAGCTCCCAGTTCTTGTTGGCGTTGCTGTAATTTGTAAATTAAGCAGCACACACATGGAGGTGCAGGAAGGAAGGAAAGGGATACCCTCGTTGCTCTCCTCGCAGGGGGAGTGCGTTGCATCGAACATTACGCAGGTGACTGTATTCCCTTTCTTTGTGTTGCATCATTCTTCCTAGGAATACATGAGAGTGTTGTGAAGTCTGCTATTTTTGCTGTTGATGCTTGTTGCGAACCTGCAATCAGTTATGATTAAATTCTCTGCCTTTCAGCTGATTGGTTGGACGCCGCTGATAGAGCTGAAAAATGTTGCCAAGAAGGATGGCATAGACGCTCGCCTGATTGGGAAGATAAAGCCGTACCAGCCCGTTTCTTCTGTCAAGGATCGAAGCAAGGTAATAAATAGCGTATAGCGGGTTGGTAGCGGATTAACGTCGAAGTAGTGGATTGCGAATAGCGGGCGATATTGCGGACGATAAGTTCCAATAGTGGCATCTGATAATCCCACATAAGTTTAAGTACATATATCATGAATAATGAGTATAAATAGACATTTAATTACACTCAAAGAACGCCTAAATCTGGACCTAGAGGCTACAGCCGATGCGTGAGTGTGTTTGAGTTGGGGGTGTGAGTCGTAGTGGGCTGGGCTGATTAGGGTTATTTGTTTTCATGCTATTGCAGCCCCGCTATTCAGAATTGCGGCCGCAAAGTTCCAGGCTGCAAAGTTCAGAGCGCTACCTCATAACAGGCCGCTGCCGCAATTGCAGCTGCTACCGCCGCTATTTATTATGTTGGATCGAAGTGCTCTCAGGTGATTGCTCTACTTTTTGAGGTGACATAACATATTGTTCACTTCACGCAGTAATTCAGATACGAAATGGTGAAGCTATCTTAGCATAGAAGTGCTAGTATGTTATAGCACTCTTGTGAACTGTGATCACAAGGTTCTAGCTAGCATTTGTCTCATTGATATGACATATGGTCTTCAATTCTTCATTGTGAGCAAGGGCTGTTAATTTAAATATAGTTCAATTAGCATAAGAAATGCTGATCATATGAAATGACTGGTAATGGCACATGACTCACTTAACTTGCACACATGAGGCTTGGTTCCTTCTTTAATGTAGATTTTTTTCTTTGAAATATCATACAACTGTTTGTGATACAACTAAAACCGTTAAATTGTTTTCCTACCAATTTCGTAATTCTGAATTTGCAGATTGATTGAAGATGCGGAGGAGAAAAGCCTGATCTCACCTGGCATAACAACACTAGTGGCACTCACGAGTGGTAATCTTGGTATTGGTCTGGCATTTGTTGCGGCTCAGAAAGGCTACAGATTCCTTGCTGTCATGCCAGCAAAAATTGCAATAGATAAGCAGATACTGTTGAGATACTTGGGCGTTGAAGTGATATTAGTTGGTAAGAAGCTATACACCATGTCCAAACGTCCATTATACCAGTTAAGTTTCTCTGATGGGAACCTACTCTTGCAGATGCTACAATTAATGGATTCAAGGGGCTACTTGATAGAGTAGAACAGCTTAAGAACGAAATGGAAAATGTTTATGTTATAGACCAGTTCACTAATCCTGCAAATCCCGATACACACTTCAGATGGACTGGTAACGTGATCTCTTCAATGTAAATTGGATGTGGTAGTAGTATCGTTGGAACTATGTGTTAGATGCTTGATTCTTCCTGGAGCTCTTACAGTATTTTGTCCCACAGTCTTGCATCCTAGAGTTGCACCATGAAAACATGAGTATTTTGTCCCATAGTCAGTTGCATCTTAGAGTTACTCCATGCAAACATGAACTAGGCGCTACAAACTTCTGGAATAAAGCATTCTGCACAACTAACTCTTTCATGGAGTCAAGGCCGTGCTGACTTTTACATGAATACAGAACACACATTTGCCTGAAAGTGTCTACGAAGGACTATGTTTTCTTGATAATGGAAGACTTGGCTCCCAGCCTCTCACTAATAAGAAGCACACAGCCTAAAAAATAAAAAAGACCACACTCACTCTTGTGGCTATCAATCCATAGACTCGATCACTACCCAAGTGTCTAGAAAAAATAGTCCATGGCCTCGTGAAGCCTCAACAACTAAAACTCGTAAAGTTTAGGTTTCGAAGGAGCCACCCATGTACAGAGCCAATGGATAACCACAACGATAACCAACAAAGAAAAAGTTTTTTCTTTTCAAAAACCAAAACATTCATGTTTAACCAACCAAATGGACTAACATATAGTTGTGGCACCTTGCAACATTAGTAGTTTCACATCTTTGGCTAAACCCATTAACCAGCTACTGAACATATGCAATATTCTAGTGTTATGAAAAGGTTACGGATAGATAGATTAGCAAAGAGACCACAGACAGCCACCCTTTCTCAGAGACTATCTTAGGATTTCTTCTTGCTTGCTTCTAATTGATACATGATGGTCGCTTTTTTAGGGACAACTTACTTCACCCCTAAGTAATATCCTAACTGAATCACTCTATCTTATTCCTTTCCTAACAAATCAAATCAATCTAATCTAATCTAATCAGATTCGGTACTGTTCGCTTGGCACTGTTCATGCGCTACAATGCCGTGTGGGCCCCCTGGGCCAGCTCCACCTGCCATAACAGCTAGAAGGTTTTGTTAGTCCCAAAGCCATTTGACTCGACTTTCAAAGAACAAGTGTCTTGTCTCATTTTTTGTGCTTGTCTTTTGTCAAAATATATATAACTCTCTTCATTGGTACCACCTTAAAACCTAAAATTTTAGTGGTGCTAGGGATGCTAAAGGAAGTCCTTTTCCAATCCTTTTGTTTATCCATTGCTAATCTTGTAGCATCATAATCCACAAAGCACCAACTTTTGACTAGGAACGAACCTCAGTAAATTATTACTCTATTCCTGAGACTTCTTTTCTATCCTAAAATTTGTTTATAGGACCTGAGATATGGAACGATACAAAAGGCAAAGTGGACATATTTGTTGCTGCAACAGGTTCAGGAGGGACATTGACAGGCACTGGGAGGTATCTGAAGATGATGAATCCATCTGTAAAGCTAATCTGCGTTGAACCATCTGAAAGTGCAGTAATTTCAGGTAAGACATGTGGCTACTATATGTAAGAAAAGGGCCTTGCTGCGGTACCTCCAAATAACTATGAACCATTCATTTAATGAGATCGGATGATTATGATCATCTATTATTTCTTAGGAGGTAATAGTTGAAATATATATTTATTTAATTTTTAATTTGGTAAGATCGGATAAATGAGGAAAATTTTAGGTATAAAAAACTTTCTTCCAGATCTAATTGATTTATGCGTGATCTATTTGAATAGCAATTTGATTAGCACGTAGCTTTTCACTTACCTGTACGTGACAGCTACAAGTTGTAACGTGTGTGGTTCCCAGCATTCATTAGCATACGTGTAACATGTTTTAAATTAATTGATTAGCATAAACTGCCATAATAATTGATGTATGTAGTATAATTTGATTAGCATATAATTTTTCATAGACGTACGCACTAACTGCATAACATGTGACCACTATGTATGTCAATCTTCCACCGATGTATGTTCGTCATAGTTTGCCTTGCTTAGTGCTCGGGATCTTTATGTTTGTGTATTATTTGACCTGCAGGTGGTGAGCCAGCGTATCATCAAATACAAGGGATAGGGCCTAGTTTTGTCCCAGAAATACTAGGCACATTACAAATAGATGAAATCATAACAGTAACTTCCCAAGAAGCCATGGAAATGGCAAGAAGGTTGGCAAGGGAAGAAGGATTACTCGTTGGCATATCTTCAGGGGCAAATGCAGCTGCTTGCTTAAAGGCACGCTCTTACTTTTTGTGTAAATTCTACAGTAATCTATTCCTTATTGTTCCATGGTCATATGATTGTGTACTACCTAGCTTGCAGGTTGCGGCAAGAGAGGAGAACAAGGGAAAGATGATTGTGACGATGTTTTCCAGTGGTGGGGAGAGGTACTTGAACTCAGAACTCTTTGCTCAGGTGAAGGAGGAATGCGTCAACATCAACATGGCCTTCTAAATTAAATGTTCAGTTTCAGGCAATGCTGCCCTACGGTCTACCTTGCAGGATTTCATTTTATTGTAGTTGTAAGGAGTGCCTTTGTATGTTAAATAAAACCAGGCAATGTATCTTTTCCCTTTTATCAAGAAAGCAAATGTTGTGATTAGTTCCACTGCAGAAGCATGAACGACTCTGGCTGTATTTATCCTACGTCAACATCTTATAGTTTTTCATTACATAGAGTCAGAGAATCTAGCCCAGTATGTCCTCATTGATTGCCTAGAGTGAATCTAGCCCGTGACAAGATACGTGAGCGAGTGTGCTACTCTGTCGCTGGAAGTTGGCAACACTTGTATTAATAGATAGAGAAGCACAGAGAGGATTATTCAGGAAATAGGAATCTACTCCTATTACATTAATCATTCGTTGCTAAACCTATTTCCTATATACCTGCCTCCGGTGCTCTTCCAATCCCCTTCCTTGTGTTCTACTCCTTCCGTCACAAATTATAAGTCATTCTAATTTTCTTAGAGAGTCAGAATATCTCAAGTTTGACCAAATTTATATGATAAAATAATAACATTTATGATACAAATAAATATCATTAGATTCATCATTAATTATATTTTCATAGTATACCTATTTGATATCATAAATATTTATAATTCTCTCTATAATTTTAGTCAATCTTGAAATATTTTGACTTCAAAAAAGTTAGAATGAGTTATAATTTGTAATGGAGGGAAGCTAACATATGGTATCAAAGACTAGATCACATATTCCATTGGTTGATCTGGTTCTCAGATCGGGTTGGTAGAGTTTTGATCGAATCAGTGAGCTGTTGTGTCGATCTGAACTCTTGTATTTCCCCTGGACCGTTTTGTTAATGATTCACCGATCCTAGGTCACGTTCCACCACTTCATCACTAGGACACTACGTGTGTCCTCCTGTGAGTTGGCCACGTGTCAGCATCTAGCGCTGCCATGTGCACACTAACGAACATCGGGTTCGTGCAGATTTATTATTATATATCCATATCCGAACACACGAAGGAGCCTCTTGGGGAAACTCCTTCACGGTCGCAGCCACGGCGAGGAAGAGCGGCAATGAGTGTGATGCCTCGCGCGCAGGCCCCTACGGGCATCACACTCTCTGGCTCGACCTAGGGCATCGGGCGGCGCTAGGAGGGCACCGGACGGCCCTTGGATCCACCGCCTCTTGATCCTCCAGCTCTAGTTAGCTCCCATTGGCGGTTAGTAAGACAGCACGTGCAGATATTTGGATAGTAGGTCGGTTGGTAAGTTAGTTGGAGGCTCCCAAGTCTATGACAATGGGCCCATGAATCCATCGGTATTAAATCTTGTCCGTTGATCAAACCGACTTGAATGGATGCTTGTCATTGGCTCTGGAGCAGCTCCCATGGATTGGTGACGTGGCAGAGCCACTTGGGGAGCCGGGCAGCACCCATGTGGGGCCAGGAGGCACTGCCAAGTGGGCACACGGCCTCCTATCACGTCCACTTGTTCCATGTGTCCATATTTATCACATTTTTGCATATTTTTGCTATATTTTCCTGCATATAAATAATTCTACAAGCATAAGTGGAACTAGGTGAATTATAAACATAATTCTTCACATGTGATGATGATTTACCTCACTTTTTCATGCTTTCGGGTGAAATGTTGATAGTCAAAACAGGTGTTAGTGACCGTCAACAAGCTTCCCCCAAACTGCCCCTTTGCTGTCCTCAGCAAAGATGCGGGTTTAACATGAAATAGGTGTTGGATCAGGAGTTACTACTATGTAACGCCCTGTAGAAACTTATTTACAAACAAATACTATCTCTTGAGTTGAACATGTTAGCACTTAGAAATTCACCATCAGTCTTAGCAATGTGGGACTTAATTCATCAAGATGTACAATGCTTGTTTTGGTCTTTTCTTCATATGACAAAGTGAAAGTAAATTTGTTCACAAATCTAACATATCTCTCTTGAAACTACAAGAGAGATATATAAGATTTGTGAACAATGTTAGAACGACCTAGTCGGATGAACAGATGATCAAACAACCAAAATAAACTTTATAGATCTCGAAAAGTTATGAAACTTTGTAATTGGCAACTTTTTGATTTGAAATCATCTTGTTATGCAAAACTGTGTTTGAATTTCAAAATTTTAAAATTCGAACTTTTCAAACGACCTCGGATGGAAAAACAACCAAAATAAACTCTGTAGATCTCAAAAAGTTATGAAACATTGTAGTTGGTAACTTTTTGATTTGAAATCATCTTGTCATGCAAAACTGCGTTTGAATTTCAAAATTTTGAAATTCAAATTTTGTAAACGACCTCGGATGGAAAAACTTCCTAAACTAAAAGTGTAGATCTCAAAAAGTTATGAAACTTTGTAGTTTATAACTTTTTTATTTGAATTCGTTTAGGGCCTCAAACAAGCAATTTACACTCGATTTAGTATAATACGTGGGGAACCAAAACGGAATTTAGACATAAGTGGTAGTGTGGTGCAGTGATTAGAGGAGGAGACGCGTGAAGGAGAGGTCACCGGTTCGAATCCCGTCGGCCTCGTAGCCGCGAATTTTATGTGAAAAATGCTGGAGATGGACGGGCGCTGGTCGGTGGGGGCCTCCACCGATTAAAAAAAATCTCATTTTTAATGGTTTTTTTCGGTTCCAACTTTGCCGAGTGTTCGGCACTCAGCAAAGGCTTTGCCGAGTACCTGATAAAAGACACTCGACAAAGACGCATTTGCCGATCCATTTTTTACCGAGTGGTCTTTACCAAGTGCAGCACTCGGCAAAGCCTTTGCCGAGTATAAATTGGGCTTTGCCGAGTGCCCCTGGCACTTGCAAAACCACTGAGTCCGGTAGTGCACGCGGCCTGAGTCAGGGTGACCCACTGTCGCCGCTCCTCTTCGTCATCGTCATGGAGGTGCTCAACGCCCTCACCGACGAGGCTGATCGTCGGCTCGTGCTTTCGCCACTGCCGGGCGACGCAATAAAATATCGTGCATCTGTCTACGCTGATGACCTTGTCATCTTCCTCGCGCCGACAGCCAACGACTTCACCTGCATTAGAAACATCCTTGAGCTTTTCGCTGGTGCGCGCTTCGGGCCTGTCTACTAACCTCGACAAGTGCACGATCACCCCTATACGCTGCTCGGCTGATGACATCCAAGCCGTGCAGGACGTGTTCCGCTGCCGCGTCCAGGACTTCCCCACCAGATACCTGGGCACGCCGCTCTCTATTTCCAGACTAAGTCGCGCGGATGAGCTGGTGCTCGTCGACGCCGTCGCCGTCCGCATCCCGACATGGAAGGCTAGCCTCCTGACGACTGCGGAGCGTGCGACGCTGACATAAACAACTCTGTCCGCGATCCCTGTGCACATCTCCATTTGCTGCAGCCTTTCTCCTTGGGCAATACGGGAAATCGACAAGCGGAGACGCGCCTTCCTCTAGGCGGGATCTGAATCAGTCGCCGGCGGGAGGTGCAAGGTCGCCTGGCCCGTTGTGTGCTCGCCACGGGAGCATGGCGGCCTGGGGTTGCCGGACCATAGCGTGCTCGGCTTCGCTCTACGCCTACGATGGGAATGGATTCGTCGGACACAGCCTGACACTGTCTGGGAGCACCTGCCCTCCAGGCCGGAGCGCGCTATCGACCAGATGTTCAGGGCCTCGGTCACCGTTCAGGTGGGTGACGGCGCCGCCGCGCGGTTCTGGATGGATTCGTGGCTGCCGGCAGGGGCCATCTGAGACTTCGCGCCGAACCTCTTCCTGGCAGTCGAATGTCGCCGGCGGAGGAGAACGGTCAAGGACGCTCTCGCTAACTGGCAGTGGGCCAGAGACATTACTGGCACGCCAACGGCGATTGTCCTCTGCGAGTACGTCGCCGTCTGGGACATGGTCGAGTCGATTGTGCTCACGCCGCATACCTCCGACCGCTTCATCTGGAGGTGGATGGCGACTGGCAATTACACTGCCTCATCGGCTTATAGAGCCTTCTTCACCAGAATGACCTCACTGGTGGGCGCCAAGCAAGTCTGGAGAGCTGCTACCCCACCCAAGGTCAAGTTCTTCTGGCTAGCGCTGCACGGTAGACTTTGTACGCCCGAACGTCGGCAGCGCCATGGACTGCAGCAGGAGGCTACCTGCACCCTCTGCGATCAGCACCACGAAATATTGGACCACCTGTTGGCCTCGTGCACCTACACGTGTGAGGTCAGGCACCTGTTGGCAATGACAGGTTTGCAGCGCTTCGGGCCTAGCCACGATGCGCGCTTGGCCGATTGGTGGCAGCAGACAAGAGCGGACGTCCCAAGGAGCCTCAGGCGAGGGTTCGATTCGCTTGTCCTTCTAGTCTCCTGGATCCTATGGAAGGAGCGCAACAGGCGGACGTTCCACAACGTCACGAAGTCCCCGGCTCAGGTCTTCTCCTTGATCTGTGATGAGGCCGACTCCTGGATTGCAGCTGGGTACCGGAGCCTGGCCGCGCTGTTCGCCGCGGTGAACTAGGACCTCAGCCAGTTCTTGCTTCCTCTTCCCTCGTCGCAAAATTTGGTTTCTTAGTTAGTACGCCCTTTTAGCTCCACCATTTGAGCCGGTGATCTTTGTAAGTGTGTGCCTGTGCAGCGCCCTCGGCACCTTGCCGTTGTTCGCCACAAGGCTGTCTGTGTACCAACTCTAACCTCTCTTAATGAAGCACGTGCCAAGCACGCTTTCGAAAAAAGATAGAAAAAAAAATGTGCACTTCACTAGCTACTTCAACACCACCAACTCTCCATCCACCCCATTTGCTGACACGGGAAGCCTTTCCCTAGAGGAGGACCTCAGGAACGGCTAGTCCACAATTCATTTTTTTTAACACAACAATGTACTTTCTAAACTCAAATCAATCATAGCCGTTCAATACAGTAGATAAACCCAGTAGAATCCAGCACAACGTCATCAAATAACTGGACAATGAAGAGGGTGGGGAACACACTTGATGACGATGTTGGTTGATATGGTGCCATATGACTCGTGGATGACTGTTCCCTCTACCCGAGGTTCAGGAACTTGGGGAATTCCGATGGAAGGAAGTGTCCGAAGTACATCAGTTTTGTCTTGACCAGGTCAGCATCAGCAGTAGAAAGATCATCCTTGGATTTGACGTATCTAACAACTGATCCCTTCACTTTCTTGTCAGTCAAGTCAATGGCAGCTTGCGAGATGTTGCAAACCGGCCAATCAAACAATACGACATGCACAACATTGGGCATATCCAAACTCAGCAGCGGGATCATCATAACCTTGTGTGGGAGACACACATGGTTGTTTGCAGCCCAGAGTTGATTTGAAGTGACCACAGCATCCTCGACCCAGTCCCACTGTGTGCTGTCAGCATTCTGTGTTGTCACCAATGTCCTCAAGGTCACAGTGAAACCAATCCCAGGCGCCATGTTGCCAAAAACCCTTTCCATCATGGCGTCCAACATCAACAAATACCAAACGGTGGCCACCTTCAGTGACACACAAGCTGCGGTACAAATCCTTGCATGCTAGGTGAATATGATCGCGGAGGAAGCTATCCTTTGGAAAACGGACGTAGTAGACCTTGGGGCTGTCTCCACAGATGCCATCACAGAACAAGATGCCATGATGGTAGTCAACCCAGCACAAGTAGTTCTTGAAGGTAACAACCTCATTTTTTTTTAAAGAAAAGGAGGGGCAAGGAGCCCCTACTGGAAATATATTAAAAGGCGAACAACACAAAAAGAAGTACCGAGTTACAAAACAAGGCTAAACAAGCTAAACAAACTAGCTGAGAGTACCCAAGGGGACTAGGAAAGGAAAGAAAAAAAAGGAACAGGGAGAACACTAGAGGCCTCCAGATTAGTGAAATTGGCTTATCCATTCCTGAATTCTTGGGAAGTATTTCTTTTTTGCTCTGCATAGCATCAGTTCAAATTCGTTTCTAAAGCTGTGTCACACCCAATTTTAAGGATAAAATGGGATGCAAAATCTTATGTGCACCCAGAGATCAGTCACACACATAAGTCGACAAATTATGAATAGTATCATCACAAGTGTTTATTACATCACGAATAAGACAGAGTTTTCACATAAATGTAGCGGAAGTATAAAGAAAGGATCTCTCATGGAAGCTCCATATCACAGGGACGTCAACTGGTTGACCACGAGTCTAGTCATTCTCATAGAAATCATCATTATCATAGCCATCTGTTACCCATCCAGGATTTTTATCCAAATAATGAAAATAAACAAGCGTAAGTACATGTCGTACTCAACAAGTGTAACATGGGGTTCATGAGGCTCAAAAAGCTTGACACAGGTTTAACAACATTCAGCTTTTAGCTGTCATAGTTTTTAGCTTAAGAGTAGCAACAAGTTGTTTCAATTCCCAATGCAAAACACATGATCAATGTAAACAAGAATAATGAATAGCATAAATAGATAATTCTTAGTGTTCATCTACTCCGTAAATGTTCTAAGGCCGCTCGTGACCATGAGTACGGCTGATATACCAGTTTTACACTCTACAGAGGTTGTACACTTTCACTGTGAGTCATGATACCCATAAGCTCGAGTTAATTGCTCCCAAAACACTTCCAAGGTGAGCAGGCAGGGGTCACTATGAAGCCTTTCAAAGGTTCGTCTAATAAGTTAGAGCCATTAGATTCACTCGGCAAACAGATATAGGAACCCCCTGTCGAATGGCACAATTCCATCGCGGCTATACACATATGAGTAGAGGCTGTCCTATACCCGATTCGGCAAGTCATTCTTACGCTAATAAATGTAACCACTAACAAGCTAAAAAATGTCCTCATACTGAGCTAAAGCCAGAGCCATGTAGCCCTCACAGCTTACTGTAAGTCCCAGATGATAACTTACAGATAAGTCCCTAGGGAGAGAAATCTGAAACATTTAGAAAGTAGCTAAACACTCCAGCCCCTTGTTTCCAAGTTGCTAAAAAGTTATATTTTAATGTTTATTGCATATACCATTAGTCAAGTTACAAGATCATGGTTTAATTGAGCTCTAGCAAAGCTACCCAATGCATATCCCATAGGTGATAAGGTAAAAGTTCAATTCTAGGGAATCCCTATCAAGGTCACACATGCAACATGAACGAGGTGTATTAAAGTGATTAGAAAACAAGGATGATCCCATGCTAGACTTGCCTTGAGCAAAGTACTCCTGTTGATCCTGCTCGTTAAAGTAGTACCCTTGATCTCCCACGAATTGCTCATCGTCTATACTCGATAATCACAGCAACATACAAGCATCCAGGAGCAATCATGCATAGCAAACAAAAGCTATAGATTAGAATAGTACCCAACAGCATGAAATCAAGATGAAAAGTTTGGAAAATGAATCTACGTCTCACTACGAACACACAGACACGAAGATCACAAAAATCGGAGCTAAAACAAAGAAGTTATGAATTAAACAAGATTTTCTTTAGTAAAATAATAGATTAAATCTAACCTCGAATTTTAAAAGTTGAAATCCTACTTAACAGTAGTATGAACATGTAGATTATGAAATTACAAACCTAACACAAGTTGAACGGATCAAATCGGAGTTAAAATGGAGATTTTATGGCTAAAACAAATCTAGTGGCAAAACTGTGAAGAGCTGAAAACGTATTTTAGATCTAACCGAACTAAAGTACACTTTCAAAAGAAGAAAATAAAATCTAGAAAATATGTTTTGGATTGCGGGTTAAGACCCAAATACTTGTAAGGTGGTTTTTGCAAAAATGCCAGCGAAGGGGTATCCTTCATCTGGGGTCGTCGGATTAGATACGGGCGACCATGATTGGATTGGGCGGGGGAAAGCAACAGCGGCGGGACACAACAGGCCGACGACGAACCTGGCGGCGGTGGCGCTCATGGTTTTTAGTGTACGGTACACCGTTTGACAAACCAGAGACATGGGGGGAGAGAGAGGAGGGGATGGGGATCTCACCGGAAAGCTTTTTGCAGGTGGAGAAGGCGTGACGACGACGACGGTCGACGCGGGATGATGCACGGTGGTGCTTAGGCTATAGCGGCGGCTCGGTGAACTCTACGCGAGGCGAAAGCTATGGCACTGGAGCTGGGATTGGAGGCGGCTGTAACACCCTAGGTGTTTGTCACCTGTTAAGCAATGAGTTGAGCTCAACCATGACATGTTAAGTGGTGATGGAGATGTCAGATCAAATCTACAAAAATGAGCCACCACTTAAACTTGGACCATGCACCATTGCTTACATGTTGCCCTTTCCAAAAAGTATGCTTGAGTAATGTTGGATGTACTTCTTTCAGGTGTCTCACATCAATATCCATCTATATTGATCCATGGAAAAGTTTCATGAAGTTTGGAATCAAGAAGTCACATGAAATGATAAGTTGCATCTTTGTTGGAATTGCACTGTTAAGTGAATGGAAACATTGGTCATTAAACAAACCTTGCTACCTTACCCAAATGGCTATAATTGAACCCTACAACAAAAGTCATGAAGGGTTCATGTTGAGCAAGTGGCCAGAAAATGCTCCAGTAGATTAAAAAGTGTAATTTAAGCTTTATCATGACGCTACTTTGACTTGGTTTGAACTATGCCTTACATTGCTTGCATGGCAGTGGAACCTAAACAAAAGTTGAAGTTTGAGTGGAGTAGAACAAACTTTGTTTTTGTACCAAGAGCCAGATCAGCTTGTAAGAAAGTCAAACCGAGGCTCAAACTTTGAATCTGCTGCTGTTTTCAGAGTCCAAAAATATTCTAAGTCTGAGTTAACTGAAAACTGAGTTTTCACTTTTGTGTACCCCACTTTAGATCCTTGTATCTCTACAACAAGGCCGAATCAGACTTTGACGCTTTAAGCAATGTTGGAGAAGTCGCGTAGCTCTACAACATTTGTTACTACCGTTTGCGCCAAAACTAAACGTATTTTGAGTTAGGAAGGGACGATGATTGAGTGTCAGCTTGTATTTTTGAGGTGGTTTTTGATCCGTTCATTCAGTTTGGAACAGGACGTGGCCAACCGACTTCGGGTGCCGGGCACCACGTGGCCTCCATGCACGTGCGCCGCTCGCCAGCTCGCCCTGCTCTTCTATTTGAGGACTGGCGCGGCCTCTCAAGAGCTCCCACTCACTCGCCTTCCTCTCCTTGTCTGCCTGGGCGCCGAAGGAGCAGGCTGTCGCCGTCATGAACGCCGAGCTGTGCGTGACTGCCGTGGCTCGGTTCCGTCTCGGCTCTCTCTCTCTTGTGTGGTTTTCGCCCTAGGAAGCTGTAACCGAGTTGCCTCCATCGGAGACGGCGAGCTCCTCGCTGCAAATCGCTGCCGCGCCGGCGTACAAAGCCGTCGCCATCCGCTGTGGCCGCCGCGCGTGTGGCTGGGCCACCTCGGGCCATCTCCGGCCGTGCCGCGGCTACCCACGGGCGCACGCGGGTCCCCTAGTCCTTCCCCGCCCCTCCATCGTCGTCGACGCACCGCCTCCGGCGAGCTCCCGTGCGTCCTTTGCTCCAAAGCCACGCCAGGGACCTTGCGCAACAATTCGAGGAAAGGGAGGGACCTAACTGTATAGTCCGTGACTCATATGAATAGTGCCTTTTGGATCTATTTATTTTAAATCGGCTAGAACTTTGGAAATTCATAGTAAATTATAGAAAACTCCAAAAATAGCAAATGAAGACTTTTTGGAATCCTTGTGAAATTCTCTATGCACTAGATCTATAATATGGCATGATTTAGTTTAAAGTTTTTGCTGTAAAAATCAATTTATGCAGTTAGGTTTGTACTAGTAGTTATGTCTTGTCTTTTTCATAACTGTAGTTCTTTTGCTCAAATAAATGTGAAATTTTTATGTAGTGCTCATCAGGTGATTGTTGTTGTCCGGTAAAAATTTCAGGAGTTTAGCATTTATATATTAAGAGTTGTATTACTTTTATTAAGATTTTCAAAAAGCTAAATATCATGATTTTTGGTTAAGAAGATCTTGAGTTATACTTGCTTAAATCTCTGTGGCTGTTTCTGCCCAAACCCAGAGAGGGTTTCCTTGTTCTTACTATGAGGCCTTCTTAATAGTAGAATTAACTTTAGGTGTTTACAACAAAGTTGTTTAGAATTTGTTAAGCTTTCTAAAATGTCTAGAACCACATTTATTGGACATGTATAACTCCATTTATAGCTGTTTGAAGTGGCATATCAGTTTTTGTCCATGTTTTTTTTATAGAGATTCATTCGTTGGATTAATTGACCTTGCTAACTATAGAATCATCTTAATAGAAGAATAATAAAGTTGTAGGTAACTTTATAAGATTTTCAAAAAGTTATGATTCATGTTTGTTGGAGATCTAGAACTCCAGTTATGCTTCTCTGAAGAAGCTAACAGTTTTCTATACCACTACTGTTGGGCTGCATGTGCAGTTTTGCTTGTGCAATTATTTTCGTAGTGTAAATAATGTTTGTTATGGTTGTAGTGAATACAAAAGTTGTAGAAAATTTCATAATCTTGCTTGTGTTCAAATTGTAAGACCATAGGCCTGATAGTTTAGGAGTTACATGACTTTTAAGTCTTCTGTCAAGTTTTGATTGTATTCAGAGCAGATCTAAAAGATGCTAGTGTTTGATCTAGTTAGGGTTTGAATCACACCTAGATGACAATAAGAAAGTAGTAGATAACTTACTTAAACATCTTGTGTTAAATTTTCCTGGCATTTGGCCAAGTATTTTGTGAGTTATGCCTGTTTAAAGTTGGGTTATAGAATTGATTGCTCTCTGTCTTGTTTAGACCAATTTCTGTAAATGGGTATTTTGACTTTGTTAACTGGAGAATCATGCTAAGATGATTAAAGATGAATTGTAGAAATTTCAGAAGCTTTCCAGAATGTCTTGTTGCATGGCTATTGGATTTGTATAACTCTAGTTATGATCCAAACATGAAGTTGTTGTTTGCAGTCCAGAAATAGACAGATGCTAGTTGTGTTTGTTTACTCCATGTGTTGCTAAGTGTGACTTATGCCCTTGTTGATGGTCAAGTTATGATACTTGTGACCTTGTTAAACTTGTGTTATGCTTGATGTGCTTGCTCTCTATAGTTAGTTGTGGGATATTAGTTAAATAGTTATTGGTGTCTATGTCTTGCATAATCTTGTGTTTGCCTTGAATGCTATTATATGATGCATCTTATATTATCATTCTTCATATTCATACACCTGTATCTTGCATCTCATTTAGGTACGCTAGATGAACCACGCGAAGGATGTGATGTGGAGCCAAACTCGAGGATTGGGTTTGGTGGATCTGCCCCGACGATGGAAGGACTAAGCAAGTGCTAGGACCGGAGATGTCACCAAGACGGTGTAAGCTAACTAAACTGACTTGTGTTGGATCCCAGGCAAGCCTTAGAGCATTCTAAGTCTCCCAGTGTTTTACAAAATATTACTCGAGTTCCTTATGATTGATGCATTAGGTTATAAGAGTTGATTGGAACCACTTGATGCATATAAATTCCTTGTCCAGATATATACACCTTTAACCCTATGTAGGTCCAGGATCGAATATATGCTTAGCCATGCTTAGACCGGTAGAAGTCGGATGATTTCCTGTCACTTGCGAGATATAGGTGGATACCAAAGCACGGTTGGCTATATTTGCTATCATGGAAAAGAACCATGGGATAATGTAAATAGAGACCGGGCGGGATGTCGATAGAGAAGTAACAAGACATGGAGGTCTTGAGTGTGGATCTATTCCCGTTTGTGTCGGTTAAGGACCGTACCATTGTTGACACTTCTGACAAGATTGAACGCATGCCTATCACTTAGTTGGCCGGATAACTCGTTCCGACCACGAAGCCGAGTAGCTCAACTTAGGCCAGGCCCTGTTCTGTTGTACGCTCCTTGCAGGGAGCCAGACTGAGCCCAAGGGCAGTCTAGGCCTGAATGTCCTGGCATCTGGTGTCCCCAATTGTGCAGCGTGGTACGAACCCACAAAATGTGGACCTGAGTTGTACCAAAGGTGATCTAAGGTGGCCGTTGATCGGGTCTACCTGGGTTTGTGTTAGGAATAAATTCCCAGCTGGTTGAAATCGATTCGAATCGTCGTCTCTCCCGGATAGTGAGAAACTTGGCTAGCCCCAATATCGTAGTAATTGTACTATGAAATATGATGGTTCGGATAAACATGGAATTACTACATCTGCTATGGTTGCTATTGTATGCTCTAAAAAGATATACTACATGTTTGGCACATGATAGTTGCTAATCTAGAGATGGATAGTTATAATTAACTTGATGATAGAATTATAATTGTATAATTGAGTTAATCGCTTTTTATGTAAAATATTGTCAAGCTACCTCCACTTATAAAGCCTTGCATACTCTTTGGAGTTAATTTTATTTCTGGTTATGACGGGTAAGTCTAGCTGAGTACATTCGAGTACTTAGGGTTTATCCCACCATGTTGCAGGTGAGGTTTCGGCCTACTGAAGATGGTGGCTAACCACCGGTGGGCTCGGTGACTCTATAATTACTTCTTATCTATATGCTTTTATCTGAGGATATCACTTATGCTAGCAAAGTATTTGGAACTTATGTTAATGTAATCATTTGAAAGCTACGTCGTTTTCACTAATCGGTTTTGAAACCCAAACTTGTGCTATTATTTGTGAACCTAATTATAATATTATTTCCGCTGCAACTCTGCGTAAGTGATTTGTATCTGCTTAATCACGCGATCTTGGTTGTGATGTTAATTTACCGAGGTCCTGCGTGATACTCGGCGGACTATTGGATTTATATAAGTGAAAGTATGCGCATGTCAACGTGTTAGCGGGGACATCCATACTTGATCTTGTATAAATTGAGCGGTTTTGTCACAGCGGCAGGCATGGGGCATCCGATATTTATGACACGCGGGAGACTTGGGAGGCACAGCACAGGGCTCGTGGCGGAGGCGGGCTCATGGCGACGGCGGTAGTGTTCGGTTCAGCCACAGTTGCGAGGACGACGATGACATGTGGGTCCCAGTTGATAGTGGCTTAGGCGCAGGAGAAAGAACAGCGTAGGCTGCTTGCATAGCTGAGACGAAGCTGGGCCAAGCGAATGAGCAAGGAGACTGATGGCCCAAGAGCGGGAGGGAACAGACGGCCGGGTCTATGGGGGATTGCAGGACGCACAGCAAGGAGACTATAGGCTGGTGGGGTGAAGCAGGCCAGCAGGCCAAAAACAGGGAAAGGAGAAAGGAGGAAGGGAAATTCATTTTTTTCCTTTTCTAATTTTTCCAAAGCAATTTCAAAATAAATTTTGAATGCAAATTCAATTCAACTTAGAATCTGATTTCAAATCAAGCAATACAAAAAGATATGCAGTAGCATGGATGCACACACATGATTGTGAACCTACATTTGATTTTAATTTAATAAAATTATTATTTTCCTAAATTCAAATGCCCACAAAATGCATAATTAATCAAATTCTCCTATTTTAAAATTTATGCAAATTTTAGGGTGTTACAATTCTACCCCCTTAAAATGAATCTCGTCCTCGAGATTCAGACGATGCTTACTCAAATAACTATGGGTATGTTTTTTTAGATCCTCTTCTCTTTCCCAATAGCCTCATCTTCTTTGTACCGATTCCATTGAACTTTACACATCTTTATAATTCGGCTCCTTGTAACTCTTTCTGCCACCTCCAAAATCCTTTCCGAAAACTCCTTAGAAGTGAGATCTTCCTTAACTGTAAGCTCTTCTAACGGTATCTACTCCTCGGATATGCGTAAACACTTCTTTAACTGGGACACAAAGAACTCATCATGTACACTTCACAATCTCTCAGATAATTCCAACTGATAATGATGAGGACATGACACCCATGCATATGACCATGTTTGGTGCATGGTATGGAGGGGTAGGAGGCCAGCAAGGGTGTCCAAGTCAAGAAGGAGGCCCGAGGCTAATTCAGCTCGAGTCCCCGAGGTGGAGGCTCAAAGCAACTCAAGTTCGAGTCTGCCTCGACCTTCAGGACCAGTCTGTCTTAAACTGGTCATCCAAGACGCATTATGACTCCATTTTTGACGATTCATATATGGTTGGAAAGCTAATTTGATAAAGAAGCCAATCCAAGTGGTCTCACGTCAAAATTCCTTCAGAATCAACGGAAATAGTCGAAACAAGTCAGCATCCAGAATCTGCCAGGGTGTTGTGACACCGTCTTGTGGTCCATTGGACCATGTATCGTGTTTGGGCTCATTAGGGGGCGCGTCCAGGGTAGGCGACAACCCTAAGACCTTTATAATCATACGCCGCCGCCGTCATTAGGTTTTGTGTTTTGCTTAGATTATTCTGTCAAGAACAGTTTCACCGTTCATCGATTTGTGAGACCCCAACATCATGAGATTAATCATTCATCTATAATTTGGTTGTTTTCTTTCTTGTTCTTGCTTGTGTTCTTCGTTGCGCAGACAGGGATTAGACTTCTTAGTGAGGTCAACCGGATCTGTGTCTCGGTTGATAACCAGAGGAGTTGTGATGCTAAGATTACAGGGTTCGATCTTTCGATCTGAAGCCAGATCTGTGTGTCATTCTCCGCCACAACGATAGTTACCTTTACCTGACGGAAGATTGGGATCCCCGTTTCCCATTAAGTGGTAATTAGAGCTAAGGTATACTGTTAGGTTTATATTTATCCTCTAGTTTTGAGTGTTTCACATTCGTCCCATAGTCCAATGCCATACTCGTTTTTTTTCTGTCTTAGAACATTTCGCGCCACAGCCTTTGCATATTTTAGTTTCAGAGTCCGTCGTGTTGAGTTTGTGTCCTGGTCGAGGTCTTGTTGCTAGTTAGGTCATGTTAGAGTCCATTTCGTGTATTTTCCCCCATCGTTTCTATCAAATCCTTGCTATCTACCATACTTGTTTTCGCATTTTGTCCGTTCTATCAAATCCCATTTTATCCTCTAATTCGGAGCCAATTCTTAAAATTAGTCTAGTTTTCGCATACGAACTCAGATTTCGACGTTTCATATATCAAAATCGATCAGAAAAAAATTTCGAATCCATCCGTTCCAGGCGTTGCCGGGTTCGAAATTTTTTATTTTGGCAAAAAACTAGTCACAAGGTTATCTTTTCGTGGTCACAAGTTTTTTTGTCAATTTTGAGCACGTCTTCTGAATTTTCCACAGGCCACGCCTTTCACTTGTTTAAGCTCATATTTTCTATGGTTACTTCTTTTTTTCTCCTAAGTGAAGAAAAAATATCAAAAAAATAAAAATAAAAAGTCAAAGAATCCCAAAAAACAACGACAATCCAAAAATAGAGAAAAAAGAGAGGGGTAAAAGTGGAACAATATCTAGAGGAGCTCATAGAGAAGGCCAAAGTGACTGTATTAGTGTGTGTTGTCTGGTTCCTTGTTCGTGTTGCTCTTGCTATCTACCATACTTGTTTTTCACACATCTGGCACCTTGTTATCCACCATACTTGTTTGTCACACACCTAACATTTGGAACATTTTAGACCAGCAACGAGAACAAGTACTTTAGACTATAACTCAGTATTATTTTTTGTTACTGACTTGTATGCCAAATATATATATTATTCTTTATGTGCCTTCCAAACTCCACAAATTGGTATCTTTAGTTTCTGCTTTTCACCATCGCACAAAAAGAGGCCAAGAAATTGAAACCTCGAGTTGTGGCAGGCTTTGATGCCGGGATGTCCATGGAGAGCGAGATTAGAGATGAGGTGGCCGTTGGTTGGATGCAGTAGGGTTCTGTGGTGGTGGAACAGTTAATGCAGTAGTAGTGTCACACAAAAGAGCAACAAGATCCTCGAGTTTGCTGCAGCTGGATATAGAGGTGGAACATTTGGTGACAAACATCTCTCATCTCTGTGTGCGCTTGCGTCCCTGTAACGATTGGTCCAAAGTGGTGAATATATAAAACCGGTTTTCTATGCCTGATTTTTATTTTATTTATTCAAACAAAATGTAGACGAGTTACTGAAAATCTGCACCAAAGGATGGTAACATTCCCATGAATCAGCAGGGCCAAACTATAATAGTTTAATTTTAATAAGATGGCTGCCAAACAGGAATTTCAGTTTGGAAATTCGGGTTCGTGACAAGTAGTCACATGTCAATTAGCGTAGGAAGCTATCTTTTTTTTATTAACTTTACGAATATTTTATTAAATATTTCAATCCCTAAACGATGTCAAAGGAAAAAAGATTCAACTACGTAGTTTTAGATTCACCAGCCACTACAGCTTTGGTATAGGACATCACTCTACTTCATTCGTTTGACTTTTCGATAATGATACTCTACGAGCATCTGGACGCCCCTACAAACATCGGACGCGTGCCTGGGTCAACATCGCTCTTTCTCCTCCCCACCCAGTCATTCCTATCCACGCTCCTCACCACTTATTCTTATTCATGCTCCTCACAGCACGTGCCTCAATATGTCAAAGCCAAGGTTGATAGAAGGCACCGAGCCTATACGACCTACACGGCGGCACCCTCGCGCGGCATGGATCTGTGTGCCATCTGCTCATCCTGCCTCCCTGCTCCAGTCTGCACGCAGAGAGGCACCGCAGGACCTTGATCCCTTGGCGCAAAGAGCCCGGTCTAGCGCGGGAGTTGAAGCCGAGGCCGACGGACGGTATGGCGGCCTCCACGGTGGTGGCCTGTAGCATGGCTCCCATCATCCTTAGCCGCTCACCCCGCCTCCCTGTTCTTGGCCGCGCGAAGGGGGATCATGGGACCACGATCCCCTGACGCGGGGAGGCCAATCTGACGTGGAAAGAAAGGAGGACGGGGAGGAGCGGCGGGTGCAGCGCTTAGGGTGTGGGACCTGTTCCGTCCTCCCTTCAGAAAGCTCAAACATCCCGCGTCACGTACCCATCCTCTCATTGTTGTGCGTCCTAGCCCGTATGACCGGTGATGTTGCAATATCTGATTTACAATGTTGTGTGTACTCTTTCTTCGTGTTGCATGAGATTTTTGAGATGTTGCACGGATGTGGCAGAACCTCCTAAGTTATAGGGCCCACATGCACCTGTCACTGTCCGACGACCTTTGACATTTATGCATATGTTTCCAATAACTTAAAAAGACTGTCGGGTGTCCTCGGGGAACCCCGAATCATTCACGATTTCCGAGCAGGATCACGTTACAGAGTCATTGCAGTATTACAATATTTATTCAAATATCAAAACCAGAGTAAAAACAGCGGAAGTCTTACGATAACATAGTTCACAAACCAGTTGTTTCAAACCTTACAAACTAAGTTCGATAATTATTACAAACCATAGTAGTAGTGGAGTGGCATAATGAACATATACTTAACACACAAAATAAACATCCTGCCCAAGGATCACACATTTACTTCTCATCGTCAGAACGAACGATGGTCATGCAGCACGATCCAAAACAGATCTGCTCATGAAGCTCACCTGCAACAAGGGGTCAACGAACCCTGAGTACAAAAGTACTCAACAAGACTTAACCAAAATATTAACTAATAAACTCAGTAATACAGGCTCAGGGATTCAAGGTATAGCTTTAACAATGATCAAAGTTCTTTTGCGTAAAAGCTCTTTTAACAACATTCTTTATATAGAAAACTTCTCAAGAATTATATACAAAGCTGACACGATCCGCACTGAGATCATGAAACTTCATATCCAACACCTTTACAAGCCTTATTCAAGTTTCGGTTATTAATTCTACGATGATGAACAGTGAGTTGAGTCTCCATAACCGAGGAGCAACGACGATTCGAACCGATTAAGCCCAGCTGGGGATTCCAGACCACACGACATATGCAGGTCCCCGACTCACATATATCAACCTACCCTCGGATCCTCTAAAACAAGAACAGGTCCGCGCCACCCGAGAATACAGTACTCCACCATTCCAGCCCATGGCCACGTGGGTACACGCTATTCCAGCCATCTCTCCACTCCTAGTGCGCGAGTAGCCATTCTCATAATAGAATTTCCAAGTTCAGGCTTACCGGAGTATGTGGTTAGTACTACAAATTCTCACCTCATACAATTCAACAACGGACGTGCCTTAATCGACACAGGCAGAAAGAACCCGCTCACAAGACCTCCATGTCTTGTGGCTCACACACACCGAGTCCGCCCGGTCTAGATTTATTACTCCACATTCCCATATCACATGTTAACAATATTGACCAATGTCCCATTTAAAACTTGCAGGTGGCAGGGGGTCACCTGACTTTCATCGTTCTACGCATAGCTAAGCAAAACTAGGCATATACGAGTTTAAAACTGGTAATATGGTAAATATGGAATAACAAGGGTGGTAATGCACCAATTATGCTCTTACTTAACTCCTAATCACTTAATGCAGTAACGAAAAGCAAAAGCGAAATTAATTTGTAAAACACAAGGTAGGGTTGTATGCATCCGAGGCTTGCCTTCGTTGACGGAAAAGTCCGGTTCCTGCGACGTTACACAAGGATTCGATCCGACCTCAACAGACGGATTAACCTCCTCAACAGCTTGATTAACTACCACGTTTTCACCTTCGTTCACTACACGTAATAACAATGCCATGTTGAACATGATGTGGAATATGAAACATGATGCTCGATGATGGATGCAAAATTAACAATTTGAATACAACTTTCCTTCGCGGTACAGTTGCAAGTCAACCAACTAAATCCTTTTCCATAACACATACATCAATTGCCAAGGATCATCATCAACTAAGGACCCAAAGTCATCACTCAATCCAAAAGTCCAAACAAAAACCTAAATCATTAAAGGTTACTATTTGCTTTTATGAATTAATTATTTAATTCAAAATTATGAAATAAATCAACTTATTCTAATTGAGCTCAAAATTTTAGTACATGTTCATTACATGTTAACTAAGTGGCAAAACAAATTTCATAATTTTTGGATAAATAAATAAGCCTAGAAAAATCATGAAAATCCATTTATGAATTAATTGAGCAATTTTTACCACATTTAAAAATTACTGAAAAACATTATTTCATATTTTTCTTAAATACTATACATCACAGAGAAGTCACACAAAAATTTTCATAATTTTTGGAGCTTTAAATAAATCTATAAAAAAATAACAAAAACAGATACTATTCAATCAAATCTGAAAATAGAAAAAAATCCATTTGAACGCTGAGTCACTGACAACGGGTCCCACATGTCATCTTCAACCTCCGACGTTGACTACGGCAGCGACAGCTCTGACCAGTGATTTCTCGCCGACGGTGAGATCAACGGCGACGGCCAACGTACCAAAATGATCACCAAGTCTAGGCGCATCTATTGACGTCCCTATCAGCACGGATTACGGCCCTACACTAGCTCGTCGTCGGCCATGGCGGACGCGGTGACACGATAGTGCTACGCCGGCGAAACGAAGCCGAAAATGGGGAAACAGAGGGCATGGGAAGGTCCAGTAGCTCACCACGAACACGTTGGAGCAAAGAATGGGACCGGATGAGCTACGATGACATGGGTCGACGTTGACAGGGTTCTCGGCGGAGCGATCTTCAACGACGGCGATGCTCCGGTAGCTGTGGTGGTCAAAATGAGAAACCAATGGGTCACAAAGCACTACATCATTGCAGTGAAGCCGAAGCAAGACTCGGCAAGGGCAGGGACTCACCGTAGCGTGCTGGCCACGGCGACACGGGCTCGACGGGGGGGCTGCCGGCCGTGGAGAAGAAACACGACGAGCGGTGGTTCCCAGCGAAATTAAGCTGAATTGATGGGTTGGCTGAGCGCGTAAGGCTAAAGCGGAGCTGGGACTAGCTTATCAGCGACGGTGGAGCACAACAACGACGGCACGGGCTCGCCGGAGTGGAGCAGCGGCGACGGGAAAACAGAGCAAGGGAGAAGGGCAACAACGATGGCGGCTCAGGCTTAAAAGGATGGCCAGGAAGCTCAAGGAAGCCACGACGAAGCCTTCAGCGCGCCAACGCGACGCCTAGACGGCCACGCGCGCGACTGGAAGCAAGCCGAAGCTCACCGGCGGTGTAGCGCAAGCGGTGAACACTGTTCATCGAAATTACAAGTTTGCCATTCGCCAAAATTCACAAATTACTCCCAAATTTTCATAACAACTCAAAAATCTCCAAAAATAAAAGTTGTTCAAAATCAAAAGTTCTACAACTTTACTTTTATAACCATTTCCTAATTCGGTCTAGATTTTGAAATGAACTTTTGAATTCAAATAGGGAAATTTAACGAATTACGCCTTTTTGAATTACTCAAAATTTTTCTAAACAACTTGAAAAACTCCAAAAATAAACTTTGTATAACTTGCCAAGCTCTACACTTTTGCTTTTGGGCTCAACCCTAAAATATGCTTAGATTTTGAAATGGATTTTCAGGGTAGGATTTAAATGTTGAAAAGCGGGGTTTTCTCGAAAAATTCAAAATCCAAACAAACATTGAACTTGAGTCAAACAATACATTGCAACACATACCACATAAATATAAACTTGTATTAGTGTATGCATCTCAAAGTTTTCACCAAATGCCAAATGCTTTGCAATGCATATGATGATATGTCAGATTTTAATATTTAAACACCCGAGGTGTTACAATCCTTCCCCCTAAAAGAAATCTCGCCCCGAGATTCAAAGCCATAGGGTAAGTAATGGAAAAGAAAATATGTCGCGAGAACACATACAAACTCTGTTCATAAAACAGCTAAGGTCCCTTTACAAAACACAATTTGTACTACCGAACTCAACTTACATTACTCTATTCTATATTGACGCTAGAAATTCTGGAAACTTTTCTAACAAGTAATCTTCTGATTCCCAAGTAGCTTCCTCTTCTGAATGTTGATTCCATTGTATCTTATAGAACTTGATTGTCCGTCTTCGAGTAACACGATCTTTCTGATCTAACACTCGGATAGGATATTCGGAATAAGTTAAATCCGGTTCTAGTTCTACTCCTTCAACTTCAACATTCTGTTCAGGCACTCGGAGACACTTCTTCAATTGAGAAACATGGAACACATCATGCACAGCTACAAGATGTTCAGGTAATTTCAAGCGATATGCCACTTTTCCATACCTCTCCAAAATTTGATATGGTCCAATGTATCAGGGTGCCAACTTTCCTTTAACACCAAAACGGTTAACTCCCTTCATTGGTGATACTTTCAGATATACAAAATCTCCTTTGTTGAATACCAATGGTCTCCGTCGTCTATCCGCATAACTCTTTTGGTGGCACTGAGCTATCTTCAGATTACTCTGTATTTGCCTAACCTTGTCTTCTGTTTCTTTCACAAGGTCAACTCTAAAGAATCTTCTCTCTCCTGGCTCAGACCAACTCAACGATGTTCTGCACCTACGACCATAGAGTGCTTCAAATGGAGCCATTATAATGCTTTCCTGATAACTATTGTTGTATGAGAACTCGGCCAAAGGTAAGCATTCATCCCACTTATTAGAATAGTTAAGGACACAACACCTTAACATATCTTCAAGTACTTGATTAACCCTTTCAGTCTATCCATCAGTCTGCGGATGATAAGCTGTACTATACAGAAGTTTGGTACCCAATGAAGAATGCAATTGTTTCCAAAAGTTGGAGACAAACTGTGTACCCCTATCTGACATAATAGTCTTGGGTACTCCATGGAGACTCATGATTCTTGCTAAATACATCTTGGCATATTGGATCGTAGGATATATTGTCTTGACTGGAAGAAAATGTGCTGACTTAGTGAGTCGATCTACAATAACCCATACTGAGTCAAATCCCTTTGATGTCTTGGGTAGACCAACAATAAAGTCCATACTTATGTCCTCCCACTTCCAAGATGGAATAGGTAATGGTTGTAACTCACCAACAGACCTCAAATGTATAGCTTTCACCTTTTGACAAGTATCACACTTTGCTATGTATCTAGCAATCTCTATTTTCATTTTAGTCCACCAGAATCTTTGCTTCAAGTCATGGTACATCTTGTTACTTCCTGGATGGATTGATAACCTAGTAGCATGTGCCTCATCTAGAATTGACTGCCGCAACTCAGGAACTTTTGGTACCACCAGGCGATCCTTGAATCACAACACATCTTCATTGTCAATACTAAAGCATTCCACTTTTTCATTCTTGACTCTTTCCTTAATATGGGCTATACCCTTGTTTTCCTTCTAAGCAGCAATAACTTGATCTCAAATAGTGGCTTCAACAATTATGTTGGTCAAACTTCCTTGTTGAATTACTTCTACATTCAACTTTTCCATTTCTTGACATAAATTCAAACCCATTGTTCTCACTGTCAGACAATTGCAATAACTTTTGTGACTGAGGGCATCTGCAACCACATTTGCTTTACCGGGGTGATAATGTACTTCCAAATCATAATCCTTAATCAGTTCTAACCATCTTCTTTGTCGCATGTTCAACTCTGACTGAGTAAAGATATACTTTAAGCTCTTGTGGTCTGTATACATATGACACGTATTACCAAGCAGGTAATGCCGCCAAATCTTCAGAGCATGAACCACAGCTGCTAACTCCAAATCATGAGTCGGATAGTGTTCTTCATGTTGCTTAAGTTGCCGGGACGCATAAGCAATGACTCGGCCTTCTTGCATCAACACACATCCAATACCAATACCTGAAGCATCACAATAAACATCAAACGGCTTCTCGATGTCAGGTTGGGCTAATACTGGTGCAGTGGTTAACAGTCTCTTCAAAGTCTGGAAAGCCTCCTCACAATCTGATGACCAGACAAACTTAACTTGGTTCTTCAACAATTCAGTTATGGACTTTGATATTTTCGAGAAATCTAGAATAAACCGACGGTAATACCCCGCCAAACCCAGAAAACTCTGAACTTGATGAACTGTGGTTGGCGGTTTCCAATCAAGCACATCCTTCACTTTGCTTGGATCAACTGCAACTCCTTCGGTTGACAAGACATGTCCAAGAAATTGCACTTCCTTAAGCCAAAAATCACACTTGCTGAACTTAGCATATAGTTGATGTTCTCTCAAGCGGGTCAGAACAATTCTGAGATGTTCCGCATGTTCTTTTTTATTCTTGGAATATACTAAAATGTCATCAATAAACACCACTACAAACTTGTCTAGCTCAGGCATGAATACTGAGTTCATTAGATACATGAAATGAGCTGGAGCATTTGTCAAACAAAAAGACATTACCAAGTATTCATATAATCCATATCTTGTGGTAAATGCCGTTTTGGGAATATCTTCAGGCTTTATCTTGATTTGGTGATATCCTGACCTCAAATCTATCTTGGAGAAAACTTTAGCTCTGTCCAATTGATCAAAAAGCAGATCTATCCGAGGTAATGGATACTTATTCTTGATGGTCACTTCATTCAATGGACGATAGTCGACACATAACCTCAAAGTCTCATCTTTCTTTTTCATAAAAATTGCCGGACATCCCCAAGGTGAAGAACTAGGTTGGATAAACCCTTTCTCAATCAATTCTTGTAACTGAGTCTTCAACTCGGCCAATTCCTTAGGTGGCATCCTATAAGCTCTCCGAGAAATCGGAGCTGTTCCAGGTTGTAACTCTATATTGAACTGTACATCCCTATCAGGTGGTAGACCGGGTAAATCTTCAGGAAACACATCCGGAAATTCACACACTACCAAAATATCTCTAATCTCTTTGACAGCAGTTGCACAAATCTTGCCCACTGATCTTCTTAGGGTTGGAAGTTGGATAAAAAGTTGAGAATTACTATCAGCCAAACTTACTCTTAAAGTCCTATTCAAAATATCTATAATAGCCTTATGCTGCTACATCCAATTCATTCCCAAGATTACATCTATATCCTGATCCTTAAGGATAATCATGGTAGTGGGAAAAATATGCCCACCCAGATTTATGGGTACCTGGTATACCATTTCCTTAGTACATAGACGTCCCCCGGGCGACTGTATAAAGAAACTTTCCTTTGTTGCCCCAATTGAAATTTCATGCTTCATGACAAATGTTCTATTGATGAATGAATGCGATGCGCCAGAATCAAAAAGTATAACTGCAGGGTGATTGGCAACAAGAAACATACCCATCATCACTGGCTCCCCTTCCGGAATTTCTCCAGCTTGAATATAGAACACCCATCCTATCTTCCTCTCATCTTTGCCCTTCTGAGCATTCTGATTGGGGTTCTTGTTTGGTGCCTGAACCTGTTGTTGATTAGCAAGGGCCTTCTGATAATTTTGATTAGCCTGCCTAGGATATGGACATTCCCTAGAGAAATGACCAGTCCTTCCACAATTGTAGCACGGATAGTTGTGTCCCTGGGATGTTGGAGCATTGCCACCAGGAGTATTGGTTGACTGTGAACTCAGATAGGTTATAGCAGGACGGACATTTGACTGTTGCCCAGTTTGGAACTGCGGTGGACGATAAGGAGGATGATTATGATGTACTGGATGATAAATCACCCTCTGCCTCTTCGGATTTCCCCCAAAAGATCCAGACGGCACACTCTTTTTCTTTTTGAGCTCCTTATGCTGCCGATACTTTGATTCTAAAGCAATTGCAATATTTACTGCCTCATGGTAAGTGACATTGGTGCAAGTGGTCATCATAGTCTGCAACTTGGTATTCAGGCCTCTCATAAACCACCTCTTCTTCTTGGCATCAGTATTGACATGTTCAGATGCATATTGGGACAGATAATTAAATCTTCCCACATACTGCATCATGCTTTGATCTCCTTGTTTGAAAGCAAGGAATTCATCTAGCTTCATAGCCATCACTCCTTCGGGAATATAATGGGCTCTGAAGGCTGTATGGAACTCAGCCCAAGTTATTGGAATGCCAGCTGGTTGCATAGCCACTAAGTTTGCCCACCAAGCACTTGCTGCTCCTCTAAGTTGTTGGGCGGCAAACGTAGGTTTCTGATACTCCGTGCATGGGATAAGGTCAAATTTCTGTTCCATGGTTCGAAGCCAGTCATCAGCCTCCAATGGTTCATCTGCCTTGGTGAACACCGGGGGTCTTGTGTCTGTAAAATCAACATATATAGCCTCCTGTCGGTTATGGTGGCGTCCACGGTTTCTGTACATCTGATTCTGATTACTCTAAGCCATCTCATGAAGCAAACAAGAATTTTTAGCCGTCACATTGACAAGTGCAGTTATAGCATCAGCTAAATTGGTTGGAACTGGTGGCGGATCTGGAATACCGTCCTCATCTTGTGAAGTTCCCAAAATAAACGAACCCCGTGTACAACGCATCTGCTCATAACCAACCAAACTTTATTCACATGTCTTTATTGAATTGTACCATAGCTTACTCTAGACACATTACATAGAGTTTACTAATGTACAAACAAACCCACGAGTACGAAAATAGAACTACATAACTTAAACTAAAGCTACTATTATACAACTCTACTCTTTTTCTCAATTTCTTCAAACTTTAGGCTCGGTATCCATTCCGGAATTATTACCGCCTTCATCATCACTTTCATCAATCATTACTAATTCTTCAGGATCTTCTTCTTCTTCCTCTCCTGATTCATCATCATCGGCAAGGATGACACCGGGGTCCATGGCATCAGCTTGAGGCTCATGATTCGGATTTAGTAGATTGCTAAGCCTATGAACCTCCTCATGTAGATACGTATTATGTTCTTCTAAATCTTCTACATAGAATTCTAGCTCATGAGTTCTAGCTCTAGCTACATTTTCCCTGTGCCAAGCTTCATTTCTTCCTTCCACCGTACGAACTAACATGCTTTCGCAGTTCCTATGTGCGGTGGTGAGCTGCCTCAATTGACCCTGTAATTCTCCTATTTGTATAACATCCAAAGCCCTATCTCTCGTAGATTGTGCTAACTCCATAGAAACCCTCAGTATCTCTGCCTGGGGATCAGGCCTAGAGCTGCTACTGCTAGCACCATCATTTCTAGGGGCAAGTTGGTGACGAGGAACTCCTTTGGGTCTGGTGGACTTACGAGGCATCATCTTGGCACGAGCCATACTGTAGGAAGCCAATTTAATCCAAGTAAGACCATTTGATCAAAATCCAAAAAGTAGCTAGGATGGATTACATTCCTCCAACCAGACTCACTACTTAATTCCAGACTAAGAGGTGAAGGAAGTAACGAGTGAATTATTCCTGATGCATGAATCGTTCTTACGAACAAAAACAGCAAAGTTTATAATACACATAAACAACATTTGTTTTTTATATAGGGCATAGTATGATTACTACTCCACCACACAAAACCTTTTTAATCCAATAGGGAATGGTGAGAAAGAAATAAGATAAGTCAGAAGCAATTTGGACTAAATTAACAAGTCAAATTTAGTCATCCAAATCATTTTGAAGTTTTTGTAAAACAATACAACAAAAACCTTGTAACGATCTCTCTGATACCATTCTGTGGCAGAACCTCCTAAGTTATAGGGCCCACATGCACCTGTCACTGTCCGACGACCTTTAACATTTATGCATATGTTTCCAATAACTTAAAAAGACTGTCGGGTGTCCTCGGGGAACCCCGAATCATCCACGATTTCCGAGCAGGATCACGTTACAGAGTCATTGCAGTATTACAATATTTATTCAAATATCAAAACCAGAGTAAAAACAGCGGAAGTCTTACGATAACATAGTTCACAAACCAGTTGTTTCAAACCTTACAAACTAAGTTCGATAATTATTACAAACCATAGTAGTAGTGGAGTGGCATAATGAACATATACTTAACACACAAAATAAACATCCTGCCCAAGGATCACACATTTACTTCTCATCGTCAGAACAAACGATAGTCATGCAGCACGATCCAAAACAGATCTGCTCATGAAGCTCACCTGCAACAAGGGGTCAACGAACCCTGAGTACAAAAGTACTCAACAAGACTTAACCAAAATATTAACTGATAAACTCAGTAATATAGGCTCAGGGATTCAAGGTATAGCTTTAACAATGATCAAAGTTCTTTTGCGTAAAAGCTCTTTTAACAACATTCTTTATATAGAAAACTTCTCAAGAATTATATACAAAGCTGACACAATCCGCACTGAGATCATGAAACTTCATATCCAACACCTTTACAAGCCTTATTCAAGTTCCGGTTATTAATTCTACGATGATGAACAGTGAGTTGAGTCTCCATAACCGAGGAGCAACGATGATTCGAACCGATTAAGCCTAGCTAGGGATTCCAGACCACACGACATATGCAGGTCCCCGACTCACATATATCAACCTACCCTCGGATCCTCTAAAACAAGAATGGGTCCACACCACCCGAGAATACAGTACTCCACCATTCCAGCCCATGGCCACATGGGTACACGCTATTCCCGCCATCTCTCCACTCCCAGTGCGCGAGTAGCCATTCTCGTAATAGAATTTCCAAGTTCAGGCTTACCGGAGTATGTGGTTAGTACTATAAATTCTCACCTCATACAATTCAACAACGGACGTGCCTTAATTGACACAGGTGGAAAGAACCCGCTCACAAGACCTCCATGTCTTGTGGCTCACACACACCGAGTCCGCCCGGTCTAGATTTATTACTCCACATTCCCATATCACATGTTAACAATATTGACCAATGTCCCATTTAAAACTTGTAGGTGGCAGGGGGTCACTCGACTTTCATCGTTCTACGCATAGCTAAGCAAAACTAGGCATATACGAGTTTAAAACTGGTAATATGGTAAATATGGAATAACAAGGGTGGTAATGCACCAATTAGGCTCTTACTTAACTCCTAATCACTTAATGCAGTAACGGAAAACAAAAGCGAAATTAATTTGTAAAACACAAGGTAGGGTTGTATGCATCCGGGGCTTGCCTTCGTTGACGGAAAAGTCCGGTTCCCGCGACGTTACACAAGGATTCGATCTGACCTCAACAGACGGATTAACCTCCTCAACAGCTTGATTAACAACCACATTTTCACCTTCGTTCACTACACGTAATAACAATGCCATGTTGAACATGATGTGGAATATGAAACATGATGCTCGATGATGGATGCAAAATTAACAATTTGAATACAACTTTCCTTCATGGTACAGTTGCAAGTCAACCAACTAAATCCTTTTTCATAACACATACATCAATTGCCAAGGATCATCATCAACTAAGGACCCAAGGTCATCACTCAATCCAAAAGTCCAAACAAAAACCTAAATCATTAAAGGTTACTATTTGCTTTTATGAATTAATTATTTAATTCAAAATTATGAAATAAATCAACTTATTCTAATTGAGCTCAAAATTTTAGTACATGTTCATTACATGTTAACTAAGTGGCAAAACAAATTTCATAATTTTTGGATAAATAAATAAGCCTAGAAAAATCATGGAAATCCATTTATGAATTAATTGAGCAATTTTTACCACATTTAAAAATTACTGAAAACATTATTTCATATTTTTCTTAAATACTATACATCACAGAGAAGTCACACAAAAATTTTCATAATTTTTGGAGCTTTAAATAAATCTATACAAAAATAACAAAAATAGATACTATTAAATCAAATCTGAAAATAGAAAAAAAAATCCATTTGAACGCTGAGTCACTGACAACGGGTCCCACATGTCATCTTCAACCTCCGACGTTGACTACAGCAGCGATGGCTCTGACCAGCGATTTCTCGCCGACGGTGAGATCAACGGCGACGGCCAATGTACCAAAATGATCACCAAGTCTAGGCGCATCGATTGACGTCCCTATCAGCACGGATTACGGCCCTACACTAGCTCGTCGTCGGCCATGGCGGACACGGTGACACGGCAGTGCTATGCCGGCGAAACGAAGCCGAAAACGGGGAAACAGAGGGCATGGGAAGGTCCAGTAGCTCACCACGAACACGTTGGAGCAAAGAATGGGACCGGATGAGCTACGATGACACGGGTCGACGTTGACAGGGTTCTCGGCGGAGCGATCTTCAACGACGGCGATGCTCCGGTAGGTGTGGTGGTCAAAATGAGAAACCAATGGGTCACAAAGCACTACATCATTGCAGCGAAGCCGAAGCAAGACTCGGCAAGGGCAGGGACTCACCGTAGCGCGCTGGCCACGGCGACGCGGGCTCGACGGCGGGGCTACCGGCCATGGAGAAGAAACACGACGGGCGGTGGTTCCCAGCGAAATTAAGCTGAATTGATGGGTTGGCTGAGCGCGTAAGGCTAAAGCGGAGCTGGGACTAGCTTATCAGCGACGGTGGAGCACGACAACGACGGCACGGGCTCGCCGGAGTGGAGCAGCGGCGACGGGAAAACAGAGCAAGGGAGAAGGGCAACGACGATGGCGGCTCAGGCTTAAAAGGATGGCCAGGAAGCTCAAGGAAGCCACGACGAAGCCTTCAGCGCGCCAACGCGACGCCTAGACGGCCACACGCGCAACTGGAAGCAAGCCGAAGCTCGCCGGCAGTGTAGCGCAAGCGGTGAACACTGTTCATCGAAATTACAAGTTTGCCATTCGCCAAAATTCACAAATTACTCCCAAATTTTCATAACAACTCAAAAATCTCCAAAAATAAAAGTTGTTCAAAATCAAAAGTTCTACAACTTTGCTTTTATAACCATTTCCTAATTCTGTCTAGATTTTGAAATGAACTTTTGAATTCAAATAGGAAAATTTAACGAATTACGCCTTTTTGAATTACTCAAAATTTTTCTAAACAACTTGAAAAACTCCAAAAATAAACTTTGTATAACTTGCCAAGCTCTACACTTTTGATTTTGGGCTCAACCCCAAAATATGCTTAGATTTTGAAATGGATTTTCAGGGTAGGATTTAAATGTTGAAAAGCGGGGTTTTCTCGAAAAATTCAAAATCCAAACAAACATTGAACTTGAGTCAAACAATACATTGCAACACATACGACATAAATATAAACTTGTATTAGTGTATGCATCTCAAAGTTTTCACCAAATGCCAAATGCTTTGCAATGCATATGATGACATGTCAGATTTTAATATTTAAACACCCGAGGTGTTACTACGGATGATTTTTGAATGTTGCAATAGATGATTCATGTGTTGCACAAAGCGAGTTTTGATGTTGGGATTGTCTTTTTTCTGTAGTGTTGTGACTTATGAGTTTTAGCTTTTTGTCCATGTTGTGGCAAGTGAATTTAGTTGTTGATATTGCTTTTTTTCAAAATGTTGTAGCACCGAAAGGTGATTTGAGTTGTTTTCATTTTTCACGTTTCATGGTTGATTTCATGATGTTGCAGTATATAGTTTGCGATGTTCCAGTATATATAGTTTGTGATGTTGCAGTACATAATATTTTTTTTATGTTGCATGAGATTATCTTGAGGACGCCCCTGGGGAAACTTGACATTGGAGAGAAGATGTGACCTCTAGGACAGGGACAGGGCACGACGGGGCCGAACAGGGGCGGAGCGTCGCTGTACGTGCTCCTGGTGTGGACCGAAACATTTGAGGGTTTAGTTTCTCGAATCGATGATGTCTAGGTTCTGCATCCGGACGCAGCCATGGGCCGGATGTCCAGGCGCTAGCAGCCCCGTTGACTTTTTTTTGAAGTTTGAATCTTAAAACCTGATAATTTAGAAATAAATATTTGGGACTACAAATGATTTTAAATTAAAAAACTTGTCAGCTACAGGTTGTAGATTGTGCCAGCACTACAACTTTTTTTACACCTTGTGAGCATCTGAGATTCCAAGGTGATTTGAAAAATTCTAAATTTTAACTTTCAAAATTGAGGATGTAAAATAAACATTTAGGACTCTAAACGATTTCAAATAAAAAAATATCAAATAGAAATTATTAGATAACATTAAGAACTACAACTTTGGTATAAATCATAACGACATCCAAGATTGTTTGAAAATTGTAAAATTTTAATTTCAAAATCTAAGAAATTAAAACTAATCTTGAGACTCTAAACAATTTCATATAAAAAACTTATCAACTAAAAGGTTGTAGATTGCGTTGAGCTCTACAATTTTGTAATCAAATTTGCATTCATCCAACTTCATATAAAAAATACAATTTTTTAAACAACTATTTCTAAAGACCGGACCTCATGAAAGCAATGTCTCTCTTAAGTGATTTCTAGAGGTGGCAAGAGGCCCACCTTTAAAAATAAACATTTATAGAGATAAGCTCCTTTGTACGCCCACGGCGTCACAAGACGAAAACTACCTCTGTAAATCAAGGACGCAAGCAGATTTGCCTATGAACTCACAAATATGCTTAATTTTGCATCAGAGCTATAAATAGTCGATTTATGGGAACTATCATCTTAGAGAACTCAGATCCATAATAATGATTAATAGAGGTAGCGGAGGACGCTTGCCAAGAGCCTGCCTATCATTTTTAAAGCCCGCACACCAAAATACCCATATCTGCCAAATGGTCTCTAGCATAGTGGTTAGAGGGTAGCATTCATGTAATTGGCCTGCCTCACTCGTGGCCTGTTTCCTCCCCTCCGCAGGCCGCCGCTCTCTTCTCCGCGTGGCCCAGCAAGACCCGCTGCCGAGCGCCTGGCCCAGCCGAAGCTGCCGCGCCGTGCATCCCCTTTCCTCTCTCCGCCCGTTGACGCGCCGGGTCCATCCGTCAGGCATTCTTCTACCTCCGTCACGTAACCGAGCCAGAGACCACCGCCGTTGCCGCCCGTGTCCGCGGTGGCCACGCCTCGTTCCTTGCCGTGCGCGCCACGCTGCTTCCACCCCTATAAAGCTCCGCATCCCCATCCGCGTCCATCTACGCCGCCATTCTCGCCTAGCTTCGCTCGTCGAAGCCGCAGCTGTAGCCCTAAGCACCGCCGTCGGGATCGTGCAGCCGCCTCGCGCGGTCATCGGATCTTCGCTCCAGTTTTTGGGTTCAGTGAGTCCACCTTGAGCTTCTCTCTCTCCCCATGCTTTTGCTTCGCTCAATGATGCTCTGTAGGTCAAGAACCGATAGCGCCGCCCGCACCGGCCATGGCACCGCCGTGTTGGTACTGTTCCGGCAGCTGGCGTCATCTCTCATCCGCCTGATTTAATCTCCACCGCCCATCTCAAATTCGACAGCTGTGGATGGCCGATACCCCTTCGCGCGCCACATTGCAAAAGAATCCCTCCAATTCTCTGTTTTCAACCCGTGGTCCATTGCGCAATCCATAGATTATGCCTTGATCCTTGAAAAGCGTATTTTGTTCGGTTGACTTTAAAAGTACGTTTTCACTTATTTACAGATTTGCCACCGATTTTGTTTTAGCCATAACTTCTCCGTTTTAACTCCGATTTGATCTGTTCAAATTGCGTTAGGTTCGTATTTACGTTGTGTAGTTGTGTATGTGTTTATATCACTATTAGATGTGTTTTTAACTTTTAAAATTTGAGGTTAGATTTAATCTATTATTTTATTAAAGGAAATATTGTTTAATTCATATCTTCTATGTTTTAGCTCCATATTGACCCGTTCAAGTTGTGCTAGATTCATTACAATGAGATCTACATGTTAGTAGCTGTGTTTATCATGTCACTAATACTGGAATTTTATGGTTTGAATCATATCTTAAATAACAATTATGCAACTGGACTTTATAAATAAAATATGATTTGTTTTACTTTTGTTTTATAATTCAAATCTAAAATTGACTTAATTCAATCTATATTATTTATAAAATATCTTATATATATGAATTTATGTAGTTAAAATAAATCAAACCTATAGTTTTCTTTTCCACGTATAAAGCAAATCTCTCGGTAATCATTTCTTTTCAACCGTAGCTTCGATTAGTGTGCTTTTCGTGTCTGTGTGTTCGTAGCGAGATATAGATTTGTTTTACAAACTTTTCATCTTGATTTTATGATTGGTGTACTGTTCTAATTTAGATCTATTGTTTGCTTCGTGTATGATTGTATGGATGTTTGTGTGGTGCTTTATGATTACGTTCAGTCGGTGAGATATACGCGGCGACTAAGAAGAAGAAGAAGAACGTTGAAGATTAAAGCTCACCAAAGGATCGGTGTTTAAGGCAAGTATAGCATGGGATCTTCCTTATTGTCCTATACACCTTTAATTATTTAATTCATACTGCATGTGTCTACCTTGACTGCCATTAAGGAATTCCTAGTACTTTGTACCTTATACCTTGATACCTATGGGGTATTGCATTGGGTAGTATGATGCTAGTGCTCAACTACAACCATGATCTTGTAACTTTATTAATGGTATATACAATAAACACTAAAAGATGCTTTTTAGCAACATGGAACAAGGGGGCTATAGCATTGGGCTATGTTTATGGTGCTCTAGATTCCTCTCCCTAAGGACTTATCTGTAAGTTATCATCCGAGACTTACAGTACCGCTGTGAGGGCTACATGACTCTGGCTTTAGCTTAGTATGAGGACCTTTTCTAGCTTGTTAGAGGTTACCTTTATTGGCGTAAGAATGGCTTGCCGAATCGGGTATAGGACAACCTCTACTCTTATCTATATAGCCGTGATGGAATTGTGTCATTCGACAAGGGGGTTCCTATATATGTTTGCTGAGTGAATCTAATGGCCCTAACTTGTTGACCTTCCTTTGAAAGGCTTCATAGTGAACCCTGCTGACCTTCCTTGGTAGTGGGTCAAGAGGCTGATCACCTCAGACGAAAGGGTAAATCATGACTCATAGTAAAAGTGTACAACCTCTGCAGAGTGTAAAACTGGTATATCAGCCATGCTCACGATCACGAGCAGCCTTGGAACATTTACAGAATAGATGATCACTAATGGTTAATGATGATACTGATGATGAAGATGCTCACTAATGATTACTGTTTATGCTATTTATTATTCATGTTTACCTGATCATGTGTTTATGGGTTTGTGATAAACTTGTTGCTACTCAATTGCTAAAATTGTGACAATTAAAAGCTAATCGCAGTTAAACCAGTGCCAGCCTTTTGAGCCTCATGAACGCCATATTATATTTGTTGAGTACGACATGTACTTACGCTTGCTTTACTTTTTAAATCTTTGTAAAAATCCCGGATGGGTACCAGATTGCTAGAGTTTGAAGGAATTAGGCTTGTGATCAACCAGTCGGTTGTCCCTATGGATTTGGAGTCTTCGCCTGAAGATCAGAGTTCTCTTTCCGCTGTCTATACTCTGAGGTTATATTCTTTACACTAATACGTTATGTATTTAAGCAATATCTATTGATATTACCCTTATTTGTAGCTATATGTGAGATTTGACTTCCTAGGCTCACATATGGTGTGTATCTGGTTTTGTTCTTAAAACCGGGTGCTACATTGTGGTATCAGAGCAATGCTGACTGTTGGACGTAAGCCTAGTAGAAACTGGTCTTTTTAAGGTTTAGAAGATGCTACAAAAACCCTTGCTCTATGAACCTTGATATTTTCTTCTCTACTATATTTCTACCCTTGTTATTCATCTTTACCTTGGTGCTTATTTTAAAGTCTTTGTTCTTCTCTTTACTCCTTGATTTGATATGCTATTAGAACTGTTTCTCACCACGTTCTTGTGTAATCTAGAGATGAGTCTTAGGATTGTTACCTCTAGTACAATAAGGACGATAGTATCGCAAGTTAAGTTAATGATTGAATTATACACCTTTATTGCTTTGTTGAACTATCATTGTGCTTATGATTATTTTGAATCTTTGCAATGATTCCAATGATCTTGTTGGGTGTTCCCACAATTTCATTTAGCTTATAGGCCTAAGGTATAGTGATTAGTGAAATAAATAGTTGGGTTATGGTTTTTCTTTGTTCTCTCTATACTATCTTTTTGGAGCAGCATGCACTCTTTGTCTTATATCTCTAATTTTGGATGATCAAAAATCATGAAAAAAATCTAGACAATAGTATACTTCAATATCTTTCTCTGAGCGAAAGAATCACATGGATAGCTATTTTGGTTATGGAGATAAAAAATCACAAGCCGATGCATCTGTGCTGTTTGGAACCCAGAATAGTTTCTGTTGTGTACCGTTTTCAACCAAGAAAACTGAGGAATTTGGAAACGTGTTCTATAAGGAAGTTATGGAAAATTTTATAAGCTTTCCAACGGTATAAGCTACAACTTTATTGGATTAACATAATGAGAGTTATAGCTGTTTTACTGCGCTGCTGTTTTTCTACTCGCGAGGAATTTCAGGTTTCTCGTTCTTGCCCCTACACGAGAGTATCAATGGGATAACAGAATGTCTTGATACTAGTTAGCTCATCTAAAGAAGTTGCAAGCTACCCTTCTTATGTCCCCTAGTTTATATTTTCTTAAGGGGGGGTAGCCAAGTGAAGAATTTGTAAGATAAAGTATCCTACGTTCTAGTTTATGCAGCAAAAGCGTGGTGGTATCCAAAGATGTGAAAGAAGTTCAGAGTCTCAATGAGATTTAATTAAAGGTTCAAGGGAGGTTTAACCAAGATCATCAAGATATTGATAATGCTACTGGAAGAGGTTTTAAGTTAGTTTGGATCAAGAAACTTCAGGTAACTGTTTGAGAGAATCCAAGAAGAGGTTGGAGTAAAACATAAGTATTAGCTTTGCCAGATCTAGACAAGAGCTTCATATCTACAATGATGCACCTTGTCAAGATGGGGTGTGTCCTTATGCAAGAAGAAAAATGTAGTACCTTATCAACTAAGGAAGCGTGAGATGAACTACCTGACATGGTATTTGTAGTTATCCATTGTGGAGCATGGAAATAATATCTTCTTGGAAATACGAGTGACATCTAGGAGGAGCACAAGAATCTATAGGACATCTTCACTAAGTTGGTCTTGAGCTTGTGATATCCTCGTTGGAATGAAATTGGTTATGACTTAGAAAAGTGCTATCACTTGGATAAGCAAAGTCACGACCGATGCCCTTAGCAACGGAGAGTTGTGCTAAGAAGGTTCGGGTGACACCAAGGACTAAGAATTTTATTCCAAGTTCGAGCTACTTAATTGGAATCATTAATGTTTTGAAGATTGGTAGTAGAATCCCCTTCTGACCAAGAAATTCGTCAGACTTTGTTGGAAGGAAATATTTTAAGAAAGAGAATTGATATTATGAACTAAAAAGAAAAAGTGGCCTAGTGATTGGAATTACCTGAGCGTTGTTTGGAGTATCTATCAAAATCTTGGAATCAGTTTGGTAGGTTATTTGGAGTAAGGTCAACAGGTGTGCAAAGTAAAGTGGGATCCTTATCAAGACGATGGAACTGCACGAGGAAGTAAAGAAGAATTCAAAGGTAGATTATTCCTATCTCCTAGTCGACGTCGTTCGAATCTCAGGGACGAGATTCATCTTAAGGGTAGAATTGAAACACCCTAAAATTTGCTCTTTTGGGAATAGGTGTAAATTGAGGTAATTTTGAATTTTTGTGCTCATGAAAACATAGGAAAATAAAAATTTTCATTAAATTAAAATTCATCATAAGGTTTAGCAACATGTTTGTGCATACATGCCCTTGCATTTGATGTATTTGATTGAGTGGTTTTGATTGAAAATTTAAAATGGTTAAAATTGCTTTGGCAAACGAAATTAAAAATGGCTTTGAAGAAAAACAAAAGAAAGAAAAAGAGAGTTTGAAAAGAAAAGTTTTTTTAGTTGTAAAAATTATTTTTCAGAACTTACCCAAAATTGTTCATTTTTATTTGAACTAAAAAATGTATTTTAAACCGTGTTCAAATTTGATTTGGTTTGCATTTGAATTTAGTTTTGAAAACAAAATAGGAAAAAAAATTAGAAATTGGAAAAATCTCCTTTTCTCATTCCTGGCCCGAAGGCCTACTCGGCTTCGCTCCTCCCACCGGCCCAGTTGGCCTGCCTCACTCATGGCCCGTTTCCTCCCCTCCGCAGGCCACCGCTCTTTTCTCCATGTGGCCCAGCAACACCATGGCCCAGCCGAAGCTGCCGCGCCGTGCATCCCCTTTCCTCTCTCCGGCCGCTGATGTGTCGGGTCCATCCGTCAGGCGTTCTTCTACCTCCATCATGTAACCGAGCCAGAGACCATCGTCGCTGCCACCCGTGTCCACGGTGGCCACGCCTCGTTCCTTGCCGTGCGCGCCATGCTACTTCCGCCCCTATAAAGCTTTGTGTCCCCCTCCACGTCCATCTGCGCCGCCGTTCTCACCTAGCTTCGGTCATCGAAGCCGCAGCTGTAGCCCTAAGCGGCGCCGTCGGGATCGTGCAGCTGCCTTGCGCCGTCATCGGATCTTCGCTCTAGTTTTTGGGTTCGATGAGTTTGCCTTGAGCTTCTCTCTCTCCCCATGCTCTTGCTTCGCTCAATGATGCTCTGTAGGTCAAGAACCGATAGCACCGCCTACACCGGCCATGGTGCCGACGTGTTGCTACTGTTCCGGTAGCTGACGCCATCTCTCATCCGCCCGATTTAATCTCCACCGCCCATCTTAGATTCGACAGCCGTGGATGACCGATAACCCTTCGCATGCCACATTGCAAAAGAGTCCCTCCAATTCTCTGTTTTCAACCCGCGGTCCATTGCGCAATCCATAGATTACGCCTTGATCCTTGAAAAGCGTATTTTGTTCGGTTGACTTCAAAAGTACATTTTCACTTATTTACATATTTGCCACTAATTTTGTTTTAGCCATAACTTTCCCGTTTTAACTCTGATTTGATCCGTTCAAATTGCGTTAGGTTCGTATTTATGTTGTATAGTTGTGTACATGTTTATATCACTATTAGATGTGTTTTCAACTTTTCAAAATCGAGGTTAGATTTAATCTATTATTTTATTAAAGGAAATCTTGTTTAATTCATATCTTCTACGTTTTAGCTCCGTATTGACCCGTTCAAGTTGTGCTAGATTCATTACAACGAGATCTACGTGTTAGTAATAGTGTTTATCATGTCACTAATACTAGAATTTTATGGTTTGAATCATATCTTAAATAACAATTATGCAACTAGACTTTATAAATAAAATATGATTTGTTTTACTTTTGTTTTATAATTCAAATTTAAAATTGACTTAATTCAATCTATATTATTTATAAAATATCTTATATATATGAATTTATGTTGTTAAAATATATCAAACCTATAGTTTTCTTTTCCACATATAAAGCAAATCTCTCGGTAATCGTTTCTTTTCAACCGTAGCTTCGATTAGTGTGCTTTTCGTGTCTGTGTGTTCGTAGCGAGAAGTAGATTCGTTTTACAAACTTTTCATCTTAATTTTATGATTGGTGTACTGTTCTAATTTAGATTTATTGTTTGCTTCGTGTATGATTGTATGGATGTTTGTGTGGTGCTTTATGATTACGTCCAGTCGATGAGATATATGCGGTGACCAAGAAGAAGAAGAAGAATGTTGAAGATTAAAGCTCACCGAAGGATCGGTGTTTAAGAAAAGTATAGCATGGGATCTTCCTTGTTGTCCTATACACCTTTAATCATTTAATTCATACTGCATGTGTCTACCTTGACTGCCATTAAGGAATTCCTAGTACTTTGTACCTTGTACCTTGATACCTATGGGGTATTGCATTGAGTAGTATGATGCTAGTGTTGAACTACAACCATGATCTTGTAACTTGACTAATGGTATATGCAATAAACACTAAAAGATGCTTTTTAGCAACATGGAACAAGGGGGCTAGAGCATTGGGCTATGTTTATGGTGCTCTAGATTTCTCTCCCTAAGGACTTATCTGTAAGTGATCATCCGGGACTTATAGTACAGCTCTGAGGGCTACATGGCTCTGGCTTTAGCTCAGTATGAGGACCTTTTCTAGCTTGTTAGTGGTTACCTTTATTGGCATAAGAATGGCTTGCCGAATTGGGTATAGGACAACCTCTACTCTTATGTGTATAGCTGTGATGGAATTGTGCCATTCGATAGGGGATTCCTATATCTGATTGCCGAGTGAATCTAATGGCCCTAACTTGTTAGATGAACCTTTGAAAGGCTTCATAGTGAACCCTGCTGACCTTCCTTGGTAGTAGGTCAAGAGGCTGATCACCTCGGGCGAAAGAGTAAATCACGACTCACAATGAAAGTGTACGACCTCTATAGAGTGTAAAATTGGTATATCAATCGTGCTCACGGTCACGAGTGGCCTTGGAACATTTATGGAATAGATGATCACTAATGGTTAATGATGATACTGATGATCAAGATGCTCACTAATGATTACTGTTTATGCTATTCATTATTCATGTTTACCTTATCATGTGTTTATGGGCTTGTGATAAACTTGTTTCTACTCAATTGCTAAAATTGTGACAATTAAAAGCTAATCACAGTTAAATCAGTGCCAGCCTTTTGAGCCTCATGAACCCATGTTATATTTGTTGAGTACGACACGTACTTACGCTTGCTTTACTTTTTAAATCTTTGGAAAAATCCTGGATGGGTACCAGATTGCTAGAGTTTGGAGGAATTAGGCTTGTGATCAACCAGTCAGTTGTCCCTGTAGATTTGGAGTCTTCGTCTGAAGATCAGAGTTGTCTTTCTGCTGTCTATACTCTGAGGTTATATTCTTTACACTAATATGTTATGTATTTAAGCATTGTCTATTGATATTACCCTTATTTGTAGCTATATGTGAGATTTAACTTACTGGGCTCACATATGGTGTGTATCTGGTTTTGTTCTTAAAACCGGGTGCTACAATCCAGCAAGCCTAGTTTCGTCTCCCCATGGGAGTGAATTTAAATAGTGACTTCGGTCAAAAAATACCCATATTGTTAATCAAATGGCCTATATCTTCTAAAATCCTTTTTAATAGTACATGTGGAAGGCGAGACTACCCCTTTAAGGTCCCACCTATTAGTGGTGACTCTTTGGAGCACTCATGTAACATACTATGTGCCGTTTGGTAGGGCTCTAGCTCCAGCAGTTTTTATTGTGGCATCTTTGATGAAATGATTTTTTCAATCTTTAGCTTCCCTGGTTAGAAAATTGTTTGGTAAAACAACTTCTCCTAGTCGTTGAATGGGTGAAATATGCACAATACCCTTTTCTTTTATTTTATATTTTATTTTCCTTTCTTCCTCTTCTTTATCCCCCTTATCTGCTAGCCCACTTCTCTACTCCATGCATCATCATCTTCAACCTCCACCACACCACACACCCCCTCTTCTCCAACCTCCTCCATGATGCGCTGCCAATCCTAGGCCTCGCTAGCTTCCTTCCATGCCTTGATGCCTTGATGCTCCTACGACATCGACACACTCATGCTGGGTGGACAACAATGAGGTCACCACTCATCCTAGTCCATGCCATCCTGGTCGCTCGAGGATGAGCACTTAGCGGGAGCCATCTCCTCCAATGGGGGCAATGCGTCGTCATCTTAGGTGTCCTCTGGCATATTTGGCGGTGCCTCGAGAAGCGGCCTCACTGGGTGGACATGCTTGACATTCTAGAAGAGACTGACGGTGCCCTAGGGCACTTCTGCGATGGGATATAGCAGCATCTGCTTCCACCTCAACCACCTCCACCATTCGCCACCACTGCTGCTCTTCATTTGCACCAATGGGAAGGAAGAAGAAGCCACGGACCCATGCTAGGGGCATCCATGTGCGTCTCACCATGGAGCTAGTGGAAGATGCTTTTTTCAGCTCCACCATATATTTGAGCATGTTTTGCATGGGCTTGACATGTGGAGCTGCTGCTGTTTAGCTAGGAGCACACTAAAATAGCTTTAGGAGCGGGTGACAACTGAGAAGCTCCACCAAATAGGCACTATATTGTATTGTTTATGCTAAACACTACAAATATATGACCGTACCTTAGAGCATTTCTAAGAGTTCCTCTATTCATCCCTCTTGAGCAAAAAATATAGTTTATATGTAATAAAAATCATCCTCCAACAATTTCCCTATTCAACATCAACAATTTCCCTATTCAACATCCTATATTTAGTGGTATCCTAGATTACCCTCTCTCTCTCTCCCTCTCAAATATGAGATGTCATGTAGAGTTCACCCTATATATTATTTGAGATATGGTACTTATTGTAGAAGAGAAATATTTAAAGTTTTTTTATATTAGAATATACCATATATGAGGATTTATGGAAATTAAGTTTAGGTTTACTCTTGGAGATGCTCTTAGACCCTTGAGATGGGATTCCAACTTTTCTTTTCCATCCGTGAAGATTTTGTCTCTTACTTTTGCTTGCACTCGTCTTGAGTCTTCGCTACGAAGGGCGCACGGAGGCTCTCACTACATACATGTTGGCATGACCAGGTATTCTTTTCTAGCAATGGTTTTTTAGACCAAAAGCATTCACCTAGCTTTATTAGAAAGCATATCAAACACCCATCGGTCTGGATACTGGGATCACCAGTTTACAAGAAACAGCGCACCGAGAGAGAATTTTTTACAGACTTCAACTTCCTCCCTGACCTTAAGTCTACTAACCTAGAAACTAGCTTAGAAATGACTAACAGACAGTCCACTCTATTATGAGCCAAAATACAGAAATAGATTGACTTATCACTATCGCCACTTTCACTGTTGTAGCGATAGAAGCGACTGTGTTATACTTCCACTGCTGGTTGGACCGATAGCGAGGCCTCCTGAGGAAGAAAATCGGCCATTGAAACTTCTACCACCCACGGGTTAACAATAAATGTGGCAGTGGTATTTTCTCCATCGCCTGAAAAGCCGAGCCAACTGAGATAGGCATTCTGGCCACCGGCCCTACACGACCGTTCGGTCTACCGGTGGTAGTAAATTGAGCGAGTTTTCCCCAACTACCACAACACAGTTGCATCACCATTCCACTTCTCCATCTTGAAGCTTGGCACATTGTTCCTCTCTCCTAGTTTATGTGAACCATTACATGCCTCGCACAGCGCCACCACAACCTCCCGCACAACGGGCGCATTGTTCCTCTCACAATTTGTGTGAACAATTGCATGCCTCGTGCCGTGCCACCGCCAGATCCAAAGGCAAGGGTAATGCTTTTGCATTGCACTGATGGATCTTTGTTGGATTATTTTTCTCTTTAGTGATCTCATTACTAAGGAAGCTCTCATCCTACTACACAACGATGATCGCAGGCTCTTCAAAATGGAGGCAGCCCCTAATAACAGGAACGCACTGGCTAGCCTCATAGAGGATGTTGTTCTAGAGATCCTCCGCCACCTCCCCGCCCGCTCCTTGTTGTGCTGCATATGTGTCTGTTGCTCCTGGAACCGCCTAATCTCTAACAACCATAAGGTGCTGCATTAGACTATGGATGACTTCTTCTATGACGACGAGAAAGGCGAGCGAAACTTCACCAGCGTGACCGGTGAACGCCCTGACTTATCCTTCTTGCCCTTCCCCATTGATAAAGTAGTTGTCTTAGATTGCTGCAATGGCCTTGTCCTATGCTTGTGCGTTGAGGCTGCTGGATCCTGCTATATCATCAGCAATCTAGTAACCATGAATTTGTGGGTACTGCCTCCTAGCATCCATGCTATTGGTTAGGCTCGATTAGGGTTCGATCCAATAGCCTCCTCGCACTTCTATGTGATTTAATTTATGGAGGAGGAGGATGTTTAGTGCCTAGGTGTGGAGATCTACTCATCTCAAACTACAACATGGATCTATCAGGAATTTGAATGGTGCTAGGACATTGTTGATGTGATACGTTCAAGATCAGCAAGTGTGTTTCTTAGTGGTTGTCTGCACATTATGGGGTACTCTCTGATACTTGTTGTGGATATGGAGGAAAAGACATGGAGGAAAATTCCTAGGCCTCATGGTACTCTACCCTCCATCCATCAAGCTCAGCGACACTTGTGTGTATGTACTTTTGGTGGCATTAATGGTCATAATATGTCCCAGCTTTTAGTCTAGATCCTTGAAGACTATGATACTAATAAATGGATATTGAAGCATATTGTCAGCATACTGAAGGTGTTTGGAAAGACTAATATTAAATTTGGTTACATGGATTATGATACAGCCTATACAGCGATTATAGTTCACCCAGAATGAAATTTGATTTTCTTCGTTAGGGCAGAAAGAACTGTTTACACCAAAATTTGGAAGAAAAGTCACAAGGACTCGAAAGCTCCCAAGATCATGTCATCAAGGAATCAATTGCGTGCAGATCAGAACCAGCTGATTCGAATGCAAAACTAGAATTGGCTTTCTTCAGATAGAGCCAGCAAATAACGACGAAGGCTATGATCGGCACTAGGACGAGACATGTTGGACTCTACAAAAAAGGAAAGATTAGAGTCCAAGTTATGTTAAATTAGGAATGTTTTCTCTAGGGTCAAAAATTATGATGAGTCATGCTTAGACAAGAGTCATGCATAGGTCCTGGGTATAAATATCAAAGCCCGACTATTGTAAAAGACACACAATCAATCAAATACTAGTTATTTACTTTTTTTAGCTCCGGCCACCCCTTAGGAGTAGGAGTAGAGTAGATCTCGACGAGTTCTTTAGCAAGTACAGCTACATTGATCCGGTCAACCTCCACTGCTTGTCTGTAAGTAATGTCATGGCTTATACCTCTGTTCATATGACTACATTGATCCGGTCGACCTCCACTGTGACTCTGGTATAAGTTAGTTATCGACTCTTGTCTAGTTCAAGTACGGCTACATCGATCCGATCGACCTCCACTGCTCGAACTAGATTAAGGTCAAGTTATTGGCTCTATCTAAGGGTGGCGTTCCTTCGCATAGATTCATTAAGTTACCAATATTGCTTGTTGCTTCCATTATTTATTTAATTATAGCAATATCACTTTGCCCGATTGAGATTGATCTAGATCGGCCTTATATCTTTTTTAACCCATCGTTTGTTAATCTAAACTGATCTAATCTGCACTTTAAATGATGAGTTATGTTTTATCGGCTATTTTACATCAATCTTGATCGTGCATAGCGTGTGGTTAAGGCATGTTTGATCTTGAGTAGATCTATTGGCTAGCGAAAACTGTTCCATGGCTCGTTATCACGGCCTGTGTGATTCTGCCTCATAGCCCACTATAAGCACCGTGGAGTGGGGATCGTTATTTGATAGATCTATTCCTGAGAGGGCATGACCTTAATTGTGCGCTATGGCTAAATCGACTATTTTAGCCGATATCGAGCGCTTTCACGAATGGTTCGCATCACGAGATCATTGAAGTAGCGATAGGTTGAAAGATGTGTTAGCCCCATGATCTTATTATTGTATTACGGCCTACATGATTCTGCCTCATGCCCCACTGATATTAGTAATAAGTTAGGGTCATCGAGTCTATTGTTATTTCTACGGCCTGCATAATTCTGCCTCATGCCCCACTGTTATAGTGATAGATGTGATCTAACATATTCATTAGATTTATTTCTATTAAATGGTTGAATGTTGATGAACTATTTCTTTTATAAAGGAGTTCGGTTGCTTGCAGTCATTGGCTTAGCATGAATTAATTATTGTTGACATCTTATTGCCATTGACTAATATTTGTCTAAAGAATGATATTCATCCTAAACGATAACCGATTCTTCTTACACAACCCCATGAGCTTTAACCGATTTATTCTTATGAATATGCTAGAATCGACTATTTAGTCAATCTCCTTTCATATTGGCTCTCAAAGCCACATATTCAGGACTGTTTAGCAACACCGGCATGTTCCACCCTTAATTACTAATAAACTTTCTCTCCTTGTCAATTGCAGGGTCAAATTGACTGGCACGTCTAGGGAGGAGTGCATAGGATTGGCCATCCATGCGCTGAAGCTAGGCAGATCTCTAGCTCCATCGAGCGGACCCTTCTGGCTTGCTCATGTGTCCTCGGCATGGGACAAAATTCTATGTCGACACATATTTCTGGCACACCCAGTGGGACTTCATAATCGTCATGGCGGTTCACAACAACCACAACATCCTTATGATACATTACAAAGATCTACCTAACAGAGATAAAGGTGTCATCAGCAAAGCTATAGAAGAGTTTCAGAACAAGTGTTTGTTGTCCTACACCAAAATATGTGACAACACAATTGTTCCAAAATTTCCACTACCAAGAGTTCTATTACACAGGTAGATAAATACAACTGAAGCTGAAGACAGGCATTTCTTTAAGGAAGTTGTAGACAAATCTATTTGTGATGCCATATCAAGCCATAATGAAGCCTTCTTGGACACATTCCTCAATTCCATGAAAGAAGCAATTCATGGATGTCCAGTTGGTCAAATTGGGCCAGCTTATTACAACATTCTAGATTCATTGACCCAAGGGACTAATCAAGTCAGTGCCAGCCATCAAGGAGCAGCACTAGCTGGTAATGGTGATGTCTAGGCAGTTCAGGGTTCATCTGAACAGGCTCAAGGAACTACTACGAATTAGATACAGTATAATCCTGGACCATCAGTACATCATGTGCAATAGTCGATGGGGCAAAGTCAGAACTAGGTGATCAATTTTGGCACATCTGGCCACATACCATCGTTAGCTCAAAAAATAGCACCATCAATGCAAAGGATCCATAGAGATATAGATCCTTATGTCTATAATCATAGACTTCAAGTAGCAAGGCAGCAAATGACCCAGCAGATAGAGGTTCCACAAGGATATCACTATGGATTAGACTATAATACCCTTCACATGATTCCAAATCCATGGTATATTAAGGCACATGGGATTTCGATCCACAGATGGGTCAGCAAGTATAGAGAAATCCAAATTCAAATGCTGATGAGTTATGCTGAAGGTGACCAAGATGATGAAAAATTAGTTTGGTCTGAAGCCAAAAGGGCTAACCTTTTTGTACAAATGCCCATATCTAGAATGGTATGATTTGGTCGCTCTTCCCATAAATTATAGGCTCCGAGAATTCACTAAGTTCACTGGCCAAGACAGTACAAGCATGATAGAACATGTCAGTTGGTATCTTACACAATTGCGCGAAGCATCAGTTGAGGATGCCCATCGTGTTTGTTTCTTCTCCTTGTCCTTATCAGGGCCTACCTTCATTTGGTTTTCATCACTACCAGTCAATTCCATTGCCAATTGAGCTGACCTAGAGAAGAAGTTTCATACATATTTTTACACTGGGACTAGAGAAAAGAAGATTACCGATATGACAAATATAAGATAGAAAACTAATGAATCAGGCATTGAATTTCTTTAGAGGTTCCAAGAAACCAGGAACTTGTGCTTCTCCTTAAACTTGGCTGATGATCAACTAGCTACTTTAGCCGTTCAAGGAATGCTGCCAATATGGAAAGAGAAGCAGCTAGGGCATAATTTGATAACTTGGGTCAATTGGCTCAATGAGTGGCAATGCTCAATAGCCAATTCCAGAGTATACACAGAGATACCTGACTTTAGAAAAGTACCACAGTGGTCGAGGCTTACAATCCATACTCAGTCGATGACAGCTATGAAGATGAAGAAGAAGAGGTTGCTGCGGCTGAATGGAATTGGGGCAAGAAAACAGTAATGGTGCCAAATCCTTGGGGAAGAGGAGTCGAGGAGAGCTATGACTTTGATGTCACAAAATGAGACAAGCTCTTTGATTTCTTGCTTGAGAAGGGACAAATCAAGTTGCCCGATGGTCATGTTATGTTGCCCCGTGATCAGTTGAAGAATAAGAAGTTCTACAAGTTCCATAATGCTACTTCTCATTCCACTAATGAATGCAGAATTTTCTAACAGCATATATAGAGGGCTGTTCAGTAAGGGAGGCTCAAATTTGATACACCTCGAAAAATAAAAGTTGATGATAATCCTTTCCTAGGAGATCAAAACATGGTTGATGCTAGGCTGATCAAAGAAAAGACTAAGGCCCTAACATCAACCAAATCAAAAGAAGCTAGAACAGTCGATCCCTAGATGCAAATATCAGCCGACGAATACAGGGAAATTAAGAGACGCCACGATGAGCAAAAGAGCCGATATGAGCAGGGAGGAACATCAAAAGCAGGGACGACAAAGCCACAAGTTACATCTTGGATTCTGTTGAATATGTGGCAGCGACAAAAGGAGAAGAATTATCAGTGTTGGTTAAAGGATCAAGAATACTAGCGTCAACTGGAAAGAGAGAGGTATGAAAGGAAGCAAGCCAAATCACATTGGAATTGTCCTTTCTTTAGACATTGTTGGAATGAAGGTTTGAAGTTGACTACTAGATATGACTGTCCAGAATGTAGCAATCAATATTAGGAGTATAGGCAATCTCAAACCAACTGCCAATCTATCCTTACTTAAGATGCATATCATCATAATAACATGGATCGGCGCTTAAAAATGGAAGTATTCATAATCGGCTGGGAAAAAGAGTGGTTGACCAGGACTGGGCTGATTATGAAGAAGAAGGCAACAAAAGAAAATATGTTTGGCAGGAAGGCCAATGGTGTCCAGGAGGTACTAAGCAAACAGCCGATAGAAAGTAACCATCGGCTAATATCCAAATGGCTTTTCTATTACCATCAGAGTTCAGAGCTTCGGCAGATCAAGAAGTTTATTTGGATTTTGATGAATCAGAATATGAGGAGATAGTTGCCAAGTTAATGATTGTACAACAAGCAATATTTTACAAACCAGTCAAGCATCAGCACTTAAAAGCTTTATATATGAAAGGTCTTGTGGATGGAAAGCCGATGAACAAGATGTTAGTGGACAGAGGTGCTTCTGTCAATCTTATGCCTTACACCACTTTTCATAAACTTGGCGAAGGACCAGGAGATCTAATGGAGACTGACATGATGCTTAAAGATTTTGGAGGTAATGCATCTAATACCCGAGGGGCAATAAACGTCGAACTAACAATCGGGAGTAAGACTCTGCTCACCACATTCTTCATTATTGATGGAAAAGGGTCATACAGTTTGCTCCTTGGTCGTTATTGGATTCATGTGAACTATTGTGTACTGTCAACCATGCATCAATGTTTGATCCAATGACATGGAGATGATGTTGAGCTAGTTCGTGCTGATGAATCTATGAGCATCGCAACAGCCGATCTAGTCTTCTGAGAACTAGGAGACTTCGAATGCTTTTCTGGCAAGTTATGGGAAGGAGGCTTCATTAAGATCAGCAATGAAAGCCAATAGCCGATGCAAGCAATCGGCTCTGAGAGTTTGTTTTAGAAAAGTCATGGCTTCACGTCGGCCATTGGATTAAAAGAAAAATAGGCATTAAGTCCTAGAGATAGGTTTAGGCCGACGTGTGTGGATGCTGAGTCAAATTGTAAGTGCGATTCAGAGTTAATGGATTTCTTAAAGAAGTTCTATTTTGCTTAATAGGATGCTTGACCTAGGTTGATTAATCGTTTGATCTTTGATATGAAAAGTTCTGCGGGATGTTATCCTAGCATTTGATCAATACTTGATAGCCGACTCGTTCAGTCATTAGCTCTAATAGCCGGTACTAGAAAGGTATCACCTCTACTTCAAAAAATGAAAAATCTTCAAAGACATGAAAGCTAATACGATATGTATCACCTATAGAGCAAGAATAAAAACAAAAACAAGGGTATTGCACTAAGAGGGTATTGCACTAAGACACATTCATGAAAAGAACATGAGTCTTTGTTCATCGGATTACCCCAGATACAATCTAATCAAGGACCTTGTTCACCACATCCTGGGCTGATGTGATGTCTACTATGGCCTCCGCTGCCATAACAAATTCTTTAAGCAGGTCCTCATGTTCCTTAGGGCCATCACCCATTGGAAAACTAGTCTCCATGGCGTGGAGCTCGTACCCAGTTTGGACTTGTGTCGTGGTTAGCGCCACCGCCGCACCATGATGAACACCATGGAGGGCAATCTCCTGAACATGGACCGGGATGTCTTGGAGACAAGCGGTGATGGGGGAACCCCAAGCATTGATGGCGTTCACGGCCGCGTTTGCCGCTAGTTGGAGAGACTCCAACTGCACCGACAGGGCTGACAATCATAGGAACAAAAAGGCTATCAAGATAAAGATAATGGAAATCAGAATGAAGCATTCCTGGGATTCATCTTACCTGCCACCATGGTGTTAGACTTGGCCAGCCATGCTCGGATGGCGCTGGCCTCCTCCTTAGTTGCGTGAAGGGTGGCCTGAGAGACCCCGAGGTGAATGTCAAGTTGGTTGTTCTCCCATGTCGCCTTAGAATAATGATTCTGAACCATCCTCCACTCATGAAGGTAGCGCTAGGCGTCGTCGCCATTGTAGGAGTCAGAAGAATCTGATGATGAGGCTAGCACAGAAGATGCGGCATCAGAGGGCCTGCCGACCCTAGGGAGAGGATGAAGATTGTCATTCACAACAAACCTATAGGCGAGTCAGAATAGTTCATCATCATAAATAGGCAATGTCAATCTCACCTCATGTGTTGGAGACACTGGTTCATCAGCATGTTCTCCTCTGGGATCTCCTCTGCCGCGCGCTTGCCTCAGTTGTCCTCGTTGGCCATGAAAAATGATTGGATCTATGGAAGGGAGAAAGAAAACTGCTACAGGGTTTCGGCAGGTGGAGAAGAGTAGAGGAACAATTGTGAGTGGAGATGTGTTCGAGGCCAAAGCCATCGACTAGAATTTGAAGGCATGAAGTGAAGAGGTGGACGCATCGAGGCACGCAAAAGGCAACCGCAATTAATGGAAGGCGAAGCGCCACTTCACTAATGCCGATGGGGATACGGTGTTGGGCAACTGAGGGCAAGAAATCAAAGGGTTCTCTTAATAAAAGCCGTGTTTCCAGACTTAATTGGATTAAGATTAGAAGTCTAGGATCGGCTGTATCAAATCGGCTCTTTAGCCGAAACAAGAAGCGTAATTAAATAATGGAGAGTATGATCAATTATACACAAGATACACATTGACATGTAGATTTCAAGTCTGGAACATCATGGATCACTCTCAACATTTCTAGCTGAATAGCATCAGCTCCCACGATCTGTTGTTTGCCTTTGTTGGCTAATCCAGGGATGCTCTCGAGGATGTACTTATGACGGTCAATGGCAATAAGACTCTAGAGAAAGCTGGGGATGGATTACCCTTGATGGCTAGGAGCAAGATAGCCGGTATGGTCGCCTAATCAGGAGAGACCTTATTGGATCAAACATTGTGCGCCTAGTAATATTTACATTTTGGAGAATATTTAAAGGAATATTACCCTAACGTTTGGATTAATACTTGACAACCAATTTGCTCGGCTGTCAGCTCTAATAGCTGACACCAGAAGGGTATCACTTCTAGTGCGAAGATAAACCTAGAGGGGTAAAAGCTGGTACAATGTGTATCGCTTGTAGGAGGGAGGCAAACACAGAAAAAGTGATGCATAAAGTAAAAGGAAAATCATTGGAGCGAAGGAATTGTTTGCTTATATCACTTATTACAAGCTATAGACCAGAAAACACTTTGTTTACTATATCATCGGCCTAGGAGGTCAGGGCTATAGAGTTGGCGACATCGAAAAAATCCTCGACCAGGCGCTCATAATCTCCAGGGTATCCGGTGGCTGGAGCTCCATGGGGAAGAAGCCGAAGATCATGGCCAGAGTGAACTTGCGCAGCAGCCAACGCATGGCAGCACCATGACGGACACCATGAAGAGCGACTTCTCTGACATGGTTTGGGATGTCGTGCAAGTGAACCACCGAATGGCGACCCTATCATTGATGAATCCCACCGCATGGTCCATAGCTAAATGAAGGCTTTCTAGCTGAGCTGATAGATCTAAAGGATTTAAGGAAGAGGTGATCAGGATCTTGGAGGCAAAAGTTAAGAAGAAACAAAAAATTATGGTAAATGTCTCACCAGCAATTCTGGCTTTAGCCTTGGCTAGCCTCTCCCACACCGGGTTGGCCTTAGGGGGAGATCGGCCCTGAACTATGGCTAGAGCCGACTCTACAATAGAGAGGCAGTCGACAAGTTTCTCGCTGGTCTGGTCAATGGAAGCAACCAAGTCATCGTTATCTCTCAGCCTCCTCAGATAAAGGGGGAGCTAGCAATGAATTGGTGCTGAGGATGACCCCAAGGGCTAAGTAGAGTCGGCCCTCTGCTCTAGTACAATAGGAACATCATGAGGTGCACCCTCTTAACGATGGATGCATTGGCACGATGATGCAGATCCATTGAGAGCCTCCTCAGCAGACCTCTTGCTATTCTCCATGATATCAAACCTATGGAAAAGCAGGAACTATACTAAGGATGCAGAAGGTTTGAAATGAAGTGGGTTGTTTTTTGATCCCCAGCTGTGGCCCATATATATAACCTAGGAAGGCGAGGAGATAGGTTTCACCAGAGGTGTGAAATTGAAATCAAATACAGAAACAGATCGACACTCCAGAAGTTCAGGGGACAGATGATGAAGAAATAACAGATTCGAACTCATTGCTTAACCAAATTATGAAATATCGTGGGAAAACTTACATTGACCAGAGACCGACTCACCAAGGCTTCTTTGGAACGAAGGGAGTCTGGGTCCCCACAAGGCCAAAGGTCATCATGAACCGAGTCACGTCAGCCTGTTGATAAAATTGTGCCAGGAGAATGGGAAAGGCCACCTGCCTAACAGATGCCCAACTGATTTCTCGGTGACTGGGAAACTATGGGAAAGAAGCCTGTGGCTTTTCCAGTGGGCGTTTGGTGGAACAAACAAGGGATAGGTGTCCACACATTTTAGCCCTTGCAAACACTGGAACAGCTCTACGAATATGGTGAGAAGACACAGGTGATATCACAAGACTTCTTCTAGCCACAAGTAGCTGCTCCTCTTGCTCGACAAGGTGCTAGAATGGGTGACACAATCACCCTTTGCATAAGAATTATTCTAAACGCGAAGATCTTCATAGCAAAAGGATAGACCATGGAGGGTCCAGCGGAGTCGGGAGCACTCAAGGAGGCAGGTAAAAGAGAAACATGGCTAAATTGTTGAGCTGTTCTCAACAGGGTTGGATAGACATTTTATAGCCAGCCTAGAAGGATGAATCCAAGTGCCCGTGAAGCAATGATGCTCTCGTAAAAGTTTTTAAGCATGGTCTCATGAGCTGACATAGACGATGACAAACAGTAGACCCTAGATCAAGATTCTTTACCCATGACTACGAACGTATCAGGGACACAGACGTGATAATTTTGGAATAAAATTACTTTTATCCCAAAATTGGGGGCATGTGTTTACACCAAAATTTGGAAGAAAAGTCATAGGGACTCGAAAGCTCCCAAGATCATGTCATCAAGGAATCAATTGCGTGCAGATCAGAACCAGCTGATTTGAATGCAAAACTAGAATCGGCTTTCTTCAGATAGTGCCAGCAGATAACGACGAAGGCTATGATCGGCGCCAGGATGAGACATGTTGGACTCTACAAAAATGGAAAGATTAGAGTCCAAGTTATCTTAAATTAGGAATGTTTTCTCTAGGGTCAAAAATTGTGATGAGTCATGCTTAGATAGGAGTCATGCGTAGGTCCTGGGTATAAATATCAAAGCCCGGCTATTGTAAAAGACACACAATCAATCAAATACCAGTTATTTACTTTTTTAGCTCCGGCCACCCCTTAGGAGTAGGAGTAGAGTAGATCTCGATGAGTTCTTCAGCAAGTATGGCTGCATTGATCTGGTCGACCTCCACTGCTTGTCTATAAGTACCGTTATGGCTTATACCGCTGTTCATACGGCTTCATCGATCTGGTCAACCTCCACTACGACTCTGGTATAAGTTAGTTATCGACTCTTGTCTAGTTCAAGTATGGCTGCATCGATTCGATCGACCTTCACTGCTCGAACTTGATTAAGGTCAAGTTATTGGCTCTATCTAAGGGTGGCGTTCCTTCACATAGATTCATTAAGTTACCGATATTGCTTGTTGCTTCCATTATTTATTTAATTATAGCAATATCACTTTGCCCGATTGAGATTGATCTAGATCAGCCTTATATCTTTTTTAACCCATCGTTTGTTAATCTAAACTGATCTAATCTGCACTTTAAATGATGAGTTATGTTTTATCGGCTGTTTTACATCAATCTTGATCGTGCATAGTGTGTGGTTAAGGCATGTTTGATCTTGAGTAGATCTATTGGCTAGCGAAAACTGTTCCATGGCTCGTTATCACGGCCTGTGTGATTCTGCCTCACACCCCACTATTAGCACTGTGGAGTGGGGATCTTTATTTGGTAGATCTATTCCTGAGAGGGCATGACCTTAATTGTGCGCTATGCCTGAATCGACTGTTTTAGCCGATATCAAGCGCTTTCACGAACGGTTCGCATCACGAGATAGTTGAAGAAGCGATAGGTTGAAAGATGTGTTAGCCCCATGATCTTATTATTGTATTATGGCCTACTTGATTCTGCCTCATGCCCCACTGATATTAGTAATAAGTTAGGATCGTCGAGTCTATTGTTGTTTCTATGGCCTGCATGATTCTGCCTCATGCCCCACTGGTTATAGCGATAGATGAGATCTAACATGTTCAATAGATTTATTTCTATTAAATGGTTGAATGTTGATGAACTATTTCTTTTACAAAGGAGTTTAGTTGCTTGTAGTCATTGGCTTAGCATGAATTAATTATTGTTGACATCTTATTGCCATTGACTAATATTTGTCTAAAGAATGATATTCATCCTAAACGATAATCGATTCTTCTTACACAACCCCATGAGCTTTAACTGATTTATTCTTATGAATATGCTGGAATCGACTATTTAGTCGATCTCCTTTCATATCGGCTCTCAGAGCCACACATTCGGGACTGTCTGGCAACACCGGCATGTTCCGCCCTTAATTACTGATAAACTTTCTCTCCTTATCAATTGCAGGGTCAAATTGACTGGCACGTCTCAGGAGGAGTGCGTAGGATTGATCATCCCTGTGCTGAAGCTAGGCGGATCTCCAGCTCCATCGAGCGGACCCTTTTGGCTTGCTCGCGTGTCCTCGGCACGGGACGAAATTCTGTGTTGACATGAACAATCATTGCGTATGATATGGACCAAATAAAAGTTCATGTCATCCCTGCTAGTGTCGACCATAGCTATGGTAGAAGTAAAGTCCTGGCATGATTCATGAGCAGACCTTACTTTCTTCCTTATATTCCCTTGTTCTTTTTCTTGGAGTTATTAGCAGAGTACTGAATAAAGCTCCATTTGATGTATCTCTGTGTCATGATATGTTTAAATGGACCAATGTCGTTTGATTGTTAATGGCAATGTTAATTTTGTCTAGGATCGATGTTGTCATTATTGCAGCTAATTTAATATGCCATCTTAATTTGTTGTGTTTCCAAATTTGTTTATTTCTCTGGCACGAACAATATGTTATGGTGGTGTTACAGCTCTCCTCTCTGTTTCATACGGTGATTCAACATTAGTGTGGCATCACCCTACTCTGAGAGGAGGAAGGCCTACGTGACAATGAAGGAAGAAGCATTGTAGTAGTAGAATACTAATATTGATTTCTAATATTATGGGTACATGGGGAATGCTAATGAGGGAACTCCAAAATACTATACAAAATTGATACCTCAAAAGCACTACAATGCACCCACGTTAAATATGCACCTCAAATGTGGTAGGGAATCAAATGGTTCACGCTGTCTGCCCTGCTCCATCTTCCTTGTGACTCACGTGGGTGGCCGTGGATGTCACGGACCTTGACTGTTGCCTTCCTCGCTCATGTCATATCATACGCTTGAGTACACATCGTCATTAAGTTTGGTTTTAGATGAGGATCAAATATGGCAGGGAGTCAAATATGCCAGGGAATCTGAACCACATCATGTTCACTGCTCTATCGCCCATGAATCACATGGGTGGCCGTGGATGTCACGGACCTTGACTGTTGCCTTCCTCATGCATGTCTTGATTTGGGGATATTTAAGCCAAGGTAAGCTAGTTTGCCATTAGTTGTGCTCATTCCACACACCTTCTTCCTCCAAGAACCACCTTTAGTTTTAGTGAACGAAAGCTTTTGAGACTGTCATCCATCTTCATCGCCATGGTGCTCGTTCTTCAACTTCTCCGGCGGTAGCACCGGCAATGGGATAAGGCCTTGAAGATTGGCTTTCTTCCGCATTTGGGGTGCAACAATGGTTGCTTGTCCTCAGTGCTAGTGGAAGTTTTGCGAAGATATAGGGAGGATCACCGCCTTTGGTATGTCTGGGGTGATCCTCTCTTTCGTTTCTATGGAAGAGTCAGACACGCGGGCAGGTCTCCTCATGCTTTCCACTGCAACCCTTGCCTAATCGCAGGATGCAAGTGGAAGCTTTGTGAGGTGGGTGTCACATCGGCCCTCTTCATTGGAGCAGCCTACGACTACAACTCCATTGTTTCAAACTCCACTACATGCCCTTCTTGGGTGATGTTAGTGGAAGTGTTGTGGCATCACAGTCGAGTATAGGTTGTTTTATGTACTCGATAGGTCTTTGTTATTGTACACCTAGTAGTCTTCGATACACATCATTGTTATTGTACACCTTTCGAATGTAACCTACTGGACTTATGAATAAAGATTTACTTTTTAACAAAATGTTGGCTCATGTCGTTGTGGTACTCACATTCCTATTTTTATTCTACTCTGGTGACGGGCGACGGGGTGGATGAGACCCTTCAGACGAGTCACATGGTGCAATCAATTTTCTTCGTCCAACTTCCAACGCCATTTCTGGGAGAAGCGTGCTCCACTAAGATCATGGGAGACATGGTCTTGCCTTAACTCTTTCTCTCGCTCGGTGCAATTGTAGAGAAATCCAATGGACACCTAGCTCACCTATATATCCTTCGATAAAAGGGGGTTACCAAGTACGATTGCTTTCTAAACTCATTACACTTAAGGGGGGGTACGACCCCGGATACCCATGGTAGACTACATGGGCTATGCCCCTAGGGGTGGTCTAGCCCACAAGATGAAGACTTATGGTGCACGGTACTACTTGGCGTGTACCACAAGACATCAAGGGCGATATCCTGAAGATGCTACAAGATTTGTTAGGATGTGTTCGATCCCATGATTCCTATAATCTATTATTACTTACTGGTTATCTCCTAGATCTAACTTACTTGTAACCCTACCCCCCAGCTGTATAAGGCGGGTAGGGGACCCCCTCCAAACACACGCAGCATCATATGATAGCCAATACAAACCAACAGACCACAGGAGTAGGGTATTACATCGTGCAGATGGCCCAAACCTATCTAACTCTTGTGTCTCTGTTGCCTTCTTGTTCTTGATTACGCGTACCTCTGCCAATCAATCTACCTTCATGGGATACCCCTCAGAGGATTGCCAAGCATCTTTTGTCGACAGTTGGTGCACCAAGTAGGGGTGTCCATGCTGTTTCTATGATGAACAAGATTGTACATTTTGTAGGCTCTCCGTCTTCTCCAAAGCCTGGCCAGATCTTTATGGTCAGATCGATCTCCTGGGTCATCAACGCTAACAAAGACAGAGAGAGCATCGAGACAGTGCAGATCGATTCTATGCCGACCACACCAGCACCTACAATAGTAGATCCAATCTTAGAACTACCTCTGAGGTCGTCTTCACCAACAACTAACCGTCTGCTTCCCCGCTACCCGAGGAAGCAGATTGACATCAACTATCTAATCGCATCCATCGATCAGGTTGGCCAGAAGCTCATCAACTGCCTCTCCATCGCGGAATCGGCTCTGACCACTCTGGTTCAGCACCAACCACCCTCTGATTCCGATCTATTGGAGGCTAATCAGGAAACTCTAGGGGTTATGGCCGCCATCCATTAGGATGCCCTAAGGGGCAAATTCATCGACTAGGTGGGAGACATCTATCCTCTCATCGACTCGATCGCCGACCAGCTCTTGTTGACTATCAATATGCTGCAAATCGGCTGATGCCCAAAAGCATCCCTCCACACCATCCTAGAGGAAAGTCCAGACTCTGAGTCCCAGGGCTCTATGGAGACTGTCGCTAAAACTGCCGCCATCCAACCTCCGTGGGATGAGGAAACCAACGAGGACTGCACAGGTCATGTCAACAGAAATGCCAACCACACGTAGTGCCGAGCAAATGATGCCGCCATTGTGTTAGCTGAGGCTGCTCGTAATGGAGAACAACTTGACTCACAAGGGAGGCCATGTCCACTCAATGATGAATTCATCCATGTCGATGACCATGATGTCTACAAAACCCAAAGTGCTAACTTGGCCATGGCTGCTAATGAGCTTGCTCGGCTTAAGCAAACGCCAGAGGTCGCCAAGGTCACTACAATGCTAAAAGCTACACACTGCCAGGTCAACGAGATCCACTAGGATCAGGGACCTTCCTACTCGACAAGCTCAAATCGCCGATCCTCCACGCCAAGATCCAATCACCACCCCGGCAGAAGCCATTTCACCGACCAGCATCATGATGATGGACAACCCTTCTAGGGGGGAGCTAGGGGAAACCATATCGATTACACTCACCAACATGACTAAGAAGTCAACCAAGATGTCTGAGCGCAAATCAACAATCTCCAGGATGTGCGACATCATATCGACGGGTGTCGTTTCTCTCAACATGAAAAGGAAGTGCGCCGGCGTCAAGAATACAAGCAAGAATTCGGTAATCTGGATGTAGCCCTCTAGCCACTTAACACCGGCAATGCTGTAGATCCCGACGGTGACAATCCTAAAGGGCCCCAAGCATTCATGAGAGCACTCCAAACACTCTAGTGGCCCTATGGTTTCAAAATCACTGGGGTTGAGCCCTATGAGGGGCAGATGAACCCCATACAGTGGCTACGAGCTTATGCCACTGCTGTGCGCGCCACCAGGGGAGATACTAGTGTCATGGCAAACTATCTTCCCATCATGTTCAAGCCAACGGCAATGAACTGGCTCATGAGCCTCACCCTAGATTCCATCAGATCTTGGGAACAGTTGAAGAAAGTCTTCACCAACAATTATATGGCTACGTGTACTCAGCCAGACACCAAGCACGATCTGAATCGCATCTATCAAAAAATGTCTAAGCTCCTCCGTAGTTACATCAGGCGATTTTCCAAGATGAGGAATTCTATTCCAAACATCACGGAAGCAGAAGTCATCACTACCTTTGTTTGAGGACTCCATCACCATGACCTCCGCTCCAAATTCAATCGTAAGCCGCCAAAGGGTATTGGCAAAATGATCACGACCGCCGATCAGTACACTGATGCTAAAGAGGCCGAAGTTCACTTCAATGAGGATGTGGGCACTCACTGCCCAACTCGCCACAATGATGAGCGCCTTGATGAACGATGCCACAGTGACTGCTGCTATGATGACCATGGCCACCATCAGGACAGTGGCCGTGATTGGCCGGAAGGGTCTAAAGCTGGTTAGTACGACCATTACCGACCAGACAATATCATCACCGCCATTGACAAACCTTATGCCAAACATAACTATGATGAGCAGTATAAGAAAAATCATTAAAGGCCCATGCCCCCTCCACAAGAACAACAAGCATAAGATGAAGGACTGCCTTGGCTTGGCTAAGGAGTTCTATACCAAAAAGAAGGACAATGACAATGACGATGGAGCCAGAGGTCGCTGACCACCTAGGGACAACAACAACGCCTTCTAGGATCATGACAAAGTGGTCGCCACTATCTTTAGGGGCCTCGCCGCTGCCAAGAGCAGAAGAGATAGAAAGCTCACCGTCCGCTAGGTGCTCACCATCAACACAGAAGATGATATCACCAACCCTAGCTATCGCCCTCTAGTCTGAGGTCCCCATCACCTTCAATAGGGCTAACCAGTGGGTGGACATCCCGTACATAGTGCATTTCCCCCTCGTTCTCGATGCTACCATCAAGAAAGTACTCTTCAGGAAAGTACTCGTCGACGGTGGAAGTGCTCGGAACCTCCTCTTCGCCAGAGCCCTAAAGGAGCTAGGCCTTAGAATAGATGACCTCACTGCCTCTGACTCCTCCTTCTAGGGGGTGGTACCTGGCTGGGCATCCAAACTGCTTGGAGAGATCACCCTCCTGGTACAATTTGGCATGGCTAGCAACTTCTGTGTCGAGCACATCAACTTCTACATCGCTGACTTCGACACCGCCTACCAAGCCATACTTAGTTAGCCAGCTCTAGCCAAGTTCATTGCTATACCACACTAAGCCTATCTGGTATTGAGGACGCCTTCGCCTATAGGAGTTCTGGCTCTATGGGCCAACCTCTCTATCACCTATGCCTATGAAATAGAGAGTCTCTCGCTCACCGAAGCCACCAACCTCTCCATATAGATGGCTAGCATGGTCAATGACGCCAAGACGGTGCCCACCGATGACCTAGAGATCCTAGCGCTAGAGCCTCCTCGTGCCTCCACCAAGTCTAAGGAAACAAAGGAGGTCAGCCTCAGCCTCGATGACCCCACCAAGACCATCAAGATTGGGGCTCATCTTGACCCCAACTAGGAAAGCATGCTCATCTCCTTCTAACATGCCAACACCGACGTGTTTGCTTGGAACCCTACAGACATGTCAGGGGTACCATAGGAGAAGATCAAGCACTCCTTGAATGTCTCACCGACCACCAAGATAATCAAGTTGAAGCTCCGATGATTCTTGCTAGACAAGAAGGAGGTTATTAGGGTAGAAATAAAATGGCTCCTAGAAGCCGGATTTATTAAAGAAGTGTATCATCCTGAGTGGCTAGCAAATCCAGTTCTTGTTCAAAAAAAGAATAAAGAATGGAGAATGTGCATTGATTACACCGATCTCAACAAACACTGCCCTAAAGACCCCTTCGGCCCACCTTGGATAGATGAGGTTGTATACTCCACCATCGGCTGCGAACTCCTCTCCTTCCTTGATTGTTACTCTGGCTATCACTCGATATCCCTCAAAGAGGACGACCAGATCAAAACATCATCATCACGCCTTTCGGTGCGTATTGCTATACCACCATGTCCTTTGGACTAAAAAACACCGAGGTGACCTACCAAAGGGCCATCCAGATGTGCCTTGATCAACAGATAGGCCGCAACGTCAAAGCTTACATCAACGATGTGGTCATCAAATCCAAAACCACCGATAGTCTCATTGCTGACCTCGAAGAAACGTTCGCCAACCTAAAAAGATACAGATGGAAGTTGAACCCTTCAAAGTGCATCTTTGGAGTTCCATCTAGCATACTCCTGGGCTACATTATCAACGCCCGCGGTATCAAACCCAACCCCAATAAGGTATCCGCCATTACTAATATGAAATGGCCAACCTACGTAAAGGATATATAGAAGCTCATAAGGTGCAAGGCTGCTCTCAGCCGCTTTATATCACCCCTCGATGAAAAGGGACTACCGTTCTTCAAACTACTCAAGGCCTCCGAGCGCTTCTCCTGGTTGGAGGAGGCTGATACGGCCTTCGAGCAGCTCAAGTTATTTCTAATGAGGCCTCCAATCATGACGGCACCTCAACCAGATGAAACCCTATTGATCTACATCACCGCCACTTCTCGCGTCATTAGCACAGCTATCGTCATTGAGCGTGAGGAAGTTGGAGACACCTATAAGGTACATCGTCCGATCTACTTCATCAATGAGGTTCTTAATGAGTCCAAAACTCATTACCCTTAGGTCCAGAAGCTGTTATACGCCATTCTGGTCACGTCACACAAGCTCCGCCATTACTTCGAGTACTACAAGATTGCCATGGTCACCGAGTTCCCTCTAGGGGATATCCTCCATAACAAAGAGGCCAATGGCCGCATCATCAAGTGGGCAGTTGAGCTCAGCACTTATTCCTTAGAATTTAGAAGTAGGCCTACCATTAAGTCATAGGCACTGGCTGACTTCGTCGCTGAGTGGACCGGGATCCAAGAGCCCATCCCCACTGCTTGCCCCGAGCACTAGGTGATGTATTTTGACAGTGCCCTCAACATCAATGGTGCTGGTGCTAGCATCTTATTCATTACTCCAACTAAGGACAAGCTCCATTATATCCTCTGAATTCATTTTCCAGCCTCTAACAACACCGTGGAATATGAAGCATGTCTCCATGGATTTCATATAGCCGTCGAGCTCGGCATCAAATACCTCATGGTATACGGAGACTCCACGTGGGTCATCAACCAAGTCAACAAAGATTGGTCCTGCTCTAGTTAGAAGATGGACGCATACTGTGCCGAGATCAGGAAACTCGAAGGAAAGTTTTATGGTATCGAGTACCACCATGTGGTATGAGACCAAAATCAGCTCACCGACCACCTATCTAAGATAGGCTCTTCTCGCACCGTGATTCCACCTGGGGTCTTCGTTCAAGACCTCTTTACACTGTCTATTAAGCAAGAGAAGGAAGTTCAAGAAGTTTCCCCCACCGAGCAGCTGATACTTATAGTACCTTCACTGATCGTAGATTGGAGGGAACAGTTCATCATGTACCTTACCAGCGCCGACGTACCCGCCGATAAGACTGAAACTTAATGCCTCGTCCATCGCAGTTGTACTGGTGGATGGGAAGTTGATGAGGAAAAGCACCAAGGAAGGGATACTGTAGAAATGCATCACCCAAGAAGAGGGAATTAAACTACTTGAAATTCACTCTGGCTCCTGTGGCAATCACACACCCTATCTTCCAAATATCATCCAATGGCAGAGTGGCAGAAGTGCCCAAGGGAAGACTCTCTAGAGGAGAGGGTGTTCAAAGGTCCTCCCGTCCTTCATGATATTTTGCGATGGGAGTACGGGTAATTAAGTACGGATCATGCACTTTATCTTACGCTGGAGGTCTTGATGCTTCCCCTTTGTACAGTGCCATCTCCATGGCACATCCAGTGCCATGCTTCCTTATTGATGGGGAAGGCACCTCAGCATCACCGCAACCGGTGCCTTGATCCACTCACAAGGAGGAGAGCCAGCAGGCGCACTGGCTGTAGCTTTGCCGCTAGATTGTCCCCACCATCGGCGGCGTGGGCGAGGTCATCGAGGCATCGCCGGAGGCTATGGTTTTCCATGAATAAGGTTCATATCCTAGTGAAGAAGCAAACCTCTAGGATGCTGAGTTGGATTAGGCTAGCAAGGAGGGCTTCATAGTTGACAGGGTCATCCCACGTCGTCACGTATCTGAACCTAACCAGTGATAGACGGCAACCAACGGTGGGGTTTCGATAGATGCAGCACATGGATGAGCAGATTGCTCGTATGATGCAGAGGTGGTCCATGGGCTACTCCAAGGTTGCAGCGAGATGGCCGGTGATCTGAAATGCTAGGTTAGTAGGGAGGGTCGTCAGCGACGTGGGGTGCTGCTTTGCTGCCATGATTGTCGGCATCGACGTCATGTGATACAGAGCACGATGAGGCCAATGGAAGGCTCGTGTGGTGGCATGATAGAGCTATGGTGTGTGGATGGCGTATAGCCGAAGGGCTAGAGAGGTAGAGCGGAGTGATCAATGTATGTTGATTGAGGAGGAGGCAGGGTAGGCGGCCGAGCAGGGGGGGCTAAATACCCTCTTCAAATTTGCGTGGGAACTCACAACTAGCCACGTGGTGCAGTCAATTTTCTCCATCCAACTTCCAGCGTTGTTCCAGGAGAAGCGTGCTCCATTAAAATCGTGTGGGAGACACGACCTATTTAATCAAAATAAATGTCCCACTAAGATGCGGCCTATTTAATGAAAATGAAAGTCCTACTAAGATCGGCTGGGATCCAATGAGCGGGGATAGTTTGAAATGTGCAAGTGAATGTATACCACCTCATTTTCCACTTCCCATCATCTTCGTCGTGCCGTCGCTTGTGACCCACGTGGGCGACCGTGTGTTTTTTGTCACTAACATCAATTATAAACCATCAACATAACCTGTATTTATACTTAATTCCATCACCAAACATAGGTATAGGGGTTTAAACTAATAAATTCCATGAGTTTTGGTGAATCTGTGTGTTTAGTAGGGTTTATCTAGAAAACTATCAAGGGGGACCTATTCATCAAATGAAATTATGGAATTATGCTGCGTAATCAATGTGGAAAGACTCTAGAAGACTCCAGAAGGCGAATCACCAAAGTGGAGCTCGTGTGTCTGACATATCAAGAGAAGATTAGTCCCCCATAAGATCTAGTCTTATAAATAATAGTGAGATAGAGAGTGTGGGAAGAGTTTGAAGGAGTTGTCGGCCTATCGGTATGATGATCGTTGGAATGCCGTATTTCAATTCCTAGACCCATAAATTGTATATAGGGTATAAGATATTAATAGAAGATTTATTGTTGAATGTTGGACTCAGCTCTAGTTTATTTTGTACATAGGCCAGTCTCAGGGGAGAGTTTCATTATGTTGTTTCCAAGATGGCCATGTCATGTAGAATAAAATCAAATATGGATGAAACACCCCTTCTCAATAGAGAGTTTCATTCTAGAGTCTCATAGACATTTAATTCCATGACTTATAGAGAGTTAGTATTCATGCCAAGAGAGTTTCATCCCCATGAAACTCACTTCTTCTCTCTCTTTTTAAAAACCAAACAGGCCCTTTCATCAAAAGTGCTTATGTGGCTAAAGTGACTAAAGTTTAGTAGCTAAACTTTAGCAAGAGGAAACCAAACAGGCCCTTAATCTAACATTTTTCTAGTTACAATCGGGTAGAACAAGTGATGGTTTACAATCGGGTAGAACGAGTGACGGTTTACAAACAGGTAGAACGAGTGACGCCCTCAACTAGGCAGCAGTCGCCGTTGTCCATGGATGACAATGGCACGGTGCCTCCTAGAACATCTTCATAGGACACATTCACCACTACTGGTAGCCTTCACCACCGCCTGCATATGGTCTAGATAGTAACACTTTCGTCAATTTCCAAGCCCACATGTTTTCATAAAGTTGTGCATAATTTTCATTCCCACATATAAAAGGGTTGCTTATAAAGCATGCTCCCCACCCTGTCTTTCTCCTCGCCCTTAGCTTTTGTTCCTCATTGCCGCTCCTTGTTCCCAGTGCTGAACTACGTGACCGCCCCTACTCAGCGGGGTGTAAGCCACCACTCTCCGCCGACAAGCTAGTACCCCATGGTAGTATACCTCACTGGCAGGGCTTGCATAGATCCATCGGTGACCAGGCTACTACTCATCACCACCATGGCCGCCGATCCCACAGGATCCAAAGCCAATGGTAATTCTTTCGCACTTCCTTCCATCTTTCTTGGATTTTTATTCCCCTCTTCACTCATCTGAGTATGAAACAAGCTTCCATCTGTTTACTAAGGAGCTCATGATCCAATCTCCACAGGCACTCCTTCTCAGATTTAGGTGACAGCGCAACTGCTTCCATTGTTGGCCCTGCTCCACTAGATCCTAGTCAATAACTGAAGATGGAGGAGGAGGCCCCCAATAAGAGGAACCAAATAGCTGTCCTCATAGACCATGTCTTCGTCCTCATCCTCCAATGCCTCACCGCCCGCACCTTGTGCAGCTACAACTGTGTCTGTCGCTCCGAGAACTACCTCATCTCTAAATTTGAGTACCATAAGGAGCTACCCTAGATTGTCGCTGGATTCTTCTATCGCAGCTAGAAAGGCAAACACAAATTCACCAACATCAATGGTGAATACCCCTCCTTGACCTTCTTGCCCTTCCCCATTGAGGATGTTGTGATCTCATATTGCTGCCATAGGCTCATCCTATGATGGTGCGTTGGGTTTTGCTATGTTGTCTGCAATCCAGTGACTTACAAATGGTGGTTAATGCCAGATAACAACCGTTCTTTTGGTTCAGGTCACTTGGGGTTCGATCCAATGGTCTCCTCGTACTTCCATGTGATTGAATATGGAAAGAAGAGGGCCGGTGAGTTTGTAGGTGTGAGCATCTACTTATCTAAGAGTGTAGCATGGATGTTTAAGGAATCTAAATGGGGCAAGGGTGTTGTACGTACATATTCGACAAGTGTGTTTCTTAATGGTTTTATGCACTAGCTGGAGTTGTCCTAGATAGTTGTTGTTGATATGTAGAGAAAGACATGGAAGAAAATTCGTAGGCCATGTGGTGAAGCAATCTCCATCCATGAAGCTCAGGGTTAGTTGTGTGTATGTACTGCTAGTATGTTTAGGAAGTATTAGCTTTCATTCTAGGTCCAAGAAGACTATGGTACCAATAACTGGACATTGAAGCATACGATGACCACGCTAGAGATATTTGGACGAAACAATATTGAATTTGGTAATGATGTTTGTGATGTGGACTATAGAGTGATTGCAGTTCACCTAGAATGGAATTTGATTTTCCCAGTTGGCGAGGGCAAAAAACGGATCGCATATGACATAAACCTTAGAAAAGTTCTTGTCCTCCCTGCCCAGGTCATGTGGTATCATAGACCTATTGGAGGCTACATCTGGAGGGACCTCACTATCTTCCTTATGTTCCCTTGTTCATGGAGTCAGTAGGAGAGCCGTAAAGCTGCATATGCTATTCTTTCTTCAGGTAGGAACTTGTTTTCATTCTATATATAGTCCAATTTTGCCATGGTAACTAAAGCAATTGTATGTTGAATATTATTAATGATGCTATTTTGTGCAGGTTGTGGAGTTTGAGTGCTTTTGAATGATTTTCCTGCAATGGCTAAGGGAGGAAGAAGAGGGGTTCCATGGTCACTAGCTACCAAGCTGAAGGAAGCTTTGCCTTGCAAGTAGGAGTGCCAATCTGAACGAGCAGAGCACATCTACCTCATTTTCATTACGTAAGTCTATAGGAAGCAGAACCTTTATTTTCCTATCTATGTACCGCCTGTGTTAATTCTTGAGTTGACATAGTTGTTATGCTAGTGTTGCTTCTTATTATAAAAAGTACTCTTCGTTGTGGACATGATGAATGGTGTGTAATGATTATAACTGTATGGTGTGTGTTCAGTAAGCTATTAAGGCCCATTTGAATTAGTAAATAAATTGTGAAAACTGGATACAATTCGGTCACCATCGAATGTAAGGGCCTTTGTCTATTTTGTCATCAGCGTGGTAACACTCGCAATTGGTGAAGCAGACAGACAACACCGCCACTATTCAGCTCATATGGTAGGGGTCAATAGTGTATCACTACTGAATCATACTACAATGCGATGGTGACCATTACCAATGACCAAACAGTTCATATGCTGAAGTGACGACGATGTCCACCATGACACAGACGCGTCAGGCGCCAAAGCGATAGTGAACACGCACTACACACAATCGGGTCATTGTGCAAGGCGACTGTGATCCTAATCATTGGTCAAAAAGTGTTAGTGTACACCCACATAGGCGGGTCATGGCACAACATGATAGAAACAATGACCTAATCATGGATGGATCATAAACTAACACGGCGGTGTTAGTGTACACCAACATAGGTGGGTAGTGCTCTAATGCGACGGAAACAATGACTTGATCATGGATGGATCATAAGCCAACACGACGGTGTTAGTGTATACCAACACAGCTGGGTCATGCTCCAATGCGATGAAAGTAAGGATCTTATCACAGATGGATCATAAGCCAATACGGTGGTGTGAGTGTACACCACAGACGGTCTCAGATAACGACGGTGATGACTACGACTATCACTACCGAGAGCTTACTGTCGAGGCTGAAATTGGACTACGATAGGGGTTACGACATGGCTGTGAAAGGTGCGGGTGTAGTAGTGAAGGGAATAATAGCAAGACAAGCTAGTGCGCATTAGATGAGAGCAAGTCGATCATTTCTTCTGCTATTGGTTCTAGCTTCATTTTCAGCAACAGGCACCATGACTTGATCAGCATCAGAGACTTGAAGGTGATCACTTTAGGAGAAGTCATAACCTTCTTGTTGATTGCCATGTCATTCCTCGTCTTCCAGATAGTCCATAGTGCTCCTGCACAGATAAACAATGTCACCTTGCGTTTGGCACCTTTACAATTGTCCACAAACTCTAATAGGAACTCAGCATAGTTAGTTGGTGAATGTTGCCAACCCAAAGAGACCCTCAGGAAGGTCCAAAGATAAACAACAATGGGGCATTGAAAAAAAAAGTGATCTATGGTCTCTAATTCCTCACAAGGAGTACACTTGTCAGGACCAGACCACTTCTTCTTTTTTAGTTGAACCCCTGATTGGATTCTGTCGTGTGCAGCCATCCGAATAAAAATCTTCACCTTCAATGGAATATTACATTTCCATACATTCATCATCTACTGATCTCTAACCCCCCAAAGGTGATAAACTTGTACATTGAACTGGTTGTGAAATTTGTATATTGTTCAAAAGCCCACCATGCTTTGCCTCTCCCCTCTTCCAAGCTAATATTGCTAAATAATTCTTGCAATTGATTCCATTCCTCACTAAGATTTTCATTGAGCTGCCTTCTAAACTGAATATTCCACTGACCATCTATATATGCTTGATAGGCATCAATATCAGGGTAGGTAGTTATTTGGAACAAGTTATGAAAATTGACCTTCAGAGGACACTCCCCTAACCAATTGTCATGCCAAAATCTTATTTGTTGACCACTGACCACCAGCATAACTCTACCCCTTTGGTACCATTCTCTGATGTCAAGCAGAGACCTCCAAAATTGTGACACCTGTCTATTCCTGATCTAAAAAATACTTCTTTTAGCCAAGTATTTCTTCCTCAACAATGACCAACATTGATTGGTATCTCCCCTCTCTAGTCTATCAATCCACTTAGCTAGCAAACTTATATTCATAGCTCTAACATCCAAAAAGCCTAGACCTCCAAACTCCTTTGGTCTATTAAGGGCCTCCCATTTGATCATATGATAGTTTGTTTTCTTTCCTGTGCCTTGCCAAAAAAACCTAGATCTGATGGTATCTAACATTTGGTAGTTGCCTTCATACAATTGATATACCCCCATTGTGTACATTGGTATACTAGACAGGCAGGCATCAATCAAAATTGATTTTCCCCCGAAGACAAATAATCACACTACCATGTTCCCAACCTTTTCTCAGTCTTGTCACTCTCATATCTCAACAGTGCCTTTGATATTTTGTGATCACTAACTGGCAAACTTAGGTATTTCATGGGAAAAGACCCAACACTACTACAGATTGACTTATCACTATTGCCACTTTCATTGCCATAGCGATAGAAGCAACTGTGTTATGCTTCCACCACTGGTTGCACCCATAGAGAGGCCTCCTGAGGAAGGAAACTGGTGGTTGAAACTTCTAGCACCCATGGGTTAACAGTAGATATGGCAGTGGTATTTTCTTCATCGCATGAAAAGTCGAGCCGACTAGATAGGCGTTCTAGCCACCGCCTCTACATGATTGTTTGGTCTACCGGCGGTAGTAAATTCAGCCTGAGTTATTTCCCCATTTCCCAACTACCCACAACACAGTTGCATCACCATTTCACTTCTCCATCTTCAAGGTTGGTGCATTGTTCCTCTCTCCATTACACGCCTCATGCCATGCTGCCACCACCTCCCACATGGCCAATGCATTGTTCCTCTCGCAAATTGTGTGAACCATTGCACGCCTCGCGCCGTATCCCCACCAGATCCAAGGGCAAGGGTTTGCTTTCGCACTTCACTAATGGGTCTTTGTCGAATTATTTTCCTCTTTATTGATCTCATTACTAAGGAAGCTCTCATCCTACTGCACATTGACGATCGCAAGCTCTTCAAAATGGAGGTGGCCCCCAACAATAGGAACGCACTGGCCAGCCTTACAAAGGATCTTGATCTGGAGATCCTCTGCCACCTTCCCGCTCACTCCTTGTTCTCCTGCAAATATGTCTATCGCTCCTAGAAGCGCCTCATCTCCGACAACCGTCAGGTGCTGCCCTAGACTATGGCAGGCTTCTTCTACAATAGTGAGAATGGCAATTCAAACTTTACCAGCATCTCTGGTGTACGCCCCCCTCCTTTGAATTCTTGCCCTTCAACCCTAACAATATAGCTGTCTTAGATTGCTGCAACAGCCTCATCCTATGCTAGTGCCTTAGGGCTAATGGATACCACTATGTCGTCTACAATCTAATGACCTAGAAGTTTAATATATTACCACCTAGTGCCCGTGATGTTGGCCATTCTGTTCGTGAGGCTCACTTGGGGTTTGATCCGACAACCTCCTCGCACTTCCATATGATTGAGTATGTGGATGTCGACAGTTTGTGCACAGGTGTGGAGATCTACTCATCTGAAACTACAGCATGGATCTATAAGGAATCTAAATGGGGCGAGGATACTGATATGACATTTTATAGACAACCAAGTATATTTCTTAATGGTTGTCTGTACATTATAGGGCACTCTGGGGAGTACTCTATGATACTTGCTGTGGATATGGAGGGAAACACATGGAGGCAAATTGATAGGCCTAGTGGTCTTCAACACTCCAAGCATCAAGCTCAGGGTCACTTGTGTGTATGTACTATTGCTTGTCCCAATGATTCCAAGCTTTCAATCTAGATCCTTGAAGACTATGGTACTAATAATTGGATATTGAAGCATACGGTCAGCATGTGGATCCTGTTTGGAAGGATTAATATTAGATTTGGTTTCGTGGATTGGGTTGCCGAGTACACAGTGATTATAGTTCACCTAAAATGGAATATGATTTTCTTTGCTGGGGAGGATGGAACAATAATCGCTTCTGACATGGACCGCAGAAGAGTTCATGTCATCCCTACTCGTGTCTTTCGGTATGTTAGATGTAGCGTTAAAAAAGTTTAACTGCAGACCATCATATCTTCCTTATGTTCCCTCATTCTTGGAATCATTAGCAGAGCAGTAAATAAAGCAGCATTTGATGTATCTCTCTGTCATGTATTTTAAATGGTCCAATGTTGTTTGATTGTCTATGGACATGTTAATTTCCTCAATGATGGATGTTGTCATTATTTTAGCTAAACTAGTGTGTCATCTTTGTTTTATTTGTAAATTGAATTATTTATTTGGTGCACATATGCGTTACGGTGGTGTTACAATAATATTTTGACACCAATGGCTCCTCTGCTTGGCTTTTAATAGAGGGGCGTGGTCACGTGTACTGAATTCTGCTTGGCTTTTGCTTGGCTTTTAATTTAATTCCTCACAAAAAAATATGACACGAGACTTGATCGGATGAACTCTGTTATGCGATGAATATGGAATTAGACATCAATTCTCAGTGGTGTGACAGCTCCCATCGTCGTTTCATACGGTGATTCAGCGTAAGTAGCGCGAAGAGTACTGTACTAGAACACTATTGAATTACGGAGTAGTTTCCTAACTAATTTGTACTAGAACACTTATTTATTGAATTACGGATTACTGTTGTAGAACACTTATAGTGTAGAGTACTGTAGTAGAACACTTATACAGAAAATCAAAACCTAACAAATAATTCACTCTCGCATGTAAAGAGTGAATTAGTTTCCTAATTGATGACCATTGTGGCGGTTGCATTGTGCTATTAAATCCTGGAATAAATCCAGGAAAATACGAGCACCCGTACTAAGTAGAGGACTTGTGATTCACCAGAAAGTAAAATTACTTATATTCACGTACAGCTTAACTATCTTTGTCTCTATCTATTTATTTATAGGTTTTAGAAGAGGCTACTGCTAAAGCCAAATCCTAAATGTCATAGCTTGCACTTGAAAATACTAGTAAAATTTTAACATGTTTTCTATAGAACCGTTAAATGATGTAAGTTCAACTATATCTTGCTATAATTTTATTTAGGAGAAGGTTGTCACTAAGTTAAGCTCGCTATTTAAAATCATGGTTAGTGTCAGAGAAGAGCAAGTTGAAAGACAACCTCAAAAAAAATACAAACCCTTCTTGCTATTTTCTTCCTTCAGTTTGTATTATTAAATAAAAATAAGAAAAAGAGACACCTACCAACCTTGTCACGCAAGGCATTAAATACCAAAATAATCGCTTGTGACTACCAATGTTACTTCCTGTAGAATATTACAAAATGGAGATTGGAGTCACCACATCAAAACTAGACAACTGCTTTACACGGTCACGATCTTGATTGTCGGTGATGGATTGGACACCATCAAGATAGGAAAAAACTAGAGACTTATATATTCCCATTTGCCATCATCTCTTACTAAAGAGTATCGTCCGGCCATGCAGTGCATTGTGCCACTTGATCTTGGATGTTGGATGCAATCTTGACGGCGTAGCCCACAACACCACAGTTGGGTACAGTGTGTTCTTATGTGTGAATCGTACTCCTAATTGATGATCATTGTGGCGGTTGCATTTCCAATGTTTTTAAATGCTTTGGGTACGCTGCCAGGCCAAGCGACGTGAAATACGTGCGTTGGGAACTCGATGGTGCCAAGCGAATGGGCGCCATTGAATGGACGCGTTGGGTACATAGCGAGGCGAATCGACGGGGAAATATGCGCCTAGGGAAGTCGACGTTGCCATGCGAATCGTCGTCATTGCTTCGTTGTAGCACCCGGTTTTAAGAACAAAACCAGATACACACCATATGTGAGTCCAGGAAGTATAATCTCATATATAGCTACAAATAAGGGTAATATCATAAGATAATGCTTATTACATAGCGTATTTTTATAAAGAATACAACCTCAGAGTATAGACAGCGAAAAGACAACTCTGATCTTTAGGTGAAGACTCCAATTCCATAGGGACAACTGACTGGTTGATCACAGGCCTAACTCCTCCAGACTAGCAATCTGGTACCCATCCGGGATTTTTCCAAATAATTGAAAAGTAAAGCAAGCATAAGTACATGTTGTACTCAACAAATATAACATGGGGTTCATGGGGCTCAAAAGGCTAACACTAGTTTAACTGCGATTAGCTTTTAATGAGTCATCTTTTAGCAATTGGGTGGTAACAAGTTTATTCACAAGCCCATATAAACACATGATCAGGTAAACATGAATAATAAATAGCATAAACAGTAATCATTAATGAGCATCTTCATCATCAGTATCATCTGTGTTCATCATCATTAACCTTTAGTGATCATTTATTCCATAAGGGTTTCAAGGCCGCTCATGACCGTGAGCATGGCTGACACACTAGTTTTACACTCTGCAGAGGTTGTACACTTTCACTGTGACTCGTGATTTACCCTTTTGCCCGAGGTGATCAGCCTCTTGACCCACTACCAAGGAAGGTCGGCAGGGCTCACTATGAAGCCTTTCAAAGGTTCATCCAACAAGTTAGGGCCACTAGGTTTCTGTGCCCTATGAATGTTGGGATCTCCTTCCGATAAGCACAATGACACGGCAGTGGTACAGAACGTGGGACTGGATAGTCAGAGAGACAAAGCACGGAGAGAGGGGAAAAGGGCGCGGCGGCGTGGCTGCTGGGCCGGTGCGAAGCTGGGCTGGCCTAATGCGGAGAGAGGTAAGTGGGCCACGCAGGGAGCAAGGCCGAGCAAACCAAATATCGGGTAGGGAGAGGAAAAAATAAAGAATTCCTTTTCTATTTTATTTTCCTATTTCAAAACCTCATTCAAATATGAACCAAATGAAGTTTGAATAGGGTTTTAAATACACTTTTCAATTCAAACAAAAATGAGCAAATTTTAGTAAGTTTCCCAAAAATAATTTTTACAACTTTTTAAATTCTTTTATTTTCAAATTTTATTTTCTTTTATGTCAAAGCCATTCTCAAATTCATTTTCAAAAGCATTTTGAATTCATTTTGAATTTTGGATTCAACCACTCATTAAAATAAATCAAATGCACCGATATGTATGCACAACTATGTTGCTACTCCTTAGGATGAATTTTAATATAATGAAAAATATTCTTTTTCCTATATTTCATGAGCACAAAAATACAAAATTAAATCAATTTAGCTCTATTTCCAAAGAAGCAAATTTTAGGGTGTTACATTCATATAAGAAGGGGGTATGCGATGTGTTGCTTTCTCCACTCTAAACTTGCAAAATTTTGAAGTTGATCTTTCTCTTTCTTTCTTCAACTATCTCCGCAAGCATGGCAAACCATAGTGACTCCAAGATCGAAAACTCATATTCAGATGAGTCTAAATTCAAAGAGAAGGAGAGCAAGATCCTACTCGGCCTCTCCAATGGAGATGTCAGGTTTTGTGGCCGTGGTGAGGGCACCTTTGTGTGCCTTTTTTTGCCACGGCAAGAAAGTGCCATCATAGAGTCTTCGCGAGTTGCTGCAGCACGTGACTGGGAAGTCTTGCAGAGGTGAGGGGATCTCTGGGCTAGAGCATAGTGCTTTGGCCAAGTATATCCTAAGCAACGACGCCATGGCGCACGACCGTGAGCTTTGGTAGAGTTGGGGACTACGGCAGCATTTAGGCGGTTAAGGCTCGTAGGGACAAGCGCCACGTGGCCAATAGGGCCGACAAGGAAGCATGTAAGGAGAAGGTACTAAAAAATAATAACTCTATGTGATGATGTTTTTTGTGATTAACCTTCTTTCAATTTTTTAAAAGTTACTATGTAGTTCCTATCACCAATCAAAACTAACTATATATATTTTAATTAACATAGCAGACCGCGTGCTGCATGGGAAAGGGCCCCTACTACAAGCCTAGTAGAAGGCCCGATGGAGGGTCATCCGCATCCTGCTGAAGCTAGTCTTGTAGTAGGATTTTATTTTATGTACGGAATTTTAGCGTAGAATATGTATGTTTTATTTACATGAAAAATAAAATGTTATTAACTTATGTATTTTTTGGGATCTACCTTATCTTTGCTGTGATGTTTATTTTGTGTGATGGGGAAGCGGTCTTCTATGACCGATAGTGTGATGGTAGCCCCCAAGCACCTTAGATTTCATGACTGTATGTCACATCCATCATTAGGTGGTATTCGTAACACGCAAGCACCACCGCTAGCAGACTTCACCGTCGCTTCTAGACGGTCAGGATGGCACCACTATCATCAATTTTCAAGCCCATTCAAATCTCCCACATGTATTTATGAAGTTTCGCTCAAATTTGCATTACTGCGGCCTAGACTTTAGCATACAAAGACCGCTTCCTCACCCTATCTGCCTCCTCCTTAGTGCTACTATTCCCCATCACTGCCGCTCACCGCTAAAAATCTAGTGCTCTGTGTCGTGGTGCCGGTACGCCTAACCGCCCACACAGATCCACCGGTGACCAAGGTGGTACTCACCGCCGTGCCTGCTCGAGCTCACTGCTGTAAGATCCAAACGCAAGGGTAATGTTTTCGCACTTCCCTTATCCATGTTTCTTGGATTTTTATTCCCCTCTTCAATTATGTAAGTAGGAAGCAAGCTTCCATCTCATTAGTGTGTGTCCACCGCTCTAGCAGATCCTTGTCAAGCTGGAGGAGGTCCCTAACAAAATGAAGGGGGTGGGCATCCTAATAGACCATGTCTTGGTCCTCATCCTTCGCCGCCTCACTGCCTGCTCCTTGTGCAACTGCAAGTGTGTCTACCGCTCCTAGAACCACCTCATCTCGGACAATGAGTACTAAAAGGAGCTACCCCAGATTGTTGCCGAATTCTTCTATCGCACCTAGAAAGGCAAACGCCACTTTGCCAGTGTCACCGATGAACACCCCTTCTTGTCCTTCTTGCCCTTCCCCATTCACAATATTGTCGTCTCAGATTGCTACAGTGGCCTCATCCTCTGCTGGTGTTTTGGGTGTTGCTATCTTGTCTGCAATCCAGCCACTAACAAATGGTTGCTACTGCTGGATAACCTTCGTTCTTGTGGTGAGGCTCGCTTGGGGTTCAATTTGATAGTCTCCTCGCACTTCTATGCGTTTCATTATGGGAAGATGAGGGAGGGTGAGTCCGTATGTGTGAGCATCTACTCATCTAAGAGTGTAGCTCGGATCTTTAAAGAATTTGAATGGGGCGACGGTATTATAGTATCCACATATGCGAGAAGTGTGTTTCTTAATGGTTTTATGCACTGGCTTGAGTTCTCCCAAATCATTGCTGTTGATATGGACAGAAAGATATGGACGAAAATATAGAAGCCACGTGGTGATGCAATCTCCATCTATGAAGCCTAGGGTTAGTTGTGTTTATGTACTGCTGATATTTACACTATGACTCAGCTTTCAATCTGGATCCTTGAAGACTATGGTAGTAATAGATGAACATTGAAGCATACGGTGACCACGCTGGAGATATTTGGACAGAACAATATTGAATTTGGTTATGAGGTTTGTGATCCGAAGTATAGAGTGATTGCAGTTCACCTTGAATGGAATTTGATTTTCCTTGTTGGGGAGGACAGAACACTGCCTGCATATGACATGAACCATGGAAAAGTTCATATCCTCCCTACATGGGTCATCCGCTGTCCTAGACCTACCTAGAGTCTATGTATCAACAGAACTCACTATCTTCCTTATGTTCCCTTGTTCATGGAGTCATTAGCAGAGTAGTAAAGGTGTATATGCTATATTTTATTGTTAGGACTTGTCTTTGTTCAGGTAGGGACTTGTTTTGAGTCTATATAGTCCAATTTTGGCTTGGTAACTAAACCAATAGTATGTTGAATATTATTAATTATTAATTTTGCTACTTTGCATTGTGCAAGTTTTGGAGTCTCGGTGCTTTTGAATGATTTTCCTGCAATGGCTATGGGAGGAAGAAGAGGGGTCCCATCATGCATTAGCTGCCAAGCTGATCAAGGAGTGCCAATCTGAAGGAGCGGAGCACATCTATCTTACGTAAGTCTATAGGGAGCAGAACCTTTATTATGCTATCTATGTACCGCTTGTGTTAATTCAACAGTTGACACAGTTGTTATGTTAGTGTCGAGCATTGTTATTATAACAAGTACTCTTCATTGTGGACATGATAAATGATGTGTAATGATTATATCTGTATGGTGTGTGTTCAATAAGTTATTAAGGCCCAGCTGAATTAGTAGATACATTATGAAAACTAGAAGCAATTCTGTTATATGGGCCGTTGGTTGTTTTGTCAACACCGTCGGTATTCATCTGATGCGGCAGGGGTCAATAGTGTATCACTGCCGAATCGTTTAGTAACCCGACACCAACTAAAGGATCATCATGGGTGGATCGTACTGCAACGCGATGGTGACGATGCCCTATGACTAGGTGGTTCATTCATTGAAGCGACGGTGATGTTCGCCTCAACACAGGCGGGTTGTGCTCCAATGCGACAGAAATAAGGACTTGATCGCGGATGGATCATAAGCCAACATGGCAGTGTTCGTGTACACCTACACAGGCGGGTCGGGCCTCAATGCGATGGAATAAGGATCTGGTCATGGACGGATCATAAGCCATGAGGCGGTGTTAGTGCATACCCACACGGCGAACCATGCTCCAATGGATCATGGACGGATGATAAGCCGAAATGGCGGTGTAGTGAACATCCTAGTCGGTCTCAGATAGCGACAGTGATGGCTATGACTGTCACTGCTAACAGCTTAGTGTCGAGGCTGAAATCGGACTGTGATAGGGGTTACGACGTGGCTGTGAAAGGTGCGAGTGTAGCAGTGCAAGCTTGCAATTAAGAAGCTTAATTGTTTGCTGCTATTCTTCCTTAGTAAGGCCCATAGTGAAGACCTCAATCTTATCAAAATTAATCTTCATTCTAGACATTGCCTCAAAACATGTGAGTATCATTCTCAAATTCATTAGATTTTCAGTAGAGAAACTCAAAAAGATCACTATATCATCTGCATATTGCAGATGTGTCAAACCTCCCTCAACCAAATTAAGGACAAGGCCCTAAATCACCCCTACAGCAATGCTCTAGAAAGCATAGTAGATAATGCATCAGCTACTAAATTGAACATCAAAGGAGATAGAGGGTCTCCTTGTCTCAAGCCTTTAAAACTTCAGAAGAACTTCCCTCTTTCTCCATTCAAATCAACACATACTCTACCCCCTCTCACAGTTTGATTGATCCATTGTATCCAAAGTTCATCAAAACCTTTCCTAACCATTATTGCTTCCAAGAAAGACCAACTCACTTTGTCGCACGCCTTCTCAAAATCTAATTTTATAATAACTCCACTTTTCTTGGTAACTCTAAGTTCATGAAGGACTTCCTTAGCAATTATGATACCCTCTAAAATGTTCCTACCAGGGATGAAAGCAGTCTGGTAGAGACTAATCAATTTATCCACAACTCTAGTTAATCTGATGGTAAGGACCTTGGTTATGATTTTATAAATCACATTGAGCAGACATATCGGCCTAAACTGCTTGATGTTAGTGGCTGGCTTGACTATTGGCAGTAGAATAATAACTCCAAAGTTTAGTCTCCATAGGTATAGTTGGCCTTTATGTAGGTTGTCTAGCATTTCTTTGATGACTCTAGAAGGTTTTAAAGGAATCCACACTGAAGCCATCTGGCCCAGGAGTAGTATTGTTTTTCATTTCCTTTAATGCAACATCCAATTCTTCCAGACTAAAAGGTCTAACCAGCCAATCATTTTCTTCAGGAGACAATTGTTGATCTGAGTTCCACATGTCAGGTTCTATAGGTGTATGTCTGCAATCTCAGATCTCCCAAACTATTGTTTGTAGTACTCTGAATATGCTCTTTCAGTTCTTGTATGGTAGCTAGAATCTGACCATCCTGTTCCAAAGTGGCTATGTGCATTTTCCTATTCCTACCATTGGCGCACTTATGGAAGTAGCCTGTATTAGAATCACCCTCTAAAATCCACTTTTCTCCTCCTTTTCTTTGCCATTGTATCTCCTCATCTGATAGAAGTTTCAGTATCTCCCTCTCCAAACAGTATCTCTCTTTCCATTCATCTTGGCTTAGATATCTAGTTTCACTTGCCTCATCTAAAATTGAGATAGCTTTCATAATATCCTTCTTCTGATTCTTCTGGAAGCTATCTACATTTGGGCCCCACCCTTTAATAGCTCTTCTTAGTTTCCTAGAAATGATATGCAAGTGATCCAATGGGTCAATTTTGTATCTAGTTGGCCACTTACTTTTTGTTAGCCCACAGGATCACCGGCTCAGGTGAGTCGACCACTCACCAGTCTTGCCGAGCACCCACTAGTGTTGCCGAGCACCCACTAGCTAAGCCGACCATGAACAAGCATTGTCCGACCACATACACTATGGCTAGAGGTTGAAGAAGAGGGAGAACAGAGCATACACACATAGTACAAGCACCAGCATTGGCCGGAGCCTAATATAGGAGATGGCAAATCTGAACTCTCTTTGTTGAGTTGCAGTGGCAAACTATATACAACTCTATTCATCTAGTCCTAGTACAGCTCCTATGCTGCTACAGTGGCTAGATAACACAGCAGGACTGACTTCTGTGCCTGTCCCTGCATGTGGCTACAGTGTGGCAGGTGAGCCATGCGGTGCCTGCCTCTCCAGCGGCTATAGTACCACAGCAGGGGGCCTTTTTGGCACCGCCTTCTCTTGCTTTATGTTCACACAAGGAAGCAGTAGATTATCTAACAATTCTTCCCCTAATCCTACTGCTATTCCTTGTACCCCCTTCATGTCGATCATCTCCTTCAGCTCCGTGAGTCGAAGACATCCGAGCAGCTTGGTGAGGACGTCCATGAGTTGCTGACCAGTTTTGACAAACTTGATGACAATCTACCCTCCATCGACACAGTCCCTGAGGAAGTGGAACTTCATGTCGATGTGTTTGCTCCAGTCGTGTAGAACCAGATTCATCGTGTGGCCAATGGCGGGCTAGTTGTCCACCATCAGTGCTGGTGGGTGAGCTTCCGCACCGGTCAGCTCGCCCAGCAGCTGGCATAGCCACACAACTTGGCACACCACTATGACCACAACTATGTACTCTGCCTCGCACATAGATAGCGCTACCACCTTCAGTTTCAGCGACAGCCATGAAATTGGAGCCGACCTGAGGAAGGCGAGCACGCTAGAGGTGCTCCATCGTCCATCGATGTCCCCCGCCATGTCTGCATCGCTGAACATAGTGAGCTACAGCCTACTCCCGCCGGTCTTGGGAAAGATGATCCCCTGATCCACCGTCCCTTTGACGTAGCGCTGTAGCCGCTTCACCATAGCCTAGTGATCCTCTCTAGGATCCTCCATGAAGCGACGGGCATAGCCCACGGCAAACGCAGTGTCTGGCCTCGTGTGGACTAGGTAGCGTAGATGGCCAATGATGCTCCGATAGAGTGTTGCATCCACCTTCGCCACGGTGCTGGCCTTCGTCAGCTTCAACCGCTCCTCCATCGAAGTCATGCATGGCTTGCATTCATCCATGCCACTCTGCTCCAATAGCTTCGAGGCATATGCGCTCTGACCAAGCATGAGTTCCTCCTTCCCCAATCTCACCTCGATGTCGAGGTAGTAGGAGAGTGCGCCGAGAACGCTCATTTGAAAACAAGCCGCCATCTCACGCTTGAAGCTGTTGATGTCCTCCATGCGCGTGCGGATGATGATCAAGTCATCCACATACACGCCGATGACGAGCTCCTCCTTCCCCCGTCACCACGTGTAGAGCGTGTGCTCAGTTGCGCACTATTGGAACCCAAGCTCGCCTAGCATTTTAGTGAACAAATCTATCTAGCTCTCTTTGCCTAAAAGATGTTTTGATGGTTTCTTGCAAACAAATACAATCAAAGTTGTGAATTGAGACTAACTCTAACAACTGCTTCCTTCTTCCAGCATTACCAATCCCTCTCACATTCCAGAAAAGGATCTTCATTTTGGATGATGTTGGGATAAATTATCATCCAATATAGCTCCATCTCTACTTTGTTCATAACTCTGACTAGTGACCTCTTCTACTGTGACAGGATCATTGACCACATACATCACTCTAATTTCTTGTTGTTGTGTTGATTCAGAACTCAACATTATTTTATTTTTGGCCTTCACCAAAGCCTCCATTGCTTCTTCTCTGGCTTGTATGAGAGAAATGTTGGCAAGTCTAGCCGCCTCATCTTGACCCAAAGATATGCCACAAACTCTAGATATTGTTTTTAGTGAACAAGAAGATGTATTACTAGATGGGGGAATATTTATATTACCTTGGGGCATACATGTAGCTTTCTTGGACATAGCTTTCTCCAGCATGGTTGTCCCATCATCTTGCACTCTGGAGCTGTGTCTTGTGCCTTGATTATTTGTAGCTTTCTTGTTGTTCTTGGGCTTTACAGCTTCCTCTTCCCTCACCAGACCAATCCTTTGCTCCTTGGAGACTGTAGAAATATCACTACCTATAATATGATTCTCTTGAGTTACCTTTTCTACCCTGCCTTCCCCGTCCAACACCACCTCTATATCAACTGGGTTCTCAACACATTCAAAGAAACCCAATTCAGCCAGGCCTCTGTTCACGGTGGGGGATTTTGGCCGACCACCAAGATTCTTATCAGGAGACTTTTGCATTGCATGAGCTAGAGCACTTATCTCCTGAAGAAGATCAACCATCTCAGCTTGGTCTTGCTTATCTAAAATATTTTGTGTCTTCGGCCCACAATTACAGTCCAGCTCAATGACACCATCCCTATTCTTGTTCAACTCATCTAGTATTCCAATCTTATCCACCTGGTAACCTATAACATCATTAGTTGAGTCTTGCAATTCCAATACCTCTAAGTTTCCTCCCATTTTCTTGCCTTGGTAGTTTGATGTCCTAGATTCATGCACATTAGCAGGACTTTTTGGGGGAGATTTGCCTGTTTCAAGCCAACCATGACTTTCCTATGACTCTGGGTCTTCCTCATCAGTGACCTCATCGTCATCCAGATCATCATCAGGTTTTGTGGGTGGATGTTGAACCATCTTATCTAAATAATACCAAGAGATTTTCTTTCCATGTTTGTTTATGAAAACTTCAGACGTCCCCTCAATCTTGCTTGGATCCTTACAGGAAACTTTAACCCAGATAGCTTTCCATTGCAGAGATGGAATATGCACCTCCTCAGGGTCACCCACAAGTTTGGCTAACTCAAATTCTATTCTTGCAACTTTGGGGACTCCTATAGCTCTCACCCATACTGTTTGTAGGATCTGAAAAGTTTAAGGGTCCTATCTATAACACCCTAAAATTTGCTTCTCTTGAAATAGAGCTAAAATGATTTAATTTTATATTTTTATGCTCATGAAAACATGGGAAAATAATAAATTTTCATTAGATTAAAATTTATCTTAAGGTAGAAACATGTTTGTTGCATTCATGTCGGTCGTACCTTGTGTTTCTATGTGCAAAATGTTTTTTTTAAATACGTTTAGAAGACGAGTATCTATCTCTAGGAATTTTCCAGCTTCTTTCTGAAATTTAATTCCTACCTCCTTCACCTCAATATTTATGTTCTAAGTTCCCAACAATATTTTTATGAGATCCAAATACTTTATTTGGGTTCATCATGTTCCAAAGTGTCTCTGGGAATTTTCCCCAAATTTTCAGAGGTCTCGGAGTATTTTTCGTGGCTTAAATATCAATTCTGGACTTTTCTAGAATTATTTTATTCATGAAATTAATTAATTCCGAAAATAAATAATATATCTCATTTTCCAACCAACTCTCAAAGCCCATGTGCAAAAATCCTAATAAATCTCAAAGGCCCATGCATTTATTTACTAATGGGCTTTATGATTATTTAGGTCTATTAGTAAATGTGGAGGGTGCAACATCAATCAGTAGCATATTGCTAGTTGATGTAGATGTGGGAAGTTTTTCTTCCTATAAATATGTACCAACCCCTTGGGCAAAGCATACCAAAACTATCATAAGGGGAGCTCCTAGTTTGGGAAATCGCTCGTGTAGTAAATTAGATTTTTCTCCTCCTCTTGTCATCGCCCTCGCCCTCACCGCCGCGCTGCCCGACGCCGTAGATCAGCCGTCGACCCAAGAAGGCCCTAGGTGAGTTCACCGTTTTCTCCTCTTATTCCCTGTGCTCTCGGCTCGTCAAACCGTGGCCTCTAGGACCCAAACCAAGCGCTCCGGGGAGCTTCTTGTCGCCGATAATAGAGCTCCGCCACGCCGGTTTTCTTCTCCGACCAGTGACTCTCTCTCCCCCTCCTTTTTAATCTAGGCCATCCAGATTCAATCTAATGGTCCAAGATCGCCCATACCCCTTCACTGGGTTTATTTGCAAAAGAGCCCCTGCTGTTTCGCGTAATATAACCCACAATCCATGGCGCACTTCTAGAATACGTTTTCCTATTCTGAAAGCGTAGTTTCTTTGTAGTAGATTCAGAATACGTTTTCTCTTTTAGAAAGCGTAAAATCCCTCTGTTAGATTCAAAATATGTTTTCTTCTTTTAAAAACATAATTTCTACGGTTAGATCCAAAATACGCTTTCATCTATTTACAGTTTTGCCACTAGTCTTATTTAGGCCATAAAATCTTCGTTTTAACTCCGTTTTGATCCATTCAAGTTGCGTTAGATTCATAATTGAGTAATCTACATGTTCATCCTACTGTTAAATATATTTTCAACTTTTGAAATTTGAGGTTAGATTTAATCTATTATTTTATTAAAGGAAATCTTGTTTAATTCATAACTTTTTCGTTATAGCTTCGATTAGAGTACTTTTCACGTCTCTGTGTTCGTAGCGAGACATAGATTTGTTTTACAAACTTTTCATCTTGATTTTATGTTTGGTGTACTGTTCTAATGTAGATCTATTATTTGCTTCGTGTATGATTGCATGGATGCTTGTGTGGTGCTTTATGATCATGTCCAGTCAGTGAGCTTTGCGTTGGTGATATAAAAGAAGTTGGTGATCCAGAAGAAGTCCATTGGAGGTTATAATTCAATAGAAGAAGGATTTGAGTTTAAGGCAAGTATAGCATAGGATCTTCTTTGTTGTCCTATACACCTTTAATCATTTAATTCATACTGCATGTGTGTACCTTGACTGCCACTAAGGATTTCCTAGTGCTTTGTTACCTTGTGCCTTGTTACCTATGGGGTATTACATTGGGTAGTATGATGCTAGTGCTCAACTACAACCATGATCTTGTAACTTGACTAATGGAATATGCAATAAACATTAAAAGATGCTTTTTATCAACATGGAATCAGGGGACTAGAGTATTAGGCTATTTTTATGGTGCTCTAGATGCCTCTCCCTAAGGACTTATCTATAAGTAAACAAACAGGACTTACAGTACAGCTGTGAGGGCTATATGGCTCTGGCTTTAGCTCAGTATGAGGACCTTTTCTAGCTTGTTATAGGTTACCTTTATGGCATAAGAATGACTTGATGAATCGGGTATAGGATAGCCTCTACTCTTATGTGTATAGGTCGCGTGTCATTATGCCATTCGACAGGGGGTCCTATATCTATTTGCCGAGTGAATCTAATGGCCCTAACTTGTTAGATGAACCTTTGAAAGGCTTCATAGTGAACCCTGTTGACCTTCCTTAGAACTGGGTCAAGAGATTAGCTACCTCGGGCGAAAGGGTAAATCACGACTTATAGTAAAAGTGTACAACCTCTGTAGAGTGTAAAATTGGTACATCAATCATGCTCACGGTCACGAGCGGCCTTGGATCCTTACGAAATATATGATGAACACTGATGATACTAATGATAAAGATGCTCACTAATGATTACTGTTTATGCTATTTATTATTCATGTTTACCTGATCATGTGTTTATATGGGCTTGTGATAAACTTGTTGCTACTTCTATGCCAAAATTGTGACAATTAAAAGCTAATCGCAGTTAAACCAGTGTCAGCCTTTTAAGCCTCATGAACCCTATGTTATATTTGTTGAGTACGATATGTACTTATGCTTGCTTTACTTTTTAAATCTTTGAAAAAATCCTGAATGGGTACCAGATTGCTAGAGTTTGGAGGAATTAGGCTTATGATCAACCAGTCAGTTGTCTCTATGGAATTGAAGTCCTCACCCAAAGATTGGAGTTGTCTTTCCACTGTTTGCTATCTAAGGTTATATTCTTTATACTAGGTACATTATATATTGAGCATTGTCTATTGATATTACCCTTATTTGTAGCTATATGTGAGAATTGACTTTCTGGGATCACATATGGTGTGCATCTGGTTTTATTCTTAAAACTAGGTGCTACAAAGTGGTATCAGAGCAATGCTGACTGTAGAATGCAAGCTTAGTAGAAACTGGTCGTTCTAAGGTTTAGAAGTTGCTATAAAAAACCTTGCTCTATGAACCTTGATATTTTCTTCTCTACTATATCTCTACCCATGCTATTCATCTCTATCTTGGTGCTTATTTTAAAGTCTTTGTTCTTATCTTCACCCTTGATTTGATATGCTTTTAGAACTATTCATCACCACCTTCTTGCGTAATCTAAAGATGAGTCTTAGTATTGTTACCCTAGTACAATGAGAACGATAGTATCGCAAGTTGAGTCAATGATTGAATTGAGCACCTTTAGTGCTTTGTTGAATTGTCATTATGCTTATGGTTGTTTTGAATCTTTGTAACGATTGCAATGATCTTGTGGGGTTTGACCACAATTTCATTTAGTTTATAGGCCTAAGGTATAAGGATTAATGGAATAAATAGTTAGGTTATGGTTTTCTTCTATTTTCCCTATCCTGCCTTTCGGAGCAGCCTGCCCTCCTTAGCTTTTATCTCTATTTTTTTGGAAGACCAAAAATCATAGAAAAATTCTATACAACAGTAGACTTCAACATCTTTCACTGACCACAAGAATCACCCTAATAGCTATGTTGGTTATGGAATTATGAAAAATCACAAGACGATGTATCTGTGCTGTCAGAAGCCTAGAACAGTTTCTATTAAGTGCTGTTTTCAACTACATTAACTGAGGAATCTAGAAAAGTGTTCTATAAGAAGGTTTTGGAGGATTTGATAAGCTTTCCAACGGTATATGCTACAACTTCATTGGATTAAGAGAATGAAAGTTACAGCCATTTCACTATGCTATTGTTTTTCTGCTCGCGAGGAATTTCAGATTTCTTGTCCTTGCCCATACACGAGAGTATCATTGGGATGTCAGAACATCTTGATACTAGTTAGCTCATTTGGAAGAAGGTGCAAGCTACCTTTTTGTGTCCCCTAGTTGATCTTTTCTTAAGGGGGGTAGCCAAGTTAAAGGATTTGCAAGATAAAGTTTCATACGTTCTAGTTATTCATTTGGAAGCATCGATTATCTCTGTGGTGGGGTCTTGTCTTGTCTCTCATACTATCAATCATATCTTGCCATCTCTTGAAGCTACATTTAAGAATGCTACAAATGACTAAGTCCTAATTCATACATGTTGAAACACAGATGGTCGCTACCAGGAGAAGTGCTTCAGAAGGTGCCGGAAGGAATCCTACCGATTCTAATCCACCGCAATCCAATTCTCCATCTATAGAGCAAGCTTTGATGGAGCAGACTCAGTTATTATAGACTATTGCTCAAAGTGTGTTGAACAACCTGCATCAAGCGCCATCTATTGACAAGCGTGGTGAATTTATGAAGGGACACCCATCGACATTCTCTCATACAAGCGAACCACTAGAAGCTGATGACTGGCTTAGAGCTGTGGAGCAACAATTGGACATAGCTCAGTGAGATGACCATGAGAAGGTGTTTTTGCATCCGGTCAACTCTAGGGCACAACACAAGACTGGTGGGAGTCTTACCAGTATGGATGTCCCAACAATATTGGACAGATCACCTAGAAGGAGTTTAGCGAGAGCTTTAGGTCGTACCACATTCCCATAGGTGTGGTAGAACTCAAACTAGATGAGTTCTGGGCTCTCAAGCAAGGATCTATGACTATGTGTGAGTATCGTGATATGTTCACTCAGTTGTCGTGCTATGCTCCAGAAGAAGTGGATAATGATGCTAAGAAATAGAAATGCTTTTTGAAAGGACTAAATGATGGAGTTCAATTGTAGTTGATGACTGTTGTGTATCCTGATTTCAAAACATTGGTGGACAGAGCAATTGTAATTGAGAACAAGCATCGATAGATGTAAGAGAAGAAGAGAAAGAGTGACCTTCAATGCCAATTAAGAAATACTCATCTCCATTTCATTACACAACCAGAATATCAGTCACACCCTATGAATCTGCTTAGAAGTAATGATCAAGATTAGTATCATCAACCTAATGATGAAGTGTAGCTTTTTAGCTTGCAAGAGCCATGTCTGTCCTCTCCCACTATCACCTTGATAACGATAAATACTTCTACTAGTAAGGAAAGTTATGATTGTGGGGAGATTGAACCCTATAAGAATGATTGTCTTGAGAAGTTTGTTGAGTAATCAAAGCTAGAATCAACTACAGCAGGAGCCAAAATAGAATGTCCATAAGGAGCAGGTGCAAGGTAATAAGATAAAGCAAAACTATATTTAAGGCAGGTTGAACAATGTGGATCTGATTACCACTCATGGAGCTAAGGAGGTCGTTTATGGTTTGGTGGAAGTAAGCTCAGACACTGCTATGGTGTTGTTTGACCCCAGTGCATCACATTCATTTATCTCTAGGGAATATGTGGAAGAACATAAGATAACTATGCTTCTGATGAGGAAACCATTAATAGTTAACTCTCTAGGAGAAGAAAAGAAGGCAAACCACATATGCCAAAAGTAAGTCTAAATGTAAAAGGGAAGAACTTCGAGGCAAACCTTATCGTTTTAGAGTTAATGGACATTGATGTTATTCTTGGAAAGGGGTGGTTATATGCTTGTAAAGGAGTAATTAAGTATGCTCAGCATTCGGTGCTACTAACAACACTGTCCGGAGAAAGAATTGAGTATGAGGGTATCCAACCTGCACTTGAGGAAGACGAGAATGACCTGCTAGAAGGTGTGTCCTATGAAGAAAGTAAAGTGGACTGTGAGTTTTCAGATGTCAATGTAGAGGAACAAACCCCTTTGGAGGAGATCAATAAGATAGATGATCACGCCTATGCAAACTATCCAACTAAGAAGGTTTTGAATGCTCAAGGTGCCATATAAAGTTAAGTCATACTCTCTAGCTCTCACTTGGAAGAATTGGTTAATCTGATGAGAAAGGTGGTACTCAAGGATGTGAGAGAGGAACTCAGAGTTTTCAATGATGAGATTTGATTAGAGGTTCAAGGGAGGTTTAACCAAGATCATCAAGATATTGATAATGCTACTGGAGAAGGTTTTAAGTTTGTTTGGATCAAGAAACCTCAGCTAAGTATTTGAAGTAGTGAAAAAATAGGGTTGAAGTAAAACCTAAGTATTAGCTTTGCCAGATCTAGACAAGAGCTTTATATCTACTATGACACCTTGTCAAGATGTGGGATGTGTCCTTATGTAAGAAGAAAAAGTAGTATATTGTTTATTAAGTCAACTAAGGAAGCGTGAGTTGGATTACCCAACATATTATGTGGAGTTATCCATTGTGGAGCATGGAAGTGCTATCTTCTGGGGTGTAAAAGTGACATCTAGAAGGATCACAAGAATCTACAAGACATCTTCACTAAGTTGGTCTTGAGCTTGTGATATCCTCGTTGGAATGAAAATTGGTTATGACTTGGAAAAGTGCTATCACTTCGAGGAGCAAAGTCATGGCCGATGACCTTAGCAACGGAGAATTGTGCTAAGAAGGTTCGGGTGACACCAAGAACTAAGAATTGTATTCCAAGTTTGAGCAACTTAACCAGAATTTTTAATGTTTTGAAGATTGGTAGTAGAATCTCCTTCTGACCAAGAGATTCGTCAAGGAGGGTGAATATTTTAAGAAAGAGAATTGATAGTATAGACTAAAAAGAAAAAAATGACCTAGTGATTGAAGTTACCTAGGCATGGTCTAGAGAATCTGTTAGAATGTTGGAATCAGTTGGGCAAGATATTTAGAGTAAGGTCAATAGGTATGCAAAGTAAAGTGGGATCCATATCAAGACGATGGAGGAAGTAAAGAAGAATCCAAAGATGAAGTATCCCTATCTCCTAGGCGACATCTTTCAAATCTCGAGGATGAGATTCATCTTAAGGGGGTAGAATTGTAACACCCTAAAATTTGCTTCTCTTGAAATAGAGCTAAAATAATTTAATTTTGTATTTTTATGCTCATGAAAACATGGGAAAATAATAAATTTTCATTAGATTAAAATTTATCTTAAGGTAGAAACGTGTTTGCTACATTCATGCCGGTCGTACATTGTGTTTCTATGTGCAAAATGTGTTTTAAAAAAAATACATTTAGTAGACGAATATTTATCTCTAGGAATTTTCCAGCTTCTTTCTAGAATTTAATTCCTACCTCCTTCACCTTAATATTTATGTTCCAAGCTCCCAATAATCTTTTCATGAGATCCAAATACTTTATTTGGGTTCATCATATTCCAAAGTGTCTCTAGGAATTTTCCTCAAATTTTCGGAGGTCTCGGAGTATTTTTCGTGGCTTAAATATCAATTCTGGACTTTTCTAGAATTATTTTATTCACAAAATTAATTAATTCCGAAAATAAATAATATATCTTATTTTTCAACCAACTCTCAAAGCCCATGTGCAATAATCCTAATAAATCTCAAAGGCCCATGCATTTATTTACTAATAGGCTTTCATGATTATTTAGATCCATTAGTAAATGTGAAGGGTGCAACATCAATTAGTACCATATTGTTAGTTGATATAGATGTAGGAAGTTTTTCTCTCTATAAATATGTGTCAACCCCTTGGACAAAGCACACCAAAACTATCGTAAGGGTAGCTCCTAGTTTGGAAAATCCCTCGTGTAGTAAATTAGATTTTTCTCCTATCGCCGTCGCCCTCGCCACCACGCTACCCGATGTCGTAGATCCACCGTCAACCCCAAGAAGGCCCTTGGTGAGTTCGCCATCTTCTACTCTTATTCCCTGTGCTCTTGGCTCGTCAAACTGTTGTCTCTAGGACCCAAACCAAGTGCTCCGAGGAGCTTCTCGCTGTCAGTAATGGAGCTCCACCACGCCGGTTTTTTCTCCGATCGGTGACTCTCTCTCCCCCTCCTTTCTAATCTGGGCCATCCAGATTCAATCCAACAGTCCAAGATCGTCCGTACCCCTTTGTTGGGTTTATTTGTAAAAGAGCCCCTGTAGTTTCACGTAATATAACCCGCAGTCCATGGTGCACTTCCAGAATACGTTTTCCTATTTCGAAAGCGTAGTTTCTTTCTAGTAGATTCAGAATACGTTTTCTCTTTTAGAAAGCGTAAAATCCCTCTGTTAGATTCAAAATACATTTTCTTCTTTTGAAAATGTAGTTTATTTGGTTAGATCCAAAATACACTTTCATCTATTTACAGTTTTCCCACTAGTCTTATTTAGGCCATAAAATCTTCATTTTAACTCTGTTTTGATCCATTCAAGTTGCGTTAGATTCATAATTGAGTAATCTACATGTTCATCCTATTGTTAAATATATTTTCAACTTTTAAAATTCAAGGTTATATTTAATCTATTATTTTATTAAAGGAAATCTTGTTTAATTCCTAACTTTTTCGTTATAGCTCCGATTAGAATGCTTTTCGCGTCTATGTGTTCCTAGTGAGACGCTAGTGAGACGTAGATTCATTTTACCAACTTTTGATCTTGATTTTATGTTTGGTGTACTATTATAATGTAGATCTATTATTTGCTTGGTGTATGATTGTAAAAATGCTTGTGTGGTGCTTTATCATCATGTTCAGTCGGTGAGCTTTGCGTTGGTGATATAAAAGAAGTTGGTGATCCAGAAGAAGTCATTTGGAGGTTACAATTCAATAGAAGAAGGATTTGAGTTTAAGACAAGTATAGCATGGGATCTTTCTTGTTGTCCTATACACCTTTAATCATTTAATTCATACAACATGTGTCTACCTTGACTGCCACTAAGGATTTCCTAGTGCTTTGTTACCTTGTGCCTTGTTACCTATGGGGTATTGCATTAGGTAGAATGATGCTAGTGCTCAACTACAATCATGATCTTGTAACTTGACTAATAGAATATGCAATAAACATTAAAAGATGATTTTTAGCAACTTGGAATCAGGGGGCTAGAGCATTGGACTGTTTTATGGTGCTCTAGATTTCTCTCCTAAGGACTTATCTGTAAGAGAACAGCAGGACTTACAGTATAGCTGTGAGGGCTACATGGCTCTGGCTTTAGCTCAGTATGAGGACATTTTCTAGCTTGTTAGAGGTTACCTTTATGGCGTAAGAATGGCTTGACGAATCGGGTATAGGACAGCCTCTACTCTTCTGTGTATAGGTTGTGTGTCATTGTGCTATTCGACATGAGGGTTTCTATATCTATTTGCCGAGTGAATCTAATGGCCCTAACTTGTTAGACGAACCTTTGAAAGGCTTCATAGTGAACCCAGCCGACCTTTCTTGGAAGTGGGTCAAGAGATTAGCTACCTCGTGTGAAAGGGTAAATCACGACTCACAGTGAAAGTGTACAACCTCTGCAGAGTGTAAAACTAGTATATCAGCTGTGCTCACGGTCACAAGCGGCCTTGGACCCTTACGGAATAGATGATGAACACTGATGATAAAAATGCTCACTAATGATTACTGTTTATGATATTCATTATTCATGTTTACCTTATCATATGTTTATATGGGCTTATGATAAACTTGTTGCTATTCATATGCTAAAATTATGATAATTAAAAGCTAATCGTAGTTAAACTAGTGTCAGCCTTTTGAGCCTCATGAAGCCCATGTTATATTTATTGAGTACGACAGGTACTTACGCTGGCTTTACTTTTTAAATCTTTGGAAAAATCCCGGATAGGTACAGATTGCTAGAGTTTGAAAGAATTAGGTTTGCGATCAATAAGTCAGTTGTCCCTGTGGAAATGGAGTCTTCACCCGAAGATCAGAGTTGTCTTTTCGTTGTTTGCTATCTAAGGTTATATTATTTATACTAGGTACGTTATATATTGAGCATTGTCTATTGATATTACTATTATTTGTAGCTATATGTAAGAATTGACTTTCTCAACTCACATATGATGTGTATCTGGTTTTGTTCTTAAAATCGGGAACTACACTATCGGTCTCTTCCACCACAGCAACTACATCAGAGGTAATAAACTTGATCTTCTGCATCTTGATTAACAAATTCAGGACAACTTTGGAAGGGATATTTGCCCAAAACTCACTGCCAGAAATTCTTTTCACATGCCAATTCCAATCTGAATCCACCAGATATTGTAGCTCAGTTTTAATCCTAAATTTGGTACCTCTGCCTTCTAAAACAGACACAATAGCTCTAATAGATTCCTTTACTTCTGTCTTTTCTTCATTCTTAAGTTCGGGGAGGCTCAAGGAGTAAAAGAGTTGGCCCGGCATGCCCATAGCGCAGAGAGTAAGCCCCTTGTTTGCACGTATCAGTGGGCAATTGGCAGAAATGTGACTTGTATCTCTACAGCTATAGCAGAATGGAGGGTTCTTGCAATCTGAGCGGTGATGACCATCTTTGTTGCAATTAAAGCACTTCATAGGCAAGCCGGAGGACTGACCTGACTCCCAAGAGTATTGATTGTAGGCTTCCTAATCTCGGCTCTCATGGTAAGTCTCTCTTCCTTGGCGATCTTGACCTTGGAAAACTACTGCCACTTGATAGCACAACCTATCTCTTTTTCGTGTCTCCGCCTTTTTTTGAGAACTTATGCATCCACGTACTGGTCCGTGTGGCACTGGACACTGGCTAATTAAGGTTTGAATATGTTTGATCACGCTGCCATCTGCTGCATCATGGGAATTTTCTGCTCATTCTTTTTTTTTTCGGGAATTGTCTGCTCATTCTTTTTCTTTTTTTTTTGTGACGGGAATTTTCTGCTCATTCGATCACTCAGATTCTGCTCATGCGTGACACTTCCACTGCGGACGCAAGTAACGGCCAATCCGGCCGCAAACTCTCGAGGACACCATCACATTTGTTGGGCTTCCTTGGCGCAAAGGTAACCTAGTAAAGTAGAAATCATGAGATAGATGTGAAAGAACGGTAAAACATGACTCAAGGGCAAAATCTTGATGATATGGCTCATATATAAATATAAACAAAAGAACTGGTGAAGCTACAGAGAATGGTGTTCTAGTTCAATCAATCTATGCACTGATGGTTGTATAACGAGTTGCCCGACCAATATACTCAAGTGATCTTGTGGGACGTTGGAGCAAAACAAACCAATCTCTAGGGTCATGTCAACCGTCAGCATCCAGCTCGTCAGATACCGTCAGAGCTTCTCCTTCATGTGGACGGAAGACGGTAGCGCTAGAACTTCTTCATGTGGAGGGGCGAAGATGGCGCACTTGCCATCCACACCGGCTGAATCATCGCGGAGTACCACATACACCGCCATGACCACGACCTCAGGAAGAAGATCGAGGGCGACCTTGGGAAGAAGATCGAGACGAGCTCAGTAGGGGCTCTTTGTGTGCAAGGTGTACCGCTACCCGTGCAACCACAGCCCACAGCGGCGCCAGATGACGAACATGACGGCGGCTCACACGCATCACTCCCCACGACAACGACCATTAGAAATCCAATGCCGCTACGCACCCGTACAGCTAGGCATCTGCCGCCACGGGCCGATGATGCGGCATACCAAGAAGGCATACGCCGAGGCCTCTAGCGATACAGGCGTGGCCATGGTGACGATGACTGCGCCTCCTCTCGGGAAGAAGGTGGTGGACGACGACAACACGAATAAGCTCTTCAGCGAGACTATGGCCGTCGCGCTCGGCCTCAACGAAAATGTGGCGGCCATCAAGGACTTGTTGGCATCCCCGCCGGCACGCAGGAAGGTGAGGTCGGCAGGCACGGATGATGAAAGCTCGCGTGCGGCGTCGGCACGCAAGGTGAAAGACTGGCGCGACTGCTGCGGTGGCTGAGCTGCACTGCCCTTCCATCTCGGCGTGCTGGCGGTTGTGACCCCAAAAAAAATCCAGTTCGGTGACGGGTGAGATGCAAGAAAAATCAAGGATCACCCTTCCATAAGTTCATTGGAGAAAGATTCCAGGAACGAACATCAAGACGTGAATAAACCGTCACTCCTCTGAATTCACTCCTCCTCTGAAATTGCATTATGTTCTTTGTAAGACTTAGGATGGCAGATAGCTTGCTGAGAGTTCTTGTAACTGGACACTACAACATGACTCATTGTACAAGGCGTTTACAAATGCCTCCAAAAAACGCCCCAAAGACCTTTTGAAGCATTTATTAAAACGCCGGCTAAAACATGGAAGTAAAATGTATTTTGAGGCGTTTTTCCAAAATGCCTTTTAATATCAACATTTAAAGACATTTTTTGACCGCCTAAAATACTATTTAGAGGCGTTTTGTATAACGCCTTCAAACATTAATGGGGGCATTATTAAAAATGCCTCCAAAATCAAGCTATCCATATGGAACTGCTAGCAATATAAAATTCCATTCAAGAATGAACCAATATAAAAGCACACATTAACACTATATACTCCAAACACTTTAATATTGCAGACATACATAGTTACATTTGTAACCAGATTGCTCCCTTTAAGAGAGATAAAAAGCCCGACATATTCACATCATAGCTATATACATATGCAAGTGTAAATTCAACTGACTATATGTTGCCTCACTGCCAGTCTTCTAGCAGCCCCCCATGTTCAACTTGTTTCTCGATCCCTAGGTCCAGGATTATCTGAAATTGGCATGATCCAAGCAATAAAAAAAGATTTAATAGAAAAAATGAACCATAGCAATGCTTAACAATGCTTTTATCCCTCAGAATTTGCTTCCTATTTTTATCATAATACCCTTTCAATTCAGAACAGAAAACCTAATTAACCCTTTCGGATTTATTATTAGCAAGATTGCATGCATGCCTGTAATTTGGACCAAATGAACCATTTTTTGGGTTCTAGCACAGTTTATAGTGCTAAAGAGACAACTATGAACAAAAATGAAAAATGGAAGGTTTACCAGTAATATAAATATGAAAAACTGGTGAATGATTTAAAAAAAGAAGAAGAAAAAAACTACATATTTTCTCAATCGCTATAGTCAGGACTCGACCAAAGTCCATATATACGCTTGTGAAAAGCACAAACAGGTACACACCTATAGTTCAGTAGAAAAGAAAATTACAGTAAAAGATGCCATCATAAGGTGGTGTATGCATCTGTTTTGATGGTTTGAGACAAAGTATGCATCTGTTTTGCAATTCGTCAAGAACCCGAGGTTTCAAAGGACAAATACAAATCTTTGAGTTGTTTGAGTGTCATTTCTTTCTGATGTGAAGGCATTAAGGGTTGAGAAGAACGTTGTACTGAGTTACATTACAAACACACGTTTGGCATTCATAGTTCAGAGGTTTTGTTCTTGTTCAACAATGGTTTGTGTTTAGGACATTGGCTAAAAGTTGGCTGTCTTTTTTTTTTTACAGTTTTACTCTACCTAGCATAATTCAACTAAATCGATGGTATTATGCATTGTTGGGAACATAACTTGTATCAGATGTCAATGTTCAGGAGTTTGGCATCCATCCAGTGGCAATCGATGTCTCCATAATCTCTCAGAACACAAGGTGCTTAGTCCATCCTCTGAAAATTGAAGCCATCAGCGTTTGCTTCACTTGAATCTGGTCCAGTTAAACCAGGATGGGGCGCCACTCCTGTGACATGTGGTCTGACTTGGGAAAAACGGACTCTATGGCTTAGGCCGTGCAAAACTTACAACCTATTTGGCGCTGCGTCCGCACTGGCTTCCCCATCAGCTTCACGTGTGGAGCAAGCGGAGGGCCGAGCCGCATGCTCGCACCAAATGCTCTTATGAGGAACTAGCAAAGTAATGTGCCAGAGCCCACTTTGCGTACTTACGTGGAGCCGCGAAAACTGGCTCCGTGTCGGAGTCCTCGTTGTCGCCTGCCTTGCTCTTCACAAGAAGACATCGTCTCCACGAGCAGCGACAGCCCTGAGCCCAGTGCCGGCCCTAGGTAGGGCACGAGGTGCGACGGCCAATACTACTGGAGACCGGCTATGTGTCGAGTGCCAGGTGGTTTGTCGAGTGTGTTTTTCGGGCACTCGGCAAAGATGTCTTTGCCGAGTGTTTTTTTTTTTTTTTTTGACACTCGGCAAAAAAGTTCTTTGCTGAGTGTTTTTTTTTGACACTTGGCAAAGAAGCTTCTTTGCCAAGTGTTTTTTTTACACTGGGCAAAGAAGCTTCTTTGCTGAGTGTTTTTTTTTTGACACTCGGCAAAGAAGCTCTTTGCCGAGTGTTTTTTTTTGACACTCGGCAAAGAAAATTTTAAAGCACATTTTGAAGCAGTAAATTAATTCAAATGAAAAAATTTTCAACTACAAAGTTGTATAACTCATCAAGATGTACAATGTTTGTTTTGGTCTTTTTTCCATATGACAAAGTGAAAGTAAATTTGTTCATAAATCTAACATATCTCTCTTGTAGTTTATGAAACTACAAGAGAGATATATAAGATTTCTGAACAATGTTAGAACGACCATGTCGGATGAACAGATGACTAAACAACCAAAATAAACTTTGTATATCTCAAAAAATTATGAAACTTTGTAATTGGCAACTTTTTTATTTGAAATCATCTTGTCATGCAAAATTGTGTTTGAATTTCAAAATTTTAAAATTCGAACTTTTCAAACGACCTCGGATGGAAAAACAACCAAAATAAACTCTGTAGATCTCAAAAAGTTATGAAACATTGTAGTTGGCAACTTTTTGATTTGAAATCATATTGCCATGCAAAACTGTGTTTGAATTTTAAAAATTGAAAATTTGAACTTTTCAAACGACTTCGGATGGAAAAACAACCAAAATAAACTCTGTAGATCTCGAAAAGTTATGAAACATTGTAGTTGGCAACTTTTTGATTTGAAATCATCTTGTCATGCAAAACTGCGTTTGAATTTCAAAATTTTGAAATTCAAATTTTGTAAACAACCTCGGATGGAAAAACTTCCTAAACTAAAAGTGTAGATCTCGAAAAGTTATGAAACTTTGTAGTTTACAACTTTTTTATTTGAATTTGTTTTGGGCCTCAAACAAGCAATTTACACTCAATTTAGTATAATATGTTGGGAACTAAAACGTAATCCAGACACAAGTGACAGTGTGGTATAGTGGTAGAGGAGGTTCGCGCAGGGGGAGGTTGCAGGTTCGAAAGTGTGGTGTAATGGTAGAGGAGGTTCGCGCAGGGGGAGGTTGCAGGTTCGAATCCCGTCGGCTGCGTTGCTGCGAATTTTACGTGAAAAATGCCGGAGATGGGCGGGCGCTGGCCGGTGGGGGCCTTCACCGATTAAAAAAAATTCCATTTTTCCCATTTTTTCGGGGCTTTTTCGGTTCCAACTTTACCGAGTGCCGGGCACTGCCCGATAAAAAACACTCGACAAAGACATCTTTGCCGATCCATTTTTTACCGAGTGCAAATTGGGCTTTGCCGAGTGCCCCTGGCACTCGGCAAAGCCACTGAGTCCGGTAGTGCAAGGGCCCAAGCGAAGGAGGGGCACAAGTCTAGGTATACAAATCTTCAGATCTTATAGTTCATTAGTCATTAGCAAACTAACGAGAAAAGAGACGTAGAACTGGTCAGACGGTCCAAAAAGACAGCATCGACATTTCTTTTCTAGTTTCCTTTCCCCACGGCCCTCGGGTAGAGAGGAGGCGAGGAGTCACGCTGCACACAACATACTTTGATCGTAAGTGCGCGACGTGCGCCTTACATAGGCGAAGCTGGCGAGCCGTGCCACCACGAAGAGCTAGACTACCATAGACACGGACACGGCGCACGAGAACGACGACCAGGCTGGCCTCCACGACGACGACATCTTGATTCTTGGCTTCTTATGAATTACGATCACCGATAAGTTGTTTAGGACCAAGGTATTTTTTTTTTATTTTTAATCCAAATTAATTATTTGTATAGTATTCTAGACTTCGAGTACTTAGTACCCATATAGTCATATTTTTCTTCTAATTTAGGTGTTAGAATTTTAGAATGGTACCTAAGAAATATTTGTCATGGGTGAGAAAAGAAAACGAATATATTGTTTTTTTAATCTACATTGTTCCTCATAATTATCATACATCTATAAATATATTGCTTAATCTACATTGTTCCTCGATAATTATCAGACATGTTAAATTAAAAACATGTTATTGAATTTGCTTTCGTTTTGCAAGTAAAATTAGCGCCTATATATTATAAGATTTTGGCCCCATTCGATTCGCTAAAAAAATAAGCCGAAACACTGTTCCGGCTGATTTGTTGTGAGAGAAGAACACTGTTCCGACTAAAAAAACAAATTAAAAAGGTGGATTATAAGAAAAAACGAACAGAACCTTTATACATGGTTAAGAGGGGCCGTTGCGATGGGATCGTCAAGACGCCCTTAGAATCCTATAACCAGCACTGCCTGAGCCCCATCATGGTTGTCGTCGGGCGCCATCGTGGGCCCACGGTTGCATGGCTTCCAGTACACCCTGCACAGGATGAGGCCCTCGACCTTCTCCGTGAGGCTGCCATCGTTTATTGAATTGGTACGGAGGTGGTACTACACCATGATCCAGTCGGTTCGGATGAGTGCACCTGTCATCCCCTCAACACAAAGGAGAAGCTTTCGCCACATGTATGTTGGCATTGAAAGCATCTAGGCCCCTAGTTGGGTTTTGGTGATTAATGACAATACAAGATTATTATGACTAACGTGTGTTTTGTAGAGGCAATTAAGTTAGGTCATGGTAATAGAGATCAATTGGGCAATCAAGGTGGTCATGCCCCTACGATGGAAATCGTTTCGGTTTTCAAAGGATGGATGACAATGTTAAGGATGACTAGTTCTAAGTGTTGATTGGAGTTGGAAAGACACTTAGAGTAGTTTAGTACTTTGTTTTCCTTTGGCCGTACTATTAAGGGGGGTATGGACGGGTAGCTTGACCTAGATGAGTCTAGTGATTTAGGTGTAGTGCACACTTATTAAAACTAGCACTAGGTAGCTCCTATATTTGCCTAAGATCCAATGGAGCAAACTTCATTCACATATGATCGAGAGTTGGAAGTGAATGGAGGGTCAAATGCTGACCGGACGCTGGCTCCGGTGTGACCGAACGCTGGCCGCAGGGTCCGGTCAGTTCATTTGACCAAGAAGATTGTGTATGGCGTGACTAGACGTGTCCGGTCAGTATTGACCGGACCCTAGGGGTTCAGCGTCCGATCGAGCACAGTAAGGTTCCAGTGAGGGTTTAATGCGACCAGACGCGTCTGGTCAGTGGTGATCGGACCCTGCCAGCGTCCGGTCAACACTTAAACACGGGTGTGTGGGTTGAACTGACCGGAGCATCCGGTCACCCCGCAGTGGCTCATAACGGTTCGTTTTTTTAGGCTGCCTTATAAATAGAAGCTCCACTCGTGTGTGGAGTTACTTTTGCTTATTCCAATAGCTGAGAAACATGTTTGTGAGTGCCAAGAAGAGCAAGATCCTAGTGAGGTGATTGAGATTTGAGAATCCAAGAGAGTAGCCTCATTAGTGAAACAAGAGTAGCAAAGTGTGCATCCACCATTCTTATTAGGCTTTGCGTGGTCAAGTGAGGGTTCGTGCTTGTTACTCTTGGTGATCGCCATCACCTAGACAGCTTGGTGGTGATTGGGAGCTTGGTGATCACCCGGCGGAGCTTGTGGGTGACCCAACTCAAGTTGTGAGCGGTTTTGGGTGATTCACCGCGACGGAGTGTCGAAGAATCAACCCGTAGATAGCACTTGATCCTTGCGCGGATTAAGGGGGAGCTACATCCTTGTGCGGGTGCTCCAACGAGGACTAGTGGGGAGTGGCGACTCTCCGATACCTCAGCAAAATATCGCCACGTTCCTCTCTCTCCATTTACTTTGAGCAATTACTTTGAGTATTTACTTTGAGCAATTCAATACTTGTTTTTACCTTCATAGAATTGCCATGCTAGAGTAAGTTTGGAACATAGGTTGCAAGTCCTTTATGTGTTAGATTGATAGAAATATTTTTCTAGGCACAAGGGGTTAATTGGGCTAACCATAGGATTTAATTATTGCAAGAAAATTTAGAATTAGCCTAATTCACTTCCCCCCCTCCTCTTGGGCATCTTGATCCTTTCAATTGGTATCAGAGCCTCGTGCTCACATTTTTAAGCTTAATCGCTTAGAGAAAGATGTCTCACGGGGATGGACCTCCTCCTATCTTTGAGGGAGATGACTTTCCATATTGGAAAATCCGCATGGAGGCGTACTTAGAAGCTCTAGACGTTGGTATTCTTAGAGCCGCCTCACAAGGCTTCCCAAAACCTCGGGATGCTACTAACTTACAAGGCGATGAGGTTAATTATGAAAAGTGAAATGCAAAGGCTCGAAACACCATCTTTAGAGGCCTTTGCAAAGATGTGTTCAACCGCGTAAGGAACCACAAAGACGCTCATGCACTATGGTCAGATGTTTGTGCGCTCCATGAGGGAACCAAGAGTGAGCGTGAGGAACGCTATCATCTTGTAATTAAAAAGCTAAATTCTTTTGAGATGGTTCCCAAAGAATGTGCTAATGAGATGTATGCACGTTTGAATATTCTTGTAGAGGAAATCAATGGGCTTAGACTTACTCAAATGTCACCATCCGACGTTATGAGAAAGATCTTGAGTGTCCTCCCCATTGACAAATATGGGCATATTGTGACCGTGCTACACCAAGGTGATCTTTCCACCACTACACCGACACAAATCTTAGGAAAGATCAATGCTCATGAGATGTACATGCACATCACGCCACAAGATAGCTCATCCTCTACCAAGAAGAAAGAGAAGGACATAGCATTCAAAGCTAGCCAAGATAAGGGCAAAGCAAGACTTGAGTATGAGAGCTCAAGTGATGAAGATGAAGATCTTGCTCTCATGGTGAAGAAAGCCACCAAAATACTAAAGAAGCTAAATAAGAGTGGCATCAAGTTCGACGGCAAGAAGAAGAAGTTCTTCACAAACTCTAGGAGAAAGCCAATCTCCGAAATGGATTGCTTCAATTGTGGTGAACTTGGTCATCTAGCACACCAATGCACCAAGCCCAAGAAAGACAAGATCAAGAACAAGTTCAAGGGCCAGAAAGATGACTCAAGCAATGAAGAAGAAGATGAAAAGAAGAAGAACAAGCCATACAAGAAGAGAGATGGCAAAAAGAGGGACTTCCATAAGAAGAAGAGTGGAAAGGCCTACATCGTCGGTGATTGGCTCACGGACATTGATTCATCTAGTGGATCATCCGATGATGATAGTGACAATGAGAAGGTGGCCACTATTGCTATTGATCTTTCATCTTCACCGCCACCATCGCCATCATCCGCTACACACCTATGCCTTATGGCCAAGGGTGAATACAAGGTAACTAATAATGATGATAGTAGTGATAATGAGCAAGCTAATGATGATGATAGCGATAGCGATGATGATGATTCACCTTCATATGATGATCTTGTCAAAATACTAAGAAAATACACTAAGATCATTAGAAAGAGTAGAGCTAAAAATGAAAAGCTTGATGCTAAAAATGATTCACTCTTAGCTAAATGCGATACATTTGAAAAGGCCAATGTTGAGCTTAAAGAAACAAATGATGCTATATCATCCAAACTCAAGGAGCTCAAATCTTCTAAGAAAGAGCTTAAAGATAAACATGATAAACTTGAGTGGGTGCACAATGAGCTCATCACTAGCCACAACAAGCTAAAAGATGAATACACTACTCTTAAGATCAATCATAATACTCTTGTTATTGCTCAAGAATTTCTACCAAATGAGCCACATGATGCTACTAACCATGTTGTTAAGATTGATATAGCTATATCATGTGATGATTTAATTGATGAGAGCATTGAGCAAGGATCTAGTGGCAAAGGCAAGCAAGTGGTTGAGTGCAATGACTATGATGAGTATGTCAAGCTCAAGAGTGATAATGAGAAGCTCAAGAAAGATCTTGAAGAGATCAAAAGCCATAATGCCATTGTGCTAGAAACTCTTGATCATCATGAAGAGTTGATCCTTGAGAATGAGAAGCTTAAAGAAGAAAACAAGAAGCTCAAGGAAGAGAAGAAAGATGATGCTCTAAATGAAGAAAATAAGAAGCTCAAGTTGAAGAAAGAGCATCTCAAGATTGGGTTGAGCAAGTTTGCTAGAGGCAAGCACCTCCAAAGTGAGCTACTCATGAACACCATCATGAAGATGGATAGAAGTGGCATTGGATATGTGGCAAGTGTAGAGAAGAAGAAGGCTCAAGTTCAACAACAACAATCAAAGCCAAAGCCAAAGCCAAAGATATGTTTTGAGTGTGGACAAGAAGGTCACTTTGCTCATGAGTGCCAAACTCCACCGCCACAACCCTTGCCCAAGCATGCTAGACCCTTTGCCTTCAATTCTCACTACATGCTTAGAAAGGATTCTAGTAGAAAGATGAAAGTCATGTTCTTAGGACCCCCTAACAAGAATAGGCCTAAGAAGATTTGGGTGGCTAAGTCACTTGTTGAGAAGGTGAAGGGCTCTCAACAAGTTTGGGTTCCTAAAGCTTGAATCTCTTGTGTGTAGGTGAACTACAAGACCGGTGGAAGTCATTGGGTTATTGATAGTGGTTGCACTCAACATATGACCGGTGATCCTTGTATGTTCACCTCACTAGATGAAGAGGTAGATGGACAAGAGAAAATAATATTTGGAGATAACTCAAAGGGCAAGGTTAAAGGATTGGGCAAAGTGGCAATTTCAAATGATCATTCCATCTCCAATGTGCTTTGTGTTGCTTCATTGAGTTTCAACTTGCTATCCATTGGACAATTGTGTGATCTTGGCTTCCAATGCTTGTTCACCGAGAAGGAGGTTGTTGTATCCAAGGTAGATGATAATCAAGTGATATTCAATGGATTTAGATACAATAACTTATATCTAGTGGACTTCACCTCCGAAGATGCAAATTTGAAAACTTGCCTATTCACCAAAACAACACTTGGGTGGCTATGGCATAGAAGACTTGCTCATGTTGGGATGAGCTCACACAAGAAGCTTATGAAGAATGACTTGGTGAGAGGGTTGAAGGATGTGAAGTTTGAAAAGGACAAGCTTTGTAGTGCATGTCAAGCCAACAAGCAAGTTGCAAATACTCATCCAATCAAAGCTTTCATGTCAACCACAAGAGTGCTAGAACTCCTATACATGGATTTATTTGGACCAACAACATACAAGAGTTTAGGAGAGAATCTCTATTGTCTTGTGATTGTTGATGACTATTCAAGGTACACATGGGTATTCTTCTTTCATGACAAATCTGAAGTTGCATCTTGCTTCAAGAAGTTTGCCAAGAGAGCTCAAAATGAATTTGAAGTGAAGCTCAAGAAGATAAGAAGTGACAATGGAAAAGAATTTGAAAACACAAACATTGAAGCTTATTGTGATGAAGTTGGGATCAAGCATAAAGTCTCCGTAACTTATACTCCTCAACAAAATAGTGTAGTTGAGAGGAAGAACTAGACTTTGATCACTCTTGCAAGGACAATGCTAGATGAGTACAACACCCCCAAAACTCTATGGGCGGAAGCAATCAACACCGCATGCTATGCATCAAACCACCTATTCCTTCAAAAGTTCCTTGGCAAGACACCTTATGAGTTACTCAATGGGAAGAAGCCGGATGTCTCCTTCTTTAGGGTGTTTGGTTGCAAATGCTACATCTACAAGAAGCGGCAACATCTAGGAAAGTTCCAAAGACGTTGTGATATTGGTTTTCTTGTTGGTTACTCATCAAAGTCCAAAGCATATATAGTATTTAATCATGCCACCGGCTTGGTTGAAGAAACATATGATGTGGAATTTGATAAATCTAACGGCTCCCAAGGAGCACATGAGAATCTTGATGATGTAGGTGATGAACCATTGAGGGAGGCTATGAAGAATATTCTGGTGGGAGACATCAAGCCAAAAGATGATGTACAAATCATTGATCAACCTTCTTCATCAAGTGTGCCACAAGATGGTGAAAAAGATGGGAGAGTAGAAAATGAAGACACTCATATCTCCCATGAGCAAATGGTGGTACAAGCACAAGATGTTGATGCTCCACAACCACCTCCTCAAGTGGTCAATAGAAGAAATACACCTCTCCTACAAGATCATCCACAAGATCTCATCATAGGGAGTCCATCAAATGGTGTAATGACTCGATCTCAAAAACTTGCTTCATTTATTGCTCATCACTCTTTTGTCTCTTTCTATGAGCCTACCAAGGTAGAAGAAGCTCTTAAAGATCTGGATTGGATCAATGCCATGCATGAAGAGTTGAACAATTTCACTCACAATGAAGTTTGGACTCTTGAAGAGCGACCAAAAGGTGCAAGAGTCATTGGAACAAAGTGGGTGTTCTGCAACAAGCAAGATGATCAAGGTGTTGTTGTGAGGAACAAGGCAAGACTAGTTGCAAAGGGGTTCTCCCAAGTTGAAGGTTTAGATTTTGGAGAGACCTTTGCACCGGTTGCAAGATTAAAAGCCATCCGTATCCTACTTGCATATGCATCACATCATGAAATGAAACTATATCAAATGGATGTGAAAAGTGCATTTTTAAATGGCTTTATTAATGAACTAGTCTATGTTGATCAACCTCCCAAGTTTGAAGACCCTAGATATCCTAATCATGTTTATAGGTTGTCCAAGGCACTATATGGGCTTAAGCAAGCCCCAAGAGCTTGGTATGAGCACCTTTGGGACTTCCTCATTGAGAAGGGCTTCACCATTGGGAAGGTCGACACCACACTATTCACCAAGAAGCTTGATGGGCATATCTTCATTTGTCAAGTATATGTTGATGATATCATCTTTGGATCATCAAATGAAGACTCATGCAAAGAATTTGGTGAATTGATGTCAAAGGAGTTCAAGATGTCAATGATTGGTGAGCTTACATTCTTTCGTGGTTTTCATGTCAAGCAAATGAAAGAAGGCATCTTCATCTCTCAAGAGAAATACACAAAAGATCTTCTCAAGAGATTCAAGATGGATGAATGTAAGCCAATCAAGACACCAATGCCTACCAATGGATATCTCGACCTAGATGAGGGAGGTAACCCGGTTGATCAAACTCTCTACCATTCCATGATTGGTAGCTTGTTATATTTAACCGCATCTAGGCCCGACATCATGTTTAGTGTGTGTATGTGTGCTAGATTTCAAGCTAATCCTAAGGAAACACATTTAATTGCTGTAAAAAGAATCCTTAGGTATCTTAAGCACACACCAAGCATTGGCCTTTGGTATCCCAAAGGAGCTATATTTGAATTAGTTGGCTATTCTGATTCAGATTATGCTAGTTGAAAAGTTGATAGAAAAAGCACATTCGAAGGGTGCCATTTGCTTGGTAGATCACTTGTGTCTTGGTCCTTCAAGAAACAAAATAGTGTGGCTTTGTCCACCGCCGAAGCGGAATACATTGCCGCGGGTGCTTGTTGTGCATAAATATTATACATGAAACAAACTTTGCTAGACTATGGTGTAGTTCTAGAAAAGGTACCTCTTTTGTGCGATAATGAAAGTGCGGTAAAACTTGCAAATAATCCGGTTCAACACTCTCGCACCAAGCACATAGATATCTGCCATCACTTTCTAAGAGATCATGTTGCTAAAAATGATATATCACTAGAAGGTGTAAGAACCGAAGATCAATTAGCGGATATCTTCACTAAACCGCTAGATGAGGTTGCATTTTGTAGATTGCGGAATGAGCTCAACCTACTTGATTTTAGTAACTTCACTAAAAGATGAGCTTGTGTTGTCCCTTGCATTCATTGTAATATACAACATGTTTAATTTTTGGTAATGCATATAGGACTTATCTAACATGGTTAAGATAACTACCAAAAAGCGTGTGAAGAAGCTTAGCCTTGGATCAAACTTGACAAGCAACTAGATTTACATACAAGTATTGCATATGCATGAATGTTGTTTTGTCGTTTTGTTCCATTTGCCCTCTTATTGCCTATTTTCTTAAAAAGAATTATAGCCTAAGGCAAAATATTTTGAAAAACTTGAGGGTTTGAGAGAGGCCACTCACATCAGTACCAATTGGTGTTTATTTGGATCTTATTCAAGTTGAGACTTGATTGGGAACAGGCAGCGTGGAGGAACATTAAAGATCTGTTGGAAAAGAGTGACCGGACGCTGCACCGGACACTGCAGTCTAGCATCTGGTCAGTTCACAGGAGGTGACCTCGCTGCAAAGGAGTGGCCGGACTCTGTCTTTCAGCGTCCGGTTAGAAGACGTCTCAGCGTCTGATCATGTGAAGAAGATGAAGGCTAAGTTGACCGGACTCTGGCTGCGTCCGGTCGGTGTCCACCGAACGCGTCCGATCGCGATTCCAGAGGAATTGGTCCTCTTTGGAATCGACCAGATGCTGGGTGGTAGCGTCCGGTCGCTACCACTGGAGCATCTGGTCAGTAGATATCATGCGGCTTCAGGTCTCTTTCTTGTTTTCCGTTTCTGACTCATGAGGGCCACCCTATTTAATCAGCACCGGCGATTTCTTTTAACCTAATCCACCACCGACATCGCCATGCCCCCATCATGCCCTAACCGCCGTAGCCATGACTTCCCATGCTGCCGAGCCCCGCACGCCTATGCCCGTGCGCACACCGCCGCCAGCTCGCGCGCACGTCGTCGCCTGCCCCCACGCCGCCAGTGCCTCCATTCCAGCGCTGTCGGGTCACGCACCGTGGTCTGTGCCGCCGTGATCTAGAGCCGCCTCTCTGCCATCCACATCCAGCGTCGGTAAGGGTCTGACCTAATGCCATTGCCCTTGACCTAGCTCCTAACTCACATTGCCTCACTCGTAATCTAAATCATTTTCAAAGCATTGTTCTCCATTGCATCTAGGTCTATCGATTAACTGCTCATCGCCAACCCTATCCCTAGTCGAGTCGGTGGTTCCCTGTGGGTCGCTTCCCTTCTTCTCGGATCACCGGGTCGTCAGGTAGCAAGCCACTCGCTTCTATTTCGCATCTAAATTGCTTGCTCTCATAGGGTTTCGCATCTATTAGATATATCGTATTTATTTGTATATCTATCTATTCCATCATGCAGTGAGTCGGTGCCGTTGAGGTGTCAGTGGTAGTTGTCAATCAACTCGGAGCCAAGCTCGCGAGTACGGATTGAGGCCAAGCCTCAAAAGTGTTAGTGGATAGTTGATCTTGTCAGTGGCAGTTTCTCTTGTCAGATCAGATGGCTCACACCAAGAATGTTGGGGGTAGTCCTAGAGATGATGATTAGAGGCCCCTGCCTCACCTGCCTACGGATCCAAAAGGCAAGGCGATAGAGAAGACTGCATCCAAGAAGAGGAAGTACCCTAATGCAAAGACAGCGAGAGCAGCAGCAGTTGCAAAGGCCGTAGAGCATGCCGAGAGAGGAGGTGCCTATAGTGGAGTTGTCATTGCAGATCATCTATCACCAGAGGCACAGGGCAGACTTAAGCCGATTGAGTGTCTTCATGGTAGTCCATCTGGGACTATCATGATGGCAGGATAACATCTTCCCATTGTGGATCCTTAGCCTCAGGGGGAGTCACAGCAGGAGTCACAGCAGCAGCCCCCACCAGTAGAGCCTTAGCCAACTCAGGAGACATAGGAGGGACAACAGTCACAGTAGCCTCAGGAGGGTGAGGAGGGCCAGTAGGTCGAGGAGACCGGGTAGGCACCCCAGCCACCGCTACGCCGCTCTAGTCGTACCTGGGTTCCAGTGTCACTGAGGCCACCGACATAGCGGAGGGGATCACATCCACTGCCTAGACCATAGGGTCCGCCTCCACTGACCCACCTTGACTTGAGGGCTGCCATGGACAAGCAGATTCAGCAGCTGAGATTTGTAGAGTTTGATGTATGGTTTCCTCCGAGGAGGGATGAGAGAGCATCTGAGGGATTCTACACACCGCTCTAGGAAGACTTCTACAATGCATATCTAAACAGTGGGGCAGTTTTCAGATCTCAGCGGGTTTGCAGCATAGAGGCTATAGTCGTAGCAGCCGGAGAGTATATTCGCCCCTACCTTGCATATCTGCCGAGGCTGACAGATCTAATTGGCCGGACAGGATTGTATGTACCATCTTGGGTTCGGAAGTTCTATGCATCGCTCTACATTGACCCACATCATAACTTTATACACTTTGCAATCACAGGCAGAGACTATAGGATGATGAGTCATAGGGCCAGGGAGATACTGTCGCACCCAATTTTGCAAAGCAAAACCAAGTACTCATATATGTGCGCCCAGGATGTCCAAACACACACACATATCACAAATTGCAATAGTATCAAAGTAAAGTACTTATTACATCGCATATCTCATCATAAAGTTAATACAAAGTTTGCTCAAAGGCAATATTATTACAATCACAGTGGAATAACTAGCCCAACTGCCACAGGGACTCCAACTGGTGAACGTCTCCCTAGTAGTCCTGGACATCCTCTAAAAACTCTTCATATCCATTATCTGTTACCCATCTGGGATTTTCATTAGATGTAAAGCAAGTGTAAACTCACCATGCTTAGCAAGTATAACAAAGGGATCTATGAGGCTCAAATAGGCTTGACACTGTTTGACTATGGTTCGCAATTTTAGTTGATCAAATTTTAGCATCCTGAGTTACTACTTTAATGAACAGTCCCAATACCCAAGTGGTATTAAAGTATCATCAAGATTTATCTTATACCCCATCCATCCATCATCCACGGTAACCACTAATCTCGAAGGATCCAGACCGCTTGTATCCGTGAGCACGGCTGTTATAACAGGTTAATTATTTCTGCAGAAATTGTACATCTTTACCCACCGAGGCGTGATTCCCATTGCCGGGGTTCGCGAGACCCACTACACCTCTTCCTAGGAAGTGTGGCAGAGTTTCACTATGAAACCCTTAGCTAGTTGCACTAACAGGTCATAGCTACAAAGGAATGGCACGCATGGGCATCGCAGCACGGTGCACACCCTAACAGAAAAAGGAAAGATACCCTCTTACCCCTTACTGGAGCTACAGACGAGCTAGTACAATCTAGATAATAGGTTAAAGTCAGAGCCATGTGACACTCGGGGTTGTACGGTCCCTCCTGGGTTGCCGCTTCAGGATTAAGTCCTTATGGAGAGGCACTAGAGTACTCAACCCTATACTCTAGCCCCCTATCTGTTGCTAAAAAGTTCCATTTTATCACATTGCATATAGCCTTTAATCATGTTTAACAATTACTTCATGTTAAGCATTGCAGCATCTATCCAAAATGCCTACCCAATATACCCAGGTATCAAGGATATGTGGTACAAGGAATTATCTAGGTAAAGTCCTTAAAGGCAATTCAAATTAAACACATGCATGAATGTAAGTGGTAGTAGTTCATAGGTAACAAGGGTCCTTTGGTACACTTGCCTTCCTTAAAGTCGTCCTGGGAGTACTGCTAATCCTACTGGGGGTCCTCAGTCACCTCAAATGGCTCACCCTCTAATCGTGATCCAATCATCAATCAAGCATCACACCAATCATTACATGCACACAAGATAGACTTCTATTAGAACATTATACCAAACAGTGAAAACATATGTTGAAAAGCTTACAGATCTATTCTACGCATTGCTATGAACACGTGAGCGAAAGAATCACTCAAATCGGACTTAAAACGTGAAAGTTATGCATGAAATAAGATGTAATGACAATTCTGTAAATAAACTAAACCTATTTTCAAATTAAAATAATTAAAAATCTGAATTTAAATGAAATTTGGACTGGGCATACTATTTCTAGAAACTACAGGGACTTGAATGAATAAAAATAGGACTGAATAAAAATTAATTTGAACTGATGAGTACCGCGGGTTGAATCTGAGAAAACAGAGGGGCTAAAGCGCAAAAGTGTTCGGCTTTGCCTGGGGCTATTGACTCAGCTGTTGACTAGGACAACACGTGGTGGCTGCTGATCGAGCACGGTGCACCACGACAGCGTGGGCGCGCTGACGCAGGCATAGTGTGCCGGGTCCACGAGTCCACGGTGGACCGGCCACTTAACCCCGAAGGGGTACGCAATCTCGACCGTTCATTCAACATCCGGCGGCGCAGGGGTGAGGGCAGGGTAGTGGCTCACCAGGGAAGAGAAAGACGCCGGCAGCGCCATGGCCGGTGAGCTTGTGCTATGGCGTCCTAGTGCGCTAAACAACGAATGGATGGCACGGGAAGGCGAAGAAGCTCACCACGAGTCCGACGGTGGTGGTCGCGGCATCTGGAAGGGCTCCGAAGCAAGTCGTCGATGGTGGCTGCGAACTGGAGAGAGAGAGAGAGAGAGTTCGTGGTTGAGGTTGAATCCGAAGAAAATGAGACCAAACCACGAAGTGGAGGTACCTACGGCTTCAGTGGGTTGCGATGGAACTCCTAGACACGTCGGCGTCGGGTTTTGCGCTCGGGAGGAGTTAGCCGGCGGCGGTGAGATGTTGGACGCGGGCAGAGGAATGGGGAGAAAATAGGGCTCAGCTGGAGCTTTATAGGCACGCGGGCTATGGCGTGAAAGGAAGGGGAGCGGGGCAGATTCGGCGCTTTCCTTGCATGGGCGCTGGTGGCCTTCCATACGGACACGACGGCTTGCCGAACGGGCTACGCCATCGACGGAAGCAAGAAAGGAAAGAAGCACGGGGAAGGAAGGAAGGAAGACGATCGTGTGCGGGCGGCTGACAGGCGGGACCAGCTGCACAGCAGGAGAGAGAGAAGGGAGAGAGCGGCGGCATGGGCGTTGCGGGCCGCGGTGCCGAGGTGGGCTGCGCTGGTGGGCTGTGCCGCCGAACAGGCCGGTGCGGGAAAAAGGAAGGCCGTGCACGGGACAGGCCAAAAAGGAGAGAAGGGAGGGGAAAGTTGGCTAGGCCGCCAGCAACGGGCCAACGCCAGGCAAGACAGGCTGGGAAGGGGGAGGAAGAAGGCCGGGCTAGTTCTAGAGTTGGGCCAGTAGGTGAATTCTTTCCAAATCAAATCTTTTTCCAATTCTATTTTCTCCATTTCCATTTTTAAGCCAAATTCAAATAAGTTTTGAATTCAATTTCAAATCATCTAGCCCTACACTCAATCAAAAACCATATGATTCGGCATGAATGCAACAAACAAGTTTCTAAACTTATAGTTTATTTTATTTATACAATATTTATTATTTGGCCTAAGTTAGAAATACCTAGAAAATGTATTAAAAGGGCAAGAATTTAATTGCTAAGTTGTAGTAGAATTTTGGGTGTTACAAACCTACCCCCTTAAGAGGAATCTCGTCCTCGAGATTCGTATGGTTCAAAGAGATTGGGATAGTCAGTTCTCAGATCTTCCTCTCTTTCCCAAGTTGCCTCATCCACTGAGTATCTGTTCCACTGAACCTTGCACATTCTTATTATTTTGCTCCTTGTGATTCTCTCCACTGTTTCCAGGATTCTTACTGGATATTCTTTGTATGATAGATCCCCTCGGATATCTAATTCTTCCAAAGGTAGTTGTTCCTCAGGTACTCTCAAACATTTCTTAAGTTGTGACACATGGAAAACATCATGAACACCTGAGAGCTGCTCCGGTAACTGTAGCTGGTAAGCAACTTCTCCTCTCCTGTTGATGATCTTGAATGGTCCCACATACCTGGGTGACAACTTTCCCTTGGTATGAAATCTCTTTACTCCTTTCATAGGTGAAACTTTGAGATAGACAAAGTCACCGATTTCAAATGCCAAATCTCTTCTTCTCGTGTCCGCATAGCTTTTCTGTCGGGACTGTGCAACATTTAGGTTTTGCCTTATTGTTTGCACTTGTTTTTCTGCCAGTTGCAAAACATCTAGTCCAAAGACTTGGCTTTCCCCCATTTGATTCCAAAACAATGGTGTTCTGCACTTCCTGCCATACAATGCCTCAAACGGTGCCATCTTAAGACTCTTTTGGTAGCTATTATTATAGGAGAATTCGGTATAAGGTAAACTCTTATCCCAACTTGTCCCATACTACAGAGCACAAGCTCTTAGCATATCCTCTAAGATCTTATTTGTTCTCTCGGTCTATCCATCTATTTGAGGATGGTAAGCTGAGCTAAAGTTCAACTTCGTATCCATTGACTCATGCAATTTCTGCCAAAAATGTGATGTGAACTGTATACCCCTATTCGAAACAATCTTCTTTGGTACTCCATGTAAACATACAATCCTTTCCATATATAACTCTGCTAACTTTGCACTCGAATAAGTTACCTTAACCAGAATGAAATGGGTCACTTTTGTCAGACGGTCAACAATCACCCAGGTAGAGTCAAATCCTCTCTGTGTATGGGGTAATCCAACTATAAAGTTCATTCCAACTTCTTCCCATTTCCACTCGGGTATCTTCATAGGCTATAGTAAACCTGCTGGCCTCTGATGTTTTGCTTTCACTCTTTGGCACGTATCACATATAGCCACATGTTCAGCTACATCCCTCTTTAGTCCATACCACCAGTATCTCTCTTTAAGATCAAGATACATTTTAGTACTTCCTGGGTGTATGGAATAGGCTAAGTCATGAGCTTCCCTCAAGATAGACTCCCTAAGAGATTTTACTTCTGGCACACAAATCCTTTTACCAAACCATACTATCCCTTGATCATCCATATGGAATCCTAGGGCTTTACCAATCACTATACGCTCTGCAATATCCTTGATCCTCTCATCACCCAGCTGTCCCTTACGAATCTCTTGTTCCAGAGTGGATTCTACCTCTAACTCCATGGTGTTGGCCACAATACCCAAGTTTAGGTACTTGAACTCCTCACACAACTCTTCAGGTAGTTGAGTTGTATAGGCCATGTTCACATAACTCCTTCTACTCAAGGCATCTGCTACAACATTAGCCTTTCTCAGGTGATAGTGGATATCCAAATCATAATCCTTGATTAACTCAAGCCATCTACGCTGCCTTAGATTCAGATCTGACTATGTGAATATATACTTCAGACTCTTATGGTCCGTATAAATCTCACACTTATGACCAATCAAGTAGTGCCTCCAAATCTTAAGAGCATGCACCACAGCTGCCAATTCTAGATCATGAGTCGAATAATTTAACTCATGTTTTCTCAGCTGTCTGGATGCGTAGGCAACAACTCTGCCTTCTTGCATAAGAACACCTCCTAGACCTTGCCGTGAGGCATCACAATAGATAGAGAAACTTTTGGTGAGATCAGGTAAGATGAGCACTGGAGGAGAAGTCAGTCTTTTCTTCAACTCCTCAAAACCGTCCTGGCATTGCTTAGTCCATACAAATTTGGCATTCTTCTCTAACAAAGCAGTCATGGGCTTGGCTAACTTAGAGAATCCTTCGATGAATCTCCTATAATACCCAGCCATACCTAGAAAACTCCGAATCTCACTAACATCTTTAGGTGGTTTCCAACTCAACACATCTCTAACCTTCTTGGGATCTACTGCTACTCCTCCATTAGAGATTATGTGACCAAGGAACGATACTTCTTTTAGCCAGAACTCACATTTGCTGAACTTGGCATAAAGTTGATGTTCTCTAAGTTTCTGCAACACCAATCTCAAATGTCCTTCATGTTCTTCTTCATTCTTAGAATACACTAGTATGTCATCAATGAACACGATGACAAACTTGTCAAGGTACTCCATGAACACTTTGTTCATTAGATACATAAAGTAAGCAGGTGCATTTGTCAGACCAAAAGACATGACTGTGAACTCATACAGTCCATAATAGGTCACAAAGGTGGTCTTGGGGATGTCAGTACGCCTTATCCTCAACTGATGGTATCCAGATCGAAGATCAATCTTGGAAAACACACAAGCCCCTTTCAATTGGTCAAATAGGTCATCAATTCTAGGTAATGGGTACTTGTTCTTAATTGTGACCTCATTGAGTGACCTGTAGTCTATGCACATCCTTTGTGTACCATCCTTCTTTTCTACAAACAGTACTGGTGCACCCCATGGTGATGAACTAGGTTGAACATAACCCTTATCTAACAATTCCCTTAGTTGTTTCTTAAGTTCTGCTAATTCATTTACTCCTATTCTATAGGGTCTCTTAGCTATGGGTGCAGTTCCAGGTAAAAGTTCAATTATAAACTCAATGTCTCAGTCAGGTGGCATACCTGGCAATTCCTCAAGGAAGACATCCGGGTACTCATTTACTATCCTTATATCTTCTACGGTTGTGCCTTCCAACTGATTAACCCGGCAGATTTCTGCAGCTGACTGAGTTGCCACATACACCACTTCTTCTCCAGTTGAAGTGATAAGATTCACAGAACTATTACCACAATTAATAACTACTTTCTGCAACCTTAGCCAATCCATACCCAAGATGACATCGATACTGGTGGAATTTATGACTACAAGATTTGCTTGAAATTCTACCCCCCCTTATGCTGAGACTAGCAGCTAAGCATATCCACTCTGCTTTCACTACCCTACTAGGTGAGCTTACTAACATGTGTTTCTTCATAACACTTACTAGAATACCATGCTCCTTTATGAATGTATATGTTATGAAGGAATGCGAAGCACCAGAATCAAAAAGTACTGTAGCTGAGTTTGAGTTGACCAGAAACGTACCGATCACCCATCCGGTGCCTCCTGAGCTGTTTCAGCAGTAACATGGTTCACCTTTCCCCGAACATTGTTCTGCTGTGAGTTAGCTGTCTTCTTGGGACATCTATTGGAGTAATGTCCCGGCTCTCCACAATTGAAGCAGTTGTTGTCATTAACTGCATTTGGCGCTTTTGGTGCGTCATTCCTCTACGGAGCATTGGGGGCATTATTCCTCACTGGTACATTGTTGGACTGCTGCTGGCACTGAGCTGGTGCCTTATACTATTGCTGCTGCTGCTGTGCACGCTGCTGCTGCTGGTTGCGGTTGGGACCTTTCTAACCTTGATAGCGCTGCTGGGGTTGAGTTTGTTGAGGGTTGGTATGGAAGCGAGAGTTGCTCCCAGATTGCTGTCCTTGAAATTTCCTCTTCTTGTCCTCCATCTGGCGGCGCTTGTTCTCAATCACTAAAGCTTTGTCCACCAGCTGCTGGAAGTTAGCAAAGGTATGAGACAACAGCTGGTACTGGAGACCATCATTCAAGCCCTCCATAAACAGCTCCTGCCTCTTTCCATCCTCGTCTACCTCAGTCGGTGCATACCGTGACAATTGTATAAACTTGTCACGATATTCAGCAACAGTCATGCTCCCCTGCTTGAGAGCCAAGAACTCCTTCTTCAGCTTCATCAGTCCTGTAGGTACATGGTGAGTGCGAAAGGCACTGCGGAACTCAGCCTAAGTGATGGGATTAGCTTCAGTGCGGCCGAAGCGGAATGAGTCCCACCAATCCTGTGTAGCTCCCTACAACTGTCCAGAAGCATACAAAACCTTCTCCCTATCATCACATTGGGCAATCTCCAGTTGTCTCTCAATGGCACGTAGCCAATCATCAGCTTGGAGTGGGTCGGCAGAGTGCTTGAATACAGGTGGGTGTCCTTTCAGGAACTCTCCCCTCTTATCCCTGACATGAGGGGGTGCATTCCCATTCCCTTGCTCCATGTTCTGCATGTTCTGGGCCATCTATTGAAGCAACTGGGTCTGCATCATCATCAGCTGCTCCATGGTGACTGGGGGTGGTGGCGGCGGTTCCTCGCCTCCCTGGTTGTTCCTCCTGGTGTTCACCATCTGTAGATGCATCATATAAGTCTCACATGTCCAAACATATAACTCTTACAAGATACTGGTGTAACAAGAGTAGGTGTAGACAAGAGATATATGTAGGGTATGCAAGAAGATATTTGTTCTGAACTTTTCCAGCGAGTTGGATAACAGTTGTGTTGTAAAACGAGTATATCTCACTCTCTGTTTATCATATGATTGCGTAGCATACCTTTATGGAAAGCTTATGAAATTCTCTACAACTTTTGTTTAGAACACTTTTTCAGATTCTGACGTTTACTTAGTCAAATACAGACGATAAGCAGTACTGTTCCAGAATTCTGACAGCACAGAAACCTCAACTTACAACAGCGGTATCTCACAATTTATAATAGCTATTGAGGTGATTCCAGAGCCAAAAGAAAGATGTTGAAGTCTACTTATCTCCATAAAAATTTCATGACCTTTGAGTATCTAGATTACGAGATATGAACTGATAAAGACAGACTGCTCCAAAAGATACAGAATGGATAGCATGATAAAACGAAACCCAACTATTTATTCATAATATCCTTAAACCTTAACCTTAACTAAATGACCGTGGACATGCCCACAAGTCATCACAATCGTATCAAAGATCCAAATCAAACATTATTCATAATGATAAACATCCAACCATGCAACTAACACTTGTCCAACTATTAAAAGAAAGAAACTAAATACTCTCTCGCGTAGCTACGCGTGCTTATTACATATTTTTAAGACTCTCCTATGGGTACGGGTCGATGTTAGTGTTGGTGCTGGGGTCTCCAGACTCTCCTTTGGTCCTCGGGGGCAACTAAGCGGGTACTCCTGAATCTTCCACATCTGGACCTCCTAGCTGCTGCTTCGGTGTAGCGTTCTCACGGGCCAGCTGCATGTAGGCCCTCCCCATGACATCGAGCTCATCCAGGGCCTGATCCAAGTCAGTGTGGGTCTCAACCAAGAACAACAGGGTAGGCCTCAGCCTCAGGTTCGCCTCTCCAAGTGGTGCAGCGATGTTGCACGTAGACTGTCCGCTCCGACGGCGGGGAAGATAGCGATCGTCCTCCCAGGCGATGTCGTCGAAGTGACGGTCACGGTTGACCATCAATGCCTGTTGAGCTGCATCCCTGATGACGGTTGCACGTGTGAGCCGTGCAGTGGTGGCGCGGTGGATGTAGCACACCCGAGTCCCCTCTCGGATGTACACTTCTGTCTCCCAGAAGCCGGTGTAGTCGGGGTGGGTCCAATGCTCCGTCCTGTACTAAACAGTGCCTCCGGGGTGGTAGCGATGCACAAGTGCGAGAAGCCTAGGGTGGTAGTAGCCATCACCCTCCAAGTCATAGTGGATATCCGCAGTCCATCCCTGAGCCAACGGTGCATTGTGATCATCATCATTGTCATCACCCCCATCGTCTCCACCGTCTCCATCGTCTCCACCATCTCCACTATCATCACCTTCATCAGCATCAGAATCATTAGAACCATCTCCATCATCAGGGTCACCAGCTCCCTCTTGGCCACCTTGTTCCTGCACTTCCTCAGGATCTTCCTCAGACTCCTCTATCTCAATGGGTCCCTCGAACATGGGTCCCTCTTCTATTTCTTCATCCATTGGATCCTCCAAAAAGTCCTCCGGAGGTTCCTCCATGGGCACCTCCACAAGTGGTTCCTCCTCTTGGTTCCTTAGAGCCTCCACAAGATGTGCCGGGACACGCTTGCCCAAAGTGAACCTGGTCCTCCTAGTGGGCATCAGGATGGTCCTCTTGCACGGGGTCTGCTTGGTACGGGTCATCTACAAGAATGAAAAGGTTGAGTATTAGAACAAAATAATTTTTGGCAACAGATAAAGGACAGAATATAAGCAAAAATTTTATAGCAAAGTAAAAGTAGTAAAATAAAGATAATGAAATCCTTGAAACGTCCATTTCTATCTAGGTTGTTTGTCCTACAGTCAGTTATAGCTCTGATACCAATTTGTCGCACCCAATTTTGCAAAGCAAAACCAAGTACTCATATATGTGCGCCCAGGATGTCCAAACACACACATATATCACAAATTGCAATAGTATCAAAGTAAAGTACTTATTACATCGCATATCTCATCATAAAGTTAATACAAAGTTTGCTCGAAGGCAATATTATTACAATCACAGCGGAATAACTAGCCCAACTGCCACAGGGACTCCAACTAGTGAACGTCTCCCTAGTAGTCCTGGACATCCTCCGAAAACTCTTCATATCCATTATCTGTTACCCATCCGGGATTTTCATTGGATGTAAAGCAAGTGTAAGCTCACCATGCTTAGCAAGTATAACAAAGGGATCTATGAGGCTCAAATAGGCTTGACACTATTTGACAGCGGTTCGCAATTTTAGTTGATCAAATTTTAGCATCCTGAGTTACTACTTTAATGAACAGTCCCAATACCCAAGTGGTATTAAAGTATCATCAAGCTTTATCTTATACCCCATCCATCCATCATCCACAGTAACCACTAATCTCGAAGGATCCAGACCGCTCGTATCCGTGAGCACGGCTATTATAATAGGTTAATTATTTTTGCAGAAATTGTACATCTTTACCCACCGAGCCGTGATTCCCATTGCCGGGGTTCGCGAGACCCACTACACCTCTTCTTAGGAAGTGTGGTAGAGTTTCACTATGAAACCCTTAGCTAGTTGCACTAATAGGTCATAGCTACAAAGGAATGGCACGTGTGGGCATCGCAGCACGGTGCACACCCTAACAGAAAAAGGAAAGATACCCTCTTACCCCTTACTGGAGCTACAGACGAGCTAGTACAATCTAGATAATAGGTTAAAGTCAGAGCCATATGATACTCGGGGTTGTACGGTCCCTCCTGGGTTGCTGCTTCAGGATTAAGTCCTTATGGAGAGGCACTAGAGTACTCAACCCCGTACTCCAGCCCCTTATCTATTGCTAAAAAGTTCCATTTTATCACATTGCATATAGCCTTTAATCATGTTTAACAATTACTTCATGTTAAGCACTGCAGCATCTATCCAAAATGCCTACCCAATATACCCAGGTATCAAGGATATGTGGTACAAGGAATTATCTAGGTAAAGTCTTTAAAGGCAATTCAAATTAAACACATGCATGAATGTAAGTGGTAGTAGTTCATAGGTAACAAGGGGCCTTTGGTACACTTGCCTTCCTCAAAGTTGTCCTGGGAGTACTATTGATCCTGCTGGGGGTCCTCAGTCACCTCAAATGGCTCACCCTCTAATCGTGATCCAATCATCAATCAAGCATCACACCAATCATTACATGCACACAAGATAGACTTCCGTTAGAACAGTATACCAAATAGTGAAAACATATGTTGAAAAGCTTACAGATCTATTCTACGCATTGCTATGAACACGTGAGCAAAAGAATCACTCAAATTGGACTTAAAACGTGAAAGTTATGCATGAAATAAGATGTAATGGCAATTCTGTAATTAAACTAAACCTATTTTCGAATTAAAACAATTAAAAATCTGAATTTAAATGAAATTTGGATTGGGCATACTATTTCTGGAAACTACAGGGACTTGAACGAATAAAAACAGGACTGAATAAAAATTAATTTGAACTGATGAGTACCGCGTGTTGAATATGAGAAAACAGAGGGGCTAAAGCGCAAAAGTGTTCGGCTTTGACTGGGGCTGTTGACTCGGCTGTTGACTAGGATGACACGTGGCGGCTGCTGACTGGGCGTGGTGCACCACGAGGGCGTGGGCGCGCTGACGCAGGCACGGTGCACCGGGTCCACGAGTCCACGGTGGACTGGCCACTTAACCCCGAAGGGGTACGCAATCTCGACCGTTCATTCAACATCCAGCGGCGTAGGGGTGAGGGTAGGGCAGTGGCTTGCTGGGGAAGAGAAAGATGCCAGCGGTGCCATGGCCGGTGCGAACTGGAGCTTGTGCTACGATGTCCTAGTGCGCTAAACAACGAATGGATGGCACTGGAAGGCTGAGAAGCTCACCGCGAGTCCGACGATGGTGGTCGCGATGTCTGGAAGAGCTCCAAAGCAAGTCATCGATGGCGGCCACGAACTGGAGAGAGAGAGGGCGTGGTTGAGGTTGAATCCGATGAAAATGAGACCAAAACCGTGAAGTGGAGGTACCTACGGCTTCAGTGGGTCACGATGGAACTCCTGGACACGTCGGCGTCGGGTTTTGTGCTCGGGAGGAGGAGTTAGCCAGCGGCGGTGAGATGTTGGACGCAGGCAGAGGAATGGGGAGAAAACGAGGCTCGGCTGGAGCTTTATAGGCGGGTGGGCTGTGGCGTGAAAGGAAGGGGAGCGAGGAGGATTCGGCGCTTTCCTTGCATGGGCGCAGGTGGCCTTCCATACGGACGCGGTGGCTTGCCGAATGGGCTGCGTCATCGACGGAAGCAAGAAAGGAAAGAAGCACGGGGAAGGAAGGAAGGAAGATGACGGTGTGCGGGTGGCTGACAGGCAGGACTAGCTACGCAGCGGGAGAGAGAGAAGGGTGAGAGCGACGGCGTGGGCGTTGCGGGCCACGGTGCCGAGGTGGGCTGCGCTGGTGGGCTGTGCCGCCGAATAGGCCGGTGCGGGAAAAAGGAAGGCCGCGCGCGGGACAGGCCAAAAAGGAGAGAAGGGAGGGGAAAGTTGGCTGGGCCGCCAGCAACGGGCCGACGCCGAGCAAGACAGGCTGGGAAGGGGGAGGAAGAAGGCCGGGCTGGTTCTGGAGTTGGGCCAGTAGGTGAATTCTTTCCAAATCAAATCTTTTTCCAATTCTATTTTCTCCATTTCCATTTTTAAGCCAAATTCAAATAAGTTTTGAATTCAATTTCAAATCATCTAGCCATACACTCAATCAAAAACCATATGATTCGGCATGAATGCAACAAACAAGTTTCTAAACTTATAGTTTATTTTATTTATACAATATTTATTATTTGGCCTAAGTTAGAAATACCTAGAAAATGTATTAAAAGGGAAAGAATTTAATTGATAATTTGTAGTAGAATTTTGGGTGTTATAGATACTGAGGTTATAGGAGCAGCCTATCAGGTTACATGAGGTATGTTATGGACAGCAAGAGCCTCCTAGGCATCCTCATGGTGGTTTGGTGCCCCCTACAGATCTTATGCGCCATTGCTTCAAGGAGCCCTTTGGTGAGGGGTTGAGGAGGAACCCCAGTGACCTTACTCCTATAGCTAGAGTTCTAGAGGCTATCATCAGGAGGACACTACTTCCCAGGATGAGATACAGAGAGGGCTTGACTCGCCTCTAGCTTTGGCTTCTCAATGCCCTGATGCAGCAGATAGTGTTCGATATTTGGGATCTTCTTTTGTCTGAGATGGAGGACACGATAGCTGAGGGCTTCAAGGGTCGCAGGCAACTTCCATATGCACATTGGATCACATTCCTTATGCTCAAGGTTGTGCATGTTAGAACACCTGATATGGTTGCAGAGCACAGAGGTGCCACCACAGAGTTTCTAGCTTATAACATGGCATAGAGGATCAGGCATAGCACACCACAGGCACCCACTCAGCCTCGCCGTCGTCCAGATGTACCAGAGTCCGTAGCTCAGCAGGACGAGATTATCAAAGGCATGGCCGCTACTAAGGAGGAGCAGCTTGAGGCTCAGGAGGAGAGGAGTGAGTCTAGCGACAGTTCGGATGATGACTACCTACCTATTCCTCAGGTGCCTCCACATAGACATGATGCAGAGGCTGGCAGTTCTAGCTTAGCTCCACCTACACCGTAGATGGACCCCGCTTTGATGGCTATTCTTGAGCGGATGCAGCAGGATGAGGCACAACAGGCTCAGGAAACCGCTGCCAACTTTACACAGTTTCAGGCTCGTCAGGACGAGTTCCAGTGATAGCAGCAGGTCCTCTAGCAGCAGCAGCAGCAGATGCATCAGCAGCAGTTACTCATGCAGCAGCAGCTTATGGGATTTATGCAGCATGTAGTAACAGCACTTGGGGCTCCACAGTCACAGCCTTCACCCTAGCTTGCTCAGCCTACCACCACTACGATGACTCCAGCAGTACAGCCCAGTGGGATTTAGAGTTAGGGACAGCCTCCAGCTCCGTTTGCTTCTTCCATAGTACAGGTGTCCCAGTGGTTATCCTCGCCAGTGGTAGCCCCGCAGTTCACACCATATCATACGGGCTTCACACCGGATCATTCACCCTCGCTATTTGTACCTGACACGTCAGTCTCCAGGAGTCTTGGAGCATCTTTTAGCGAGTTGACAGGGATGCCTACACTGCCACATATGTATGCCCCAGGTCCTTCTATAGTAGCCCCCGTCGCCGTGACTACTCAAAGGCTCCCTTCTTCTGTCGCATCTTTAGATCCTACGACAGATATACCAGCAGCATCATAGGCAACACCTGCCCTAGCTCAGACTCAGATCGCTTCAGCGACGCTTCCAGCCACAGAGGGTCAGTTAGTATAGAGCTCAGGGTCAGATGATGATGGCGCCCAGTTCCAGCTTGCCCCTCGTACCTCAGCCCCCGACTCGTCCGCTGCAGCCCCGCCGATCGACCCTTAGGTTTTGGTGTTTGACGCCAAAGGGGGAGAGGGTTCGAGTATGTAGACTCAGGGGGAGCGACTTTCAGGGGGAGCCAAGTTAGTTATTAGTCTATTATATACATTTAGAGTTTTATTTGTGTGATACCCTATTACTATTATGCATTCATGTGTTTACTTTCATGCATACTATTATATTGATGTGATAGTGATATCTACGTGATTGTGATATATGACATGTGTGCTCTCTACTTTGAATTTATTGATATGTCATATCACTTGTCTTATGCTCATTTGTTTTTGCTTCCGCGCTTTACTCCGATGCAAATGAGCTTTATTACTTGTACTCATGCTTATTTCATATCTTTTGAGTACATCGTGTTGGCTTGGGTCATATAAGCTTGCTTAACTCTTTGGTTCTTATTGACAAAAGCTTATATGAACCAAGCATGTCAAAAACCTTACTCTTTCACATACTCGAGGTGGTATTGTCATCAATCACCAAAAGGGGGAGATTGAAAGCATCTAGGCCCCTAGTTGGGTTTCGGTGATTAATGACAATACAAGATTACTATGACTAACATGTGTTTTGCAGAGGCAATTAAGTTAGGTCATGGTAATGGAGATCAATTGGGCAATCAAGGTGGTCATGCCCCTATGATGGAAATCATTTCGGTTTTCAAAGGATGGACGACAAGGTTAAGGATGACTAGTTCTAAGTGTCGATTGGAGTTGGAGAGACACTTAGAGTAGTTTAGGACTTTGTTTTTCCTTTGGCCATACTATTAAGGGGGGTATAGACGGGTAGCTTGACCTAGATGAGTCTAGTGAGTTAGGTGTGGTGCACACTTGTTAAAACTAGCACTAGGTAGCTCCTACATTTGCCTAAGATCCAATGAAGCAAACTTCATTCACATATGATCGAGAGTTGGAAGTGAATGGAGGGTCAAATGCTGACCGGACGCTGGCTCCAGTGCGACCGAACGCTGGCCACAGGGTCCGATCAGTTCATTTGACCAAGGAGATTGTGTCTGGTGCGATCGGACACTGGAGTGGTCAAGTGACCGGACGCTGAGGTACAGCGTCCGGTCAACTCCAGTAAGGTTCTAGAAGAGAATATCTGTGACCAGACCCTGGGGGGTCAGCGTCTGGTCGAGCACAGTAAGGTTCCAGTGAGGGTTTAATGCGATCGGACGCGTCCGGTCAGTGGTGATCGGACCCTGCCAGCGTTCGGTCAACACTTAAACACTGGTGTGCGGGTTGAACTGACCGGAGCGTCCGGTCAACATGACCGGAGCGTCCGGTCACCCCGCAGTGGCTCATAACGGTTCGTTTTTCAGGTTGCCTTATAAATAGAAGCTCCACTCGTGTGTGGAGTTACTTTTGCTCATTCCAACAGTTGAGAAACACGTTTGTGAGTGCCAAGAAGAGCAAGGTCCTAGTGAGGTGATTGAGATTTGAGAATCCAAGACAGTAGCCTCATTAGTGAAACAAGAGTAGCAAAGTGTGCATCCACCGTTCTCATTAGGCTTCACGTGGTCAAGTGAGAGTTCGTGCTTGTTACTCTTGGTGATCGCCATCACCTAGACGGCTTGGTGGTGATTGGGAGCTTGGTGATCACCCGGCGGAGCTTGTGGGTGACCCAACTCAAGTTGTGAGCGGTTTTGGGTAATTCACCGCGACGGAGTGTTGAAGAATCAATCCGTAGAAAGCACTTGATCCTTGCGCGGATCAAGGGGGAGCTACACCCTTTCGCGGGTGCTCCAACGAGGACTAGTGGGTCAGAGTGCTGCCATCTTCTCGATCATGGGAATTCATTCGATCACTCATGTTCTGCTTATGCGTGACACTTTGGCTCTGGACGCAAGGAATGGCCATTCCGTCCGTAAGCCCTCGACGAGACCATCACATCTGTTGTGCTTTCTTGGTGCAAAAAGGTAACCTAGTAAAGATAGAAATCATGACATAGATGTGAAAGAACGGTAAATCATGTATGACTCGAGGGCAAATTCTTGAAGATTTGGCTCATATATAAAGAAACAAAAGAAGCGGTGAAGCTACAGAAAATGGTGTTCTAGTTCAAACCATCACTCAGTACACTATACTGATGGTTCTACAATGAGTTCCCAACAAATATACTCAAGTGATCTCGTGGGACGTTGGAGCAAAACAAACAAATCTCCTAGAGTCATGTCAACTGTGATAGTGTCGGATGATTTAGCTCCGGCAATACCTAAGAACTGCTTCGCATAAGAGGAATCAGATGGTAGCACACGAGACACAAGGATTTATACTGGTTCAGTCTGCTGTGGCGCGTAAAACCCTAGTCCAGTTGGTGCTGCTGCTCTTCTTGTATTCGTATGCTTGGTTACAGCGGCTGTTGCTCCTAGCTACGTAGTAGATGGGATGGAATGAGATGGATTGGAGTCGATTCCGATCGCGGGGTCCCTACCCTCCTTTATATTGGCAGAGGGGATAGGGTTACAATGAGGACGATCAGCTAACAAATTGGATTTTTAGTTTGTTACATGGAAAGCGCAACAGATCGGTTCTATCCTACCATCGATACAATGGCGCCAGATATCCTCGATGTGTCGTGATCTCCAAGCTAACAAATTCATCTGGTCTTCATGGGCTTCGTCTTTTGTCGTCCTTTACCCGCTAGACTAACGATGGGCTAGATATATGGTCAGTGAGATTACCCCAGGCCCATATATCCAACAGTAGCCCCTGTAGGATTTAATGACAAGCTTGTCAAGCCATACTATCCTTTGGGTACCATTAGTCCCTGTAACCTTACCGTGGGTCCCGACTACCGCTTCCTCGGTTGCCGAGGTTTTTTAATACAATTAGCAGTTTTTGAGTATCGAGATGGACTCGAGCATTGCGCTCTAAGGTAGTAATGCCCTCTTGGGTTCCAAGAGCCATTCGGGTGGTGTCCCCCCGGTTTGAACGCATGAATAGTTCTCTACACGTTATTGAATACAACAACAACAACAACAACAACAAAGCCTTTAAGTCCCAAACAAGTTAGAGTAGGCTAGAGTTGAAACCCAGCAGAAGCAATCAAGGTTCAGGCACGTGAATAGCTGTCTTCCAAGCACTCCTATCTAAGGCTAAGTCTTGGGGTATATTCCATCTTTTCAAGTCTCCTTTTATTGCTTCTACCCAAGTCAACTTCGGTCTTCCTCTGCCTCTCTTCACGTTACTATCCTGTCTTAGGTTTCCACTACGCTCTGGTGCCTCTAGAGGTCTCCGTTGGACATGTCCTAACCATCTCAACCGGTGTTGGATAAGCCTTTTCTTCAATTGGTGCTACCCTTAATCTATCATGTATATCATCGTTCCGAACACGATCCCATCTTGTATGACCGCAAATCCAACCCAACATACGCATTTCCATGACACTTATCTGTTGAACATGTCGTCTTTTCGTAGGCCAACATTTGCACCATACAACATAGCAGGTCTAATCGCCGTGCTATAAAACTAGCCTTTTAGCTTCTGTGGTACCCTTTTGTCACATAGGACATCAAATGCTTGCCGCCACTTCATCCACCCTCTTTGATTCTATGGCTAACATCTTCATCAATATCCCCGTCTCTCTGTAGCATTGATTCTAAATATCGAAAGGTATCCTTCCTAGGCACTACTTGACCTTCCAAACTAATATCTTCCTCCTCCCGAATAGTAGTGCCGAAGTCACATCTCATATACTCAGTTTTAGTTCTACTGAGTCTAAAACCTTTGGACTCCAAAGTCTCCCGCCGTAACTCCAGTTTCTAACTCACTCCTGTTCGGCTTTCATCAACTAGCACTACATCATCCGTGAAAAGCATACACCAAGGAATGTCCCCTTGTATGTCCCTTGTGACCTCATCCCTCACTAAGGCAAACAGATAAGGGCTCAAAGCTGACCCTTGATGTAGTCCTATCCTAATCGGGAAGTCATCCGTGTCTCCATCACTTGTTCGAACTCTAGTCACAACATTGTTGTACATGTCCTTAATGAGCCCGACGTACTTCATTGGTTCTTTATGTTTGTCCAAAGCCCACCACATGACATTCCTTGGTATTTTATCATAAGCCTTCTCCAAGTCAATAAAAACCATGTGTAGGTCCTTCTTCTTCTCCCTATACCGCTCCATAACTTGTCTAATTAAGAAAATGGCTTCCATGGTTGACCTTCCGGGCATGAAACCAAATTGGTTTATAGAGACCCGCGTTATTGCTCTCAAGCGATGCTCAATAACTCTCTCCCATAGCTTCATAGTATGACTCATCAACATAATTCCCTGGTAATTAGTACGACTTTGAATATCCCCTTTATTCTTGTAGATTGGTACCAATATACTTCTCCACTCATCAGACATCTTGTTCGATCGAAAAAAATGGTTGAACAGCTTGGTTAGCCATACTATAGCGATGTCCCCTAGACATCTCCACACCTCGATTGGGATACCATCCGGTCCCATCGCCTTACCTCCTTTTATCCTTTTCAACGCCTCTCTGACCTCAGATTCTTGGATTCTCCGCACAAAGCGCCTATTGATGTCATCAAAAGAGTCATCCAACTGAAAGGTTGTGTCCATATTCTCACCATTGAACAATTTGTCAAAATACTCTTGCCATCGATGTTGGATCTCATCCTCCTTCACCAAGAGATGCTCCCTTTCATCCTTAATGCACTTAACTTGGTTGAAGTCCCTTGTCTTTCTCTTATGAACCCTAGCCATCCTATAAATGTCCTTCTCTCCTTCCTTCGTACTCAAACATTGGTAAAGATCCTCATACGCTCTACCCTTTGCCACACTTACAGCTCGCTTTGCAGTCTTCTTTGCCACCTTGTACTTCTCTATGTTGTCCACACTCCTGTCATGGTACAAGCGTATATAGCACTCTTTCTTCTCCTTAATAGCCCTTTGGACTTCCTCGTTCCACCACCAAGTATCTTTAGCCTCACCTCCACTTCCTTTGGTTACTCCACACACCTCTGAGGCCACCTTCCGAATGTTGGTTGCCATCTTCTCCCATATGTTGTTTATGTCCTCTTCTTCCTTCCAAGAGCCCTCTTTAATAACCCCTTCCCTGAATACCTCTGACGTCTCCCCTTTCAATTTCCACCACTTTGTTCTTTCAATCTTAGCTTGTTTATCCCTATGGGCACGCACCTGAAAATGAAAGTCTGCCACCAAGAGCTTATGTTGAGAAACAACACACTCCCCTGGTATCACCTTGCAACCCAAGCATGCTCGTTTGTCCTTTCTTCTTGTGAGGACAAAGTCAATCTGGCTAGAGTGTTGTCCGCTACTGAAGGTCACTAGATGAGATTCTCTCTTTCTAAAGAAAGTGTTGGCTATCATCAGGTCAAAAGCTACTGTGAAGTCCTAAACTTCCTCCCCCTCCTAATTCCTACTACCATACCCAAAACCTCCATGAACTGCCTCAAAACCTGCGCTTGTAGTATCTACATGCCCATTAAGATCTCCTCCTATAAAAAGCTTCTCACTACTGGGTATAGCTCTAATCAGGCCATCTAAGTCTTCCTAGAATTGTCTCTTAGCACTCTCGTCGAGGCCTACTTGGTGGGCATACGTACTAATTACGTTCAAGACCATATCACCAATGACAAGCTTGACTAAGATAATCCTATCTCCTTGCCTTCTCACTCCCACCACACTATTCTTGAGGCTCTTATCAATCAAAACTCCTACTCCATTTCTATTCGCAACTGTCCCTGTGTACCAAAGCTTGAAACATGTATTGTCCACCTCCTTCGCCTTTGGACCCTTCCATTTAGTCTCTTGAACGCATAATATATTTACACGCCTCCTAGTCGTGGTGTCAACTAATTCTCTTAACTTACCTATAAGCGACCCTACATTCCAACTGCCTAAATGGATCCTAGTTGGTTTGACTAGCTTCCTTACCCTTCGCACCCATCGAATCAGATGTGAAGACCCTTGCTCATTTTTCACTACACCCAGGCACTGATGTAGCGCGCCACTATGGATGCGATGACCCGATCCTTGATCACTAGACACCATGCCCAGATCACGACATGGCGCATCATGGGGGTGACGACCCGGCCCTTGCTCATTTAACACCATACCCGGGTTCCGATATGGCGCGTCGCTAAGAGGGTTATGCCCCAACGATTTTCTTTCAGGTTTCATCTCTATTAGAATGGCTAGATTTAATGTTGGCTCGCCACGCCTAACACAACCCTCCTCCTTTACTAGGGCTTGAGAACTGCTATGTTGAGACAACATAGGCGGAGTTCTACACGTTATTGAATCCTGTTGAAAATAAGCATCATGGTGCCTAGGAACCTGAACCGCTCCGCTTCCCATGCTTTCGCCTATGGAACCGTCTGGATGACCACGCCTGGCTTAATGCCAACCACCATCTCGCCCACTACCATTCTCATGGTGCTTATTTAAGCCGAGGGGAAGGGAGCCGCTAAGACTCACTTCTTCTCCCCCCAAATCCCTTAGCATTAGATTGAGTGAGAGAGTGGCATCTCCCTTCGTCTAACATGGTTCTTGGTGCACCCCAGCGGCTCTGCTGTCACTGGGAGAAGGCTTTCAAGATCGAGCTCCGTAGTGGCCCTCTCGTGACCGTTCATCTTGGGTGTTATAGGAAGTTCTACAAAGATGGGGAGGAACAATACCATAGGTGGTCCAGATCCTCGACGGCGCGGTGGCTAGACTTGTACATGATTGGTGCGCTTGGGGTCTCTAGGTTAGAAAATCTGTAGGAAATCCTGGCGGATGAAGGTGTCCTATAGCTTGCTATTGCAGGGAAACCTTTTAGCCCACAGATCTCGACCTGGGGCCCCTCATGCATCGATTCGACGGCTTTCAACCATCGATTCCTCACCGAGCATTCCTCCCCAAGATTGAAGAAGACGCTGCGGGCAAGACTCCTCGTGAGGCTCCTCATCCTTTTTGGATGTTAGAGGAAGCTCCGTGAGGTAGTTCTTCTCTAGGTTTCTTTGAGGACGACGTCCATGTTGTTGGCGGAGATCTGGAGGCGTGGTGCAGGGCTAGATACTCCTTTCACCAGATTCTTCATGTAACACCATAAAATTTTGACCTAGTTTAAAAACCAATACAAATTTGAACTTTTTAAAACTTTGGATAATAACCTAACCACATAGTTAAATAACCTAGTAAGTAATATATAATAGGCCAACCTAGAAATAAAATTTTAGGTGTAGAAATAGTATGCTTGAGTGTTTGCTTGTTGCTTGAGCATATGGTGGTACACCTTGCATGCCTTCATGTTTAAATTTGAATTCCAATTGCATTTAAGCTAAGTATAGGAAATCTGGGAAAAAGAAAAAAGGAAAGGAAATAAGAAAATGAGCATTGGTCTCATTTCCTCCCCTTGGTCAACGGCAACAGTGGCAGCCCACTCATCCTCCCCTGTCTTCTCTCCCTCCCCATGTTGGGCCACCCTGTTACCACGCCCTGGCCCACGCTCATGCCCACCTCCTCCTCTCTCCCCCCCTCTCTCTCTCACTGGCGCGTGGGACCTGGCTGTTAGGACCATCGTCTACCTCAGGCCAACGACGTGAATACTGCATCGCCGCCCAAGTGGCCTGGCCCCACTACCACCGCCTCGCCTCGGTGAAGTCATGGACACCAGATGCCTTGTGAGATCTTTTTGTGACCCCACTCCCCCTCTCCTCTCTCCTCCCTCCTCCCTCACTGCTCCTCCCTTGACATGCGGTGGCAAGCCCACCTCGCCGTACCGCCATAGATGAGCCCAAGCTTTCCCGACCACACGCGTGGGCAAGCCCGCACTGTGGTGAACCGACCTAAGGCATCAAGCACATGTGCTTTCCACCAGGTGAGCTCAGCGGGCAAGATAATATCTCACCGCTAGAACTGACATGGCCGGCCTATAAATAGGCCCAGCCCTTGCTGCTCCAACCTTGCACTCTCCACCGCTAGCTCTGCCTTGAGCTAGAACACTCCATCTCCCCCTCCCTTTTCCCTTTCCTCCTCTCCTCCTTGCTCTACCTCAGTTTTCCCCAAATCAGGAGCCACCAGCGCCATTGAAGTCGCCTTCCTCTCCTTCCTCCTCTGCTGCGCCATTGGCCGATTGGGTTAGCAGGTGAGTCCCTGAGCTCCTCCTCATCCTTTTTGCTTTAGTTGATTAGTTGTTTGAGTCCCTATGTCATGCTGCCACCATGCACCATGCCCCACTAAGCCGCCATGCCTGTCGGCTAGCCGTTGGCAAGGCTTGGTTGAGCACTAGAGTACATTATTGCACTCACCCATGAACACTCACACGTAGTTAGTTAGGCTAGCTAAGGCCACTAGAGCCGTATCTATTGAATGACGCCACCATGGAAATTCTGGTGAGCCACCACCGTCACCTTGAGCACGCGTTGACGCTGGCGAAGCCACCACCGGTTGTGGTGTGGTCTCCCAAGCCCCGTCCACCCTTCAACCGTCACCACCAAGGCCCAACGTCGCCAGCATGACCTGCTTCGATGAGCTCGATGCCTTCCTCCCCTGTTCCATCGCCGGCGTGGCCATCCTAGCTATTGCCATCTCCCCTCTCCCCTTCCTCCTCTCTCTGTCTTGTGGGGCCAAACGGCAATGGCGTTGCCGTTACCATCCTGTCCTGTCTGTCCTCTCCCCCTTCCCTTTCTCTCTCTGTTGCGTGGGCCCGCGACCATCATGCCGCTGGCGCCATCACCGCTGACGTGATGGAATGGTCCACCTGTCATACGAACACACACGCACCACATACACAGCACTAGGTACAGTTAAAAAAAGCTAGGTACACCTGGTTAGTGTACACAAAAGGCTATAAATCCACTTTCCTAGCTTAGAAAATTCTCAAAAAATTTGTAGATAAACTAGATGCATTAGGCAGTTTTATCATATATTTTGCACCCCTTTTCATGCCCCAGAAAATACATGTAAAATTCGACTTAGATAATTAACTATAGAATAAACTTATAAAATGCATAACTTTTGCATCCTAGCTCCTTTTTATGTGAAACTACTTCTAAAATTCATCTAAAATCTAGCTCTATGCATTATCCTAGTGCTACCATATTGTTCTATGTTTGCTTTTCCCCTTTTCTTTTGTGTTGGCAGTAGTGTTATTTGATAGCTACGCCGATAGACGACGGTGACTACTAGGAAAGCGAAGACCCTGACTACGAGATTTTGCCAGAAGAAGTCAACAGCAAAGGCAAGTCCTAGCTCCCCTCTCCCTCTACCATCTTGCTTACCTATTTATAAATAAATAACTTGCTTAATTAGTACCCTAAAATATGAGCTTGGTTATTGTGAAATAATTAATGTTGAATTAAGATAAATGGTTATCTTGTCATTTTATGAGCTCCGTGCCATTGAAGAACTTAAGGATAATAATTAATGGAACTTAAAACTTGATGAACCTAAAACTAAACAGCGATAGGGGGAGAGCAGGGATAGCTTATGCAGGATAAGTTATCTTGGCGGGAATGCATGGATAGGGTTCCCGGGGAGATGCTCGCTTCAATCACATAAGGACTGGTTCGTTGTCCATCTCGCCTAGTGCGATGTTACGTACAGTAACATGTCTATATGGGTAGATTTGATCTAACACCCTGTTGGGCGGAAGTATAGTTTCTACTAGGAGGCCGGTGTTGGCAACGGAATATCAGGAGCAGACATGGATGCTATGTGATCTTCCATGGTCCGATTGGCATGGATGCTAGGTGATCTTCCATGTTAAGCCCCTTGATTTTGGCCGCATTTGAGCCCTTGATTATTATTGATTATTGTGATGATTATGTATCATCATATTGGGATGATTAGGTATCATCCTATATTTGTGTGTTTCCCCAACCCTGAGAAGCCATGGTAGAAATATATGGAAGTCTAGGGTAGCACCCAAGCGGGTACGGGGTCTCGTTAGGCCTATTTCGTCTACTGATCATGGAAGGAATTGTGCCTATCATGTGGGAAAATTTGTACACCTCTGTAGAGTTACTTAAATCTATTCAAACAGTCACGTCCATGAAATGGGCAGATGCTAGGATGGGATACTATGATTAGCTTTACTTTTATGTATAATGAAACTGGTAACTAACATAAGATGACACTAACGCGGGGACTAGTTGGGATGGTAATGCCCCACTAGGACCCAACCCTTAATTATAATCACCACCACACCTCTATTTCCACCCAATGGTTAGGGCTTACTGAGTGCATAAGTACTCACCCGTTGTTGACCCACAAACTTCAGCATTAAGGAAGACCAAGGCTACGACAAGGAAGCGATGATGATGTCGGTGGTCATGATCTTCACCAACTCGTTCTCTATATGCATGCGATGATGATGGAACAACTTAGCATTTAGGCAACAACAACTCTTAAAATTAGAATGCACACACCAAGCTACTAAGCTAGCTCTAATGACTAAGATACTAAGCTAACTATCATCTTCATCCAGCAAAGTATTGGGTTCAACTAACAAACCCTTAGCTTTGCAAATTAAGGATATATCTTTATTTGTACTAGTGATTTAATGTATATTGAAACAAAGGGCATTTAACTACCCTAATGCTTAGACTATTCTAAGGCAACAAAAATTACAGAGAGCACATAATAATACAATAAAGCTACCATAAAAATTTCAGGACTAAATCTATCACCAATTTACCATAAAAAATCCTACAATAATTAAGTTAATATTATGAAGCATTCTCAAATGATTTAATAACTCCTAATATCAACACATATAAGTATGAACTAAATACACCAATAGATAAATCACAATTTTAGGAACCTAACAAAATTTGTTTCATAATTTTTGGACACCTACATGATTTTATATTAATTACCAAAGATCAGCTCAGAAATTAAATTAGAAAACTATTTCTAATTCCTTAGGAAAATGAAAAGTGAATCTCCCACGCAGCCTACGTGACACAGCGCGTGCGCAGCGGCCCGCTGAAGCGGCCCACGCGACGCCACCCACACACGCGAGGCGGCCCACGGCGAGGAAGCCCGTGTGCGATGGCCCTTTTGCAAAAACACCCCCCACACTATCCTCTATTAACACGATGACTATGCGCACTATTTCTATAGACAGCGTTTATGCAAGAAGGCCCTCATATTAACCCATCTTCGCATCAGATAGGTCCCCGATGCCTCCGCGCTCGCCAGCACGGCATTGACCGGCACTGGTCCACTACGTTGGCCAACTAGGGACCCCCTCGACAAATCTAGAAGACCGATGCTCACCTATGGGCCAACGCACAACAATGGGTAGCGATTCAGAGACTAAAGACAAAGTAGGGCGACTTCTCCACATTAGTGGGCAACCTGCGGTGGCGATGACAACATTCTAGTGAGCCATGGCGCTAAGGGAGCAGTAGAGGTAGCTTGTAAGCATCAGCGACTCACCAAGGACCTGGCCGAGCCGATGGTTTGGCTGGAGACGCCCTGAGCAAGGCTGGTTGTGTACGTGTGATGAGCTCGGCGACGAGCCACGGTGGATACGACCACGTTAGCAGTGTTGGGGCAGCGGTAGGGGTACGCCTTAGGTGCGCATGGCGAGGAGGGGTTCAAGGTGAGTCTAGCGGTGCAGCCAATTTGGCCTGAGGTGATCAGATGGGAGTTGCCCTCAGTGATGGGCGGACTCGGCCTTATCGGCACGGTGGTAGGGGAAAAGCCCCAAAATTAAAGCTCGATCAGGCACCATTCAAGGTTGGGCGGGGACGGGTAGCTAGGCAACTTGATGATGGAGCCAACGAGGCAATGAATCGACTCAAGGTGATCTCTCCCTGATGAATTTAATGGCATGGCTTGGCTTTGGTAGCAGAGAGGGGGAGAGAGAGAGAGGTAGGTGGGCTTAGCTCAGCCTTGTCTTGATGGGACATGATTGACATGATAGGGGAGACACGCACGTAGACACTATAGATAGAACATGTACGTCCACGACCAGGCACGACCTGCACGGCCGTAGTGCCATAAATGGCAAGACGACAGCGAGCACAGCCATGTGCACGCAGTAGTGGCGGGCATCGGACTAGGCTAGTAGCGGGCATCACATGCATTCTCACACAAACATGATGCTCATGATAGGGTTTAGTAATTTGTTTAGGGTGTAACACCGAGGGTGTTACAACTCTCCCCCCCCTAAACAAAATCTCATCCCGAGGTTTCATGTGTGTGCCTAGTGTGGGAAAGAGATAAGAAATAAACTTTTAGTTAACCCATTACCTTGATACTTCGGGGAGAAGATGGGGATAATGCTCCAGAATATAACTCTCATGTTCCCAAGTTGCTTCGTCCTCCAAATGATTTTGCCACTGGACTTTATAGAATTTTACTATTTTATTCCAAGTGACTCTTTTTCATCTAAGATTTTGACAAGATACTCAATATAAGAAAGACCAGGTTGGAGATAGAGTCCTTCAATTTCCACCACTTCATCAGGAACTCGCAAACACTTTTTTAGCTGGGAGACATGGAAAACATTATGGACTGTTGATAAAATATCTAGGAGTTGAAGACGATAAGCAACAGAACCACACCGCTCCAAAATCTTATAAGGTCCAACATAATGAGGAGCTAACTTTCCACGGACTCCAAACCGATGCACACCTCTCATCGGAGATACCTTGAGATACACATGGTCACCAACTTCAAACTACAAAGGTCTTCTCCTCTTATCTGCATAAGCTTTCTAACAGTTCTGAGCCACTTTCAAATGACTCTGAATAACACTAACCAATTCTCTTGCTTCTTTGATAAAATTAGGTCCAAAGTAACCATGGTCACCCACTTCCACCCAATTAAGAGGTGTTCTACATTTCTTGCCATACAAAGCCTCAAAAGGTGCCATTTGAATGCTCTCTTGATAGCTTTTGTTATAGGAAAACTCAGCTAGCATCAAGCATTTGTCCCATTTTTCTAGATAAGAAATAGCACAAGCTCTCAACATGTCTTCAAGTACTTGATTGACCCTTTCTATTTGACCATCAGTTTGCGGGTGATAAGCTGAACTTCTGAGGAGGCGAGTACCAAGACATTTCTACAGTTGCTCCCAAAAATGAGAGACAAAGACTGACCCTCTATCGGAAACAATGGTAAGAGGAACTCCATGTAGGGTCATAACCCAATCAAAATACAATTTGGCATACTTCTTGGCTGAATACCTTGTATCCAACGGGAGAAAATGGGCAGACTTGGTAAGGCGATCCACAATGACACAAATAGAGTCATATCCCTTTGCCGTGTGAGGCAAACCCACAACAAAGTCTATGGAAATATCCTCCCATTTTCAAACAAGGATAGGCAAGGGCTGTAGAAATCTAGGCGTATGCATATGATCCGCCTTAACCCTTCCACAAATGTCACATTCTAAGATGTATTTGGTAATATCTTGTTTCATATTTGGCAAACAATACAAGTGACGTAAAACATGATACATCTTGTTACTTCCTGGATGAATGGATAATTTGGAGTTGTTAGCTTCATCCAAAAATTTTCTCCTCAGCTCATCACTTGAGGGAACCACCAATCGGTTCTTGAACTTCACCACACCTTGATCATCAATACTAAAATGAGGACCACGCCCTTCGGCGAATAACTTCTTGATATGGGGGATTTTTGAAGCATCTTACTTTTGCTCTATAATAATTTGCTCAAGTAGATCCAAGACTAGAGCAATATGGGCCAACACTTCAGAATGGGTGAGGGACAAAGATTCTTCTTCAACTTGATGCGACTTCTAACTTAAGGCATCAGCTACCACATTAGCTTTTCAGGGTGATAATGAACTTCTAAGTTATAATCTTTGATTAACTCAAGCCACCTTCGTTGTCTCATGTTCAGCTCGGATTTAGTGAAATATATTTGAGACTCTTATGATCCATGTAGATATGCACTTTATTTCCCAATAGGTAATGTCTCCAAATTTTTAGAGCATGCACAACTGCAGCCAGCTCTAAGTCATGGGTGGGATAATTCAACACATGCTTTTTTAGCTGACGTGAAGCAAAAGCGATCATATGTCTGTCTTGCATAAGCACACATCCCAGTCCAGTCCTAGAGGCATCACAATACACATCAAATGGCCTATCAATATCTGGTTGGGCAAAAATAGGAGCAGAGGTAAGAAACTTCTTCAGGGCTTGTAAGGCTTCTTTACAAGCAGGATTTCATACAAACTTGACATCCTTCTGGAGCAACTTGGTCATTGGTTGAGCTACTTTAGAAAACTTAGGGATGAAGCATCAATAATAACCAGCAAGACCAAGGAACTGACGAATCTGATGCTCTAACTTTGGAGATTTCTAATTTAACACATCTTGCATCTTGCCAGGATCCACAGAGATGCCTTCAGGTGTTAGGACATGTCCCAAAAACTCCACTCGATCCAACCAAAACTAACACTTGATGAATTTGGTATACAGCTTGTGTTCCCACAATCAAGTCAGGACTATGCGAAGATGTTGTGCATGCTCTTCTATAACACCCTAAAATTTGCTACTTTTGAAATAGATGTAAATTGAGGGAATTTTGTATTTTTGTGCTCATAAAAAACTAGGAAAATAAAAATTTTCATTAATTTAAAATTTATCATAAGGTAGCAACATGTTTGTGCATACATGTAGCTACATATTTATTTTGTGATGATTGGGTTTGATCAGAACTTCAAAAGGATTTAAGTTGGGATTGAATTTGGATTTGAAAATTGGGTTTAAGAAAATAAAAAGGAATTTCTTTTTCCCTCCATCTCCTTACTTGGCATTTGGCCCATTCGGCCTTGTTTCCCCATGCGGCCCATCTCCTCCTCTTCTCTCACAAAGCCCAGTAGCGCCGCGTCGCCCACTCCCGCTCCCGGTGGCCCAGCCGCTCCTTTCACCTTCTTCCGTAGGCCGGCCTAACTCTACACGCACCCGGCCTAGTGGTCCCGTGCCTCCACTCTTCCCCATTTTCTCCCTCTCTCTGTCTAATGGGGCCCATGCCTTCTCTCGCTGACCAGTGGGACCCACCTGTCGGACGTCTCCCACCTCGCACCATCTTCTCCCTCTCGTGACCAGGTCAGACATGACCGCTGCTGCTGACTCCACGCCGCTGAAGCCTCCTCCTATTGCCTTGCCTCCCAAGTGACCTACTCTCTTAAAAAGCAGCTGTCATGGCTGTGCCTCCCCATCCCAAGCCTTGGAGTCATAGCCACCTCACTGAATCGCTGCGCTGCCATGTAACCTAGTGCCGCCATGCTCGCCTAGCCGCTCCGCTGCCACTGGAAGCCGATTCCGAGATTCGCGTCAAGCTTCAGAAGCCACCGAGCCCCATCTCTCCCTTTTTCTCGCTTTATCTCGCTTGCGCCATGTCGCTGAATCTTCACCGAAGCTTGCCATCCACCCTGCCGCGCTGCCCGACACCGCGGTCCTGTCTTCAACCTTGAAAAAGCCTGTGGTGAGTTCGCCGTGTCCTCTTTCTCTACGTGCTTTATTTTTGACCGATGATATTCGGAACATCGAGAACGATGAATGTCGGCGAGGTCCTCTGCTCTTCGGCCATGGCGCGCCACCACGCTAGAGCGCCGCCCCAGCGACCATCTCTCCCTGTATGCCCACAGCCATCCATCTCTCCACCAACGGCTCGGATTAGATCGCTGCGTACCGATTCGTATCCAGTGCACAACACAGTATGGACCATGCGCACCATCCGCGTCAGCTGGCCACGTCAGCGGTTCACCATAGACCAGCCACTCAGAGACCACCACCTGTCACCATGTGTGCACGACGCCAGCGACCGTGTTGACTGCACAGACATTTTGCTAAAGAGACCCCATCTTTTCTGTAAATCAACCCGCTGTCCTCAGTAGTTCAAAAGTAATTAAAAATATACCCCTAGTTTATCTGTTATGACTCCTAGACTTTTCCAAAAATGACGCCTGGTCCATAGGACTATTTTAATTTGGTTTTTAATTATTTTTAATATGGAATTGATTTTAAAATATTTATAGAATTATCATTGATCTTATTTTATGCGTAGTTTCTCTGTTTTAACTCTGATTTGACCCGTTCAAGTTGCGTTAGATTCGTAATGACATAATCTACGCATTGGTATCAATGTTTTCCATGTCAAGAGTTTTGGAATTTCATGGTTTAAATCCTAACTTGAATATTGATTATGTAATTGGATTTTTATAATTAAAAGTAACTTAGGATTTTTCACCTCTGTCTTTCATAAATAAAATAATATTAATCTTAAATTGGTTTTCTAATACAAATATAATTTGGCTTAAAACAATTTAGATATTTCTCTAAAGTATCTTATATATGTTTTATAATTAAAATAAATAAAGCCAATAGTTCCTTTTCGAAGCAAATCTATCGGTAGATGTATCTTTTTCGTTATAGCTCCGATTAGAGTGCTTTTCGCGTCTGTGTGTTCGTAGCGAGACGTAGATTCGTTTTACAAACTTTTCCTCTTGATTTTATGTTTAGTGTACTATTATAATTTAGATCTATTGTTTGATTCGTGTATGATTGCATAGATGCTTGTGTGGTGTTCTATGATCATGTTCAGTCGGTGAGCTATACGTGGTGAATCAAGAAGCAGATCTTTGAAGGTTTGGATTAGAAGAAGGATCTAAGTTTAAGGCAAGTATAGCATGGGATTATCCTTGTCACCTTAATAGGGATTTCCTAGAAATTGAACTTATACCTTGTCTCCTATGGAATATGCATTAGGTAGCTTTGCTAGTGCTCAACTAAACCATGATCTTGTAACTTGTCTAATGGAATATGCAATAAACATTAAAACATGACTTTTTAGCAACTTGGAAATAGGGGGTTGGAGAGTTTAGCTACTTTCTAAATGCTTTAGATTCCTCTCCCTATGGACTTATTTATAAGTGATCATCCGGGACTTACAGTACACCTGTGAGGGCTACATGGCTCTGGCTTTAGCTCAGTATGAGGACCTTTTCTAGCTTGTTAGTGGTTACCTTTATTGGCGTAAGAATGGCTTGCTGAATCAGATATAGTGCGGCCTCTATCCCCATGTGTATAGGTTGTGTGTCAATGTGCCATCGGAAAGGAGGGCTCTACATATGTTTGTCGAGTGAATCTAATGGCCCCAACCTGTTAGACTAACCTTTGAAAGGCTTCATAGTGAACCCTGTCTGCTCACCTTGGAAGTGTTTTGGGAGTAATTAACCTGGGCATATGGGTATCATGACTCACAATGAAAGTGTACAACCTCTGCAGAGTGTAAAACTAGTATATCAGTCGTGCTCACAGTCACGAGCGGCCTTGGAACATTTATGAAATAGATAATCACTAAGAATTATCCATTTATGCTATTCATTATGTATGTTTACATTGATCATGTGTTTTACTTTGGGATTGAAACAACTTGTTGCTACTCCTATGCTAAAATTGTGACAATTAAAAGCTAATCACAGTTAAACTAGTGTCAGCCTTTTGAGCCTCATGAACCCAGGATATATTTGTTGAGTACGACATGTACTTATGCTTGATTTATTTTTCAATTATTTGGATAAAAATCCTGGATGGGTACCAGATTGCTAGAGTTTGGATGAATTAGGCTTGTGATCAACCAGTCAGTTGTCCCTGTAGAATTGGAGTCTTCCCCCAAAGATCAGAGTTGTCTTTCCGTTGTTTGCTATCTAGGGTTATATTCTTTATACTAAGTATGTTATATATTGAGCATTGTCTATTGATATTACCCTTATTTATAGCTATATGTGAGATTTGACTTTCTAGGCTCACATATGGTGTATATCTGGTTTTGTTCTTAAAACCAGGTGCGACAAAGTGGTATCGGAGCAATGCTAACTGTAGGACGCAAGCCTAGTAGAAATTGATCATTCTAAGATTTAGATGTTGCTATAAAAACCCTTGCTCTATGAGCCTTGATATTTTCTTCTCTACTATATCTCTACCCTTGCTATTTATCTCTACTATGATGCTTATTTTAAAGTCTTTGTTCTCATCTTCACTCTTTGATTTGATATGCTTTTAGAACTATTCCTCATCACCTTCTTGTGTAATCTAAAGACAAGTCTTAGGATTGTTATCCCTAGTACAATGAGGACGATAGTATCATAAGTTGAGTCAATGATTGAGTTGTGCATCTTTATTACTTTGTTGAATTGCCATTATGTTTATGCTTGTTTTGAATCTTTATAATGATTGCAATGGTCATATTGGGTGTTCCCACAATTTAATTTAGTTTATAGTCCTAAGGTATAATGATTAATGCAATAAATAGTTGGGTTTTGGTATCTCCTGTTTCCTCTATCCTGTCTTTTTCAGAGCAGCCTGCACTCTTCGGCTTATATCTCTGATTTTGGACAATAAGAAATTACGAGAAAACTATGGACAATAGTAGACTTCAATATCTTTCTCCGACCATCAGAAACACCCTAATAGCTATTTTGTTATGGAGTTATGAAAATCACAAGACGGTACACATGTGCTGTTTAAAAGTTGGAGCAGTTTCTGTTGTGCACTATTTTCAGCTACCTAAACTGCATAATTTGGAAAAGTGTCCTATAAGGAAGTTGTGGAAGATTTGATAAGCTTTCCAATGGTATAAGCTATAACTTCATTGGATTAACAGAATGAGAGTTATGTCTTTTTTACTGTGCTATTATTTTTCTGCTCGCGAGGAATTTCAGAGTTCTTGTTCTTGCCCATACATGAGAGTATCATTGGGATGTCAGAATGTCTTGATACTAGTTATCTCATCTAGAAGAAGGTGCAAGCTACCCATCTTATGTCCCCTAGTTGATCTTTTTCTTAAGAGGGTAGCCAAAGTGAAGGTGGTTTTGAAGATTTTAGCTCTCACTGGGAAGGAATCCTGCCAATTTTAATCTACCGCCATCCAATTCCCCATTGATAGAGCAAGCTTTGATGATGTAGACTTAGTTATTATAGACTATTGCTCAAAGAGTGTTGAACAACCCACATCCAGCACCACCTATTGACAAAGCGTGGTGAATTTATGAAGGGACACCAACCGACATTCTCTCATACAAGCGAACCACTAGAAGCTGATGATTGGCTTAGAGCTATGGAGCAACAATTGGACATAGCTCAGTGTGATGACCATGAGAATGTGCTTTCTGCATCTGGCCAACTCTAGGGCATAGCATAAGACTGATGGGAGTCTTACCAGTATGGACATCCCAACAATGCTGGATAGATCACCTGGAAGGAGTTTAGCGAGAGCTTCAGGTTCTACCATATTCTGTTAGGTGTGGTAGAACATAAGCAAGATGAGTTCCTCAATTTGAAGCAAGGATCTATGTCAGTGTCGTAACTGGTTCACTCAATTGTCATGAAGAAGTGGATAATGATGCAAAGAAACAAAAATGCTTTTTGAAAGGATTGAATGATAGTTTGCAACTATAGCTAATGACCGTTGTGTATGCCGACTATCAAACATTGGTGGATAGAGCAATTGTAATTGAGAACAAGCATCGAGAGGTGGAAGAAAAGAAGAGAAAGTGTGACCTTCAACACCAGTTAAGAAACACTCATCTCTGTTTTGCTACACAACCCGAATGTCAGTCACACCCTATGAATCTGCTTAGGAGTATAGATTAGGGTTAGTATCAGTAACCCTATGAGGAAGTGCAGCATTTTAGCTCACAAGAGCCATGTCTGTCATCTCCCACTATCACCATGATAACAACAAACACTTCTACTAGTAAGGAAGGTTATGATTGTGGTAAGATTGAACCCTATAAGAATGATTGTCTTGAGAAGCTTGCTGAGAGTAATCAAAGCTAGAGTCAACAACAACAAGAGTCAGAACAGAATGTCCCTAAGGAGCAGGTGCAAGGAAATAAGTTAAAGCAAAACTACATTCAAGGTAGGTTGAACAATATAGATCTGATTACTGCTCATGGAGCTAAGGAGGTTGTTTATGGTTTGATTCTAGTAAACTCAACCACTGCTATGGTATTGTTTGACCCCAGTGCGTCACATTCATTTACCTCTAGTTCGTACGCAGAAGATCATAAGATAACTATGCTTCCGATAAGGAAACCCCTAATAGTTAACTCTCTAGGAGGAGAAAAGAAGGCAAATCGCATATGCTTAAAAGTTAGTCTTAACATAAAAGGGAAAAACTTTAAGGCAAACATTATTGTTTTGGAGTTAATTGACATTGATGTTATCCTTGGCATGGGATGGTTGTCTGCATGCAAAGGAGTATTCCCAACGTTCAGTGCTTCTAACAACACTGTCAGGAGAAAGAATTGAGTATGAGGGTATTCAACCTACACCTGAGGAATATGAGAATGACTTATTAGAAGGTGTATACTCAGAGAATGTATACCACTTAAGGGCTTCATCATCCAGAGTAGTATCCTTTGCTCGGTTGATAAGTTATTGGATCATCTATGAGGAATTTATGCATTCATCAATATGGCTCTGCAATTTGAGTTATCCTTAGCTAGGAGTCCAATCTTCAACATACCTAGGACAAGTAGGCGTTGATGACATATGAATGAGATATCTAATAACTACATATGGTTCTATGGAGTCTTAGGAAATCCCAATGATATACTATGCATGACAAGAAGGTTTGGATTGAAGAAAGTTAATGATATGATAGGAACCCACTCAAAGATGTGAGAGAAACTAAGAGTCTTTAATAATGAGGTTTGATTAGAGGTTCAAGGGAAGTTTATCCAAGACCATCAAGATATTGATAGTGTTACTGGAGAAGGTTTAAGTTCGGATCAAGAGACCTCAGCTAAGTATTTGAAGGAGTAGAAAAAGAGGTTGAGGTAAAACCTATGTATTAGCTTTGCCATATTGGGACAAGAGTTTTTTATATCTATTATGATGCACCTTATCAAGGTGTGGGATGTGTCCTTATGTAAGAAGAAAAAATAGAGGCTTATGCAAGAAAGCATGAGATGAAACATCTGAAGTATGATCTGGAATTATCAATTGTAAAGAATGGAGGTACTATCTACTTGGGCATAACAAGTGACATCTAGGAGGATCACAAGAATCTATAGGACATTTTCACTAAGTTGGTCTTGAGCTTATGTTATCCTCGTTGGAATGAAATTGATTATGACTTAGAAAAGTGCAATCACTTCGAGGAGCAAAGTCATGGCCAATGCCCTTCGCAATGGAGAATTGTGCTAAGAAGGTTCGGATGACACCAAGAACTAAGAATTATATTCCAAGTTTGAGCAACTTAACCGAAATCATTAATGTTTTGAAGATTGGTGGTAGATTCTCTTTCTGACCAAGAAAGTGAAAAGGCTCTGTTGGAAGGTGGATATTCTAAGAAAGAGAATTGATAGTATGGACTAAAAATGAAAGGTGGCCTAGTGATTGGAGTTACCTAGGCATGGTCTAAAGAATCTGTTAGAATCTTGGAATCAGTTGGGCAAGTTACTTGGAGTAAGGTCAATAGGTATGCAAAGTAAAGTGGGATCCTTATCGAGACGATGTAACTACGCGAGGAAGTAAAGAAGAATCCAAAGACAGAGTATCCATATCTCCTAGTCGACATCTTCTGAATTTCAGGGACAAGATTCATCTTAAGCGGGGTAGAATTGTAACACCCTAAAATTTGCTCCTTTTGAAATAGATGTAAATTGAGGGAATTTTGTATTTTGTGCTCATAAAAACCTAGGAAAATAAAAATTTTCATTAATTTAAAATTTATCATAAGGTAGCAACATGTTTGTGCATAGATGCAGCTGCATATTTATTTTGTGATGATTGGGTTTGATCAGAACTTCAAAAGGATTTAAGTTGGGATTGAATTTGGATTTGAAAATTGGGTTTAAGACAATAAAAAGGAATTTCTTTTTACCTCCCTCTCCTTACCTGGCATTTGGCCCATTCGTCCTTGTTTCCCTGCATGGCCCATCTCCTCCTCTTCTCTCGCAAAGTCTAGCAGCGCTGCGTCGCCCGCTCCCACTCCCGGTGGCCCATCCGCTCCTTTCCCCTTCTTTCGTAGGCCGGCCCAACTCTGCACCCCACCTGGCCCAGCGGTCCCGTGCCTCTGCTCTTCCCCGTTTTCTCCCTCTCTCTATCTGATGGGGCTCGTGCCTTCTCTTGCTGATCGATGGGACCCACCTATCGGACGTCTCCCACCTCGCACCGTCTTCTCCCTCTCACGACCGCGTCGGACATGACCACCGCTGCCGACTCCACGCCACTCACGCCTCCTCCTATTGCCTTGCCTCCCAAGCCACCTGCTCTCTTAAATAGTAGCTGTCGTAGCCGTGCCTCCTCATCCCAAGCCTTGGAGTTGCATCCACCTTGCCGAGTCGCTATGCCACTGCGTAACCTAGCGCCGCTGTGCTCGCCTAGCCACTCCGCTGCCACCAGAAGCCGATTCTGAGATTCATGTCAAGCTTGCGAAGCCACCGAGCCCCTTCTCTCTCTTTTTCTCGCTTTATCTCGCTCGCGCCATGTCACCGAATCTTCACCGGAGCTTGTCGTCTGCCCTGTCACGCTGCCCGACACCGCGGTCCCGTCTTAAACCTCAAAAAAGCTGCCCAGCACCACGGTCCCGTCTTCAACCTCGAAAAAGCCCTTGATGAGTTCGACGTGTCCTCCTCTTTCTCTCCATGCTTTCTTTTTGACCGATGACGTCGACAACGACGAACGCCGATGAGGTCCTCTACTCTCCGACCATGGCGCGTTGCCGTGGTAGAGCACCACCCCGGTGACCATCTCTCCCCGTATGCTTGTAGCCATCCATCTCTCCACCAATGGCTCGGATTAGATCGCTGTGTACCAGTTCGTCTCTGGTGCACAGCACAGTATGGACCAAGCGCACCATCCACGTCAGCAGGCCACGTCAGCGGTTCACCATAGACCAGCCACTCAAAGACCACCACCTGTCACCATGTGTGCGCCACGCTAGCGACCGTGCTGACTGCGCGGACATTTTGCTAAAGAGACCCCAGCTTTTCCATAAATCAACCCGCCGTCCTGAGTAGTTCAAAAGTAATTAAACATATGCCCCTGGTTTATCTGTTTTGACTCCTGGACTTTTCCAAAAATGACGCCTGGTCCACAGGACTATTTTAATTTGGTTTTTAATTATTTTTAATACGGAATTGATTTCAAAATATTTATAGAATTGCCATTGATCTTATTTTATGCGTAGTTTCTCCGTTTTAACTCCGATTTGACCCGTTCAAGTTGCGTTAGATTCGTAATGACATAATCTACGCATTTGTATCGATGTTTTCCATGTCAAGAGCTTTGGAATTTCATGGTTTAAATCCTAACTTGAATAATGATTATGCAATTGGATTTTATAATTAAAAGTAACTTAGGGTTTTTCACCTCTGTCTTTTGTAAATAAAATAAGATTAATCTTATATTGGTTTTCTAATACAAATATAATTTGGCTTAAAACAATTTAGATATTTCTCTAAAGTACCTTATATATGTTTTATAATTAAAATAAATAAAGCCTATAGTTTCTTTTCGAAGCAAATCTATCGGTAGAAGTATCTTTTTCGTTATAGCTCCGATTAGAGTGATTTTTGTGTCTGTGTGTTCATAGCAAGACATAGATTCATTTTACAAACTTTTCATCATAATTTTATGTTTGGTGTACTATTCTAATTTAGATCTATTGTTTGCTTCATGTATGATTGCATGGATGCTTGTATGGTGCTCTATGATCATGTCCAGTCGGTAAGCTATACGTGGTGAATCAAGAAGAAGATCTTTGAAGGTTTGGACTAGAGGAAGGATCTAAGTTTAAGGCAAGTATAGCATGGGATTATCCTTGTTTCCTATCAACTTTAATACATTTAATTCATGTTGCATGTGTCACCTTGATAGGGATTCCCTAGAAATTGAACTTATACCTTGTCTCCTATGGGATATGCATCGGGTAGCTTTGCTAGTGCTCAACTAAACCATGATCTTGTAACTTGTCTAATGGAATATGCAATAAACATTAAAACTTGACTTTTTAGCAACTTGGAAATAGGGGGCTGGAGTGTTTAGCTACTTTCTAAATGCTTCGGATTCCTCTCCCTAAGGACTTATCTGTAAGTGATCATCCGGGACTTACAGTACAGCTGTGAGGGCTACATGGCTCTGGCTTTAGCTCAATATGAGGACATTTTCTAGCTTGTTAGTGGTTATCTTTATTGGCGTAAGAATGGCTTGCCGAATCGGGTATAGTGCGGCCTCTGTCCCCATGTGTATAGGCTGCACGTCAATGTGCCATCGGAAAGGGAGGCTCTACATCTCTATGCCGAGTGAATCTAATGGCCCTAACTTGTTAGATGAACCTTTGAAAGGCTTCATAGTTAACCCTGCCTACTCACCTTAGAAGTGTTTTGGGAGTAATTAACCTGGGCATATGGGTATCACGACTCACAGTGAAAGTGTACAACCTCTGCAGAGTGTAAAACGGGTATATCAGCTATGCTCACGGTCACGAGCGGCCTTGGAACATTTACAGAATAGATGATCACTAAGAATTATTCATTTATGCTATTCATTATTCATGTTTACATTCCGTTGTTTGCTATCTAAGGTTATATTCTTTATACGAAGTACGTTATATATTGAGCATTATCTATTGATATTACCTTTATTTGTAGTTATATGTGAGATTTGACTTCATGGGCTCACATATGGTGTGTATCTGGTTTTGTTCTTAAAACCAGGTGCGACATCTTCATTGTTCTTAGAATATATCAATATGTCATCAATGAACACCACTACAAACTTGTCTAACTCCGACATGAAGACTGAATTTATGAGATACATGAAGAATGTAGGAGCATTGGTAAGACAAAAAGACATGACTAGGTATTCATAAAGGCCATATCTAGTAGAGAAAGTTGTCTTTGTTACATCTTGTGGCTAGATCTTAATTTGGTAATACCCAGAACGAAGATCAATCTTTGAAAACACCTTAGCACCAGCCAACTAACTGAAGAAAGTATCAATACGAGGTAAAGGATACTTGTTCTTAATGGTTACCGCATTGAGAGGGCAATAATCCACACAGATATAAAGAGTGTCGTCCTTCTTCTTCATGAAATTAGCTGGACAACCCCATGGTGAAGAACTTGGACAGATGAATCCCTTCTCCAACAATTCCTCTAACTGTTTCTTCATCTCAGCCAATTTTTTGGAGCCATGCGGTAAGGACGTCGTGAAATAGGAGCTATTCTAGGTTCTAACTCAATGGCAAACTCCACATCCTTATCCGATGGTAACCCAGGTAGATCCTTGGGGAAGACATCCGAAAACTCATAGACCACAGGAATAGAAGCAAGATCAGGAGAAGCTTTAGTATGAGCAATAACTAGTAGGGCGGAAATTGAAGGCATAATGAGAGACATTCTACCCTTAGAAGAAGGAAGCTTCAACTCAACAATTCTTTGTCTAAGGTTTAGGACTACCCCATAATTTCTCAACTAGTTCATTCCTAGAATTGCATATATGTCTTGCCCAGGCAGCACCATGAACTGGAGACGATAAGAGTGAGTAGCTAGCACTAGTCTCACTATATTCGTCCGAGTTTTAATGCACAACTGCGCACTCGGGGTTCTGATTCTATATGCAATAGGAATTGCCATAGTAGATATATTGTGCCTTTGTGCAAACCCCATACTCATGAATGAATGTGATGCACCAGAATCAAATAATACATATGCTGGGTGGGAATCAATGGTGAACATACCAACCATCACAGGCTCTCCCTGCGGGATCTCCTCAGCCTCAGTGAAGTTAACCTGTCCCGAGCGGCTCATGGGCACCTTCTTCCTGATGATAGTCCTCTTAACCAAATGGGAGTTGGCTGAAGGCTAAGAAGATTGAGTAAGCTGGTTCTAGGGGCACTCATGAGCATAATGGCCTTCCTTGCCATACTTGAAACAAGCACCTGGCTTGTTCCCCTATCCTTGATGAGGTGGAACCTATTGTCCCTGAGGCTGCTGCACCTGCTGAGTAGGTGCACGGTATTGAGTGGGAGGTGCCTGGTAAGTCTGCTGAGTCTGATGAGATGACTGTCCACCCAAAGAGTGATAGGACACCCTCTGTACAACCTATACCTTCTATGGCTATGGGTGACTAGAAGACCTAGTGATCCCCCTCTTGCGTTTCCACTCAGCCTAAGAGTCACGCTGAAGTCCCTCCATAGCAATGGTAGCACTCATCAAAGCATCAAAGGTTTGATAGCCTCCTATATACAGCTTCCCTTGCAAGATACAAGAGAGATCACGATTGAAATGGTCCATCTTCTTCTCATCAGTATCCACATGAGTCCCAACATACTATGCAAGGTGGTTGAACTTGTTCACATATTCCATCATAGTCATGTTTCCTTACTTCAGCTTTGAAAACTCGGATAGCTTCCTGTTTAGCAAACCAATAGGAATATAGTACTGATGGAAAGCAGTGGTAAACTCCCACCAAGTCACATGGTGGTCTATAGGCTACATGGCATTGAAAGTGTCCCACCAAGCACTTATAGATCCTAGAAGCTGTTGTGCGTCAAAGCGCACCTTCTGCTCATCCGTCACATTGAGCAGCTAAAACTTCTGCTCCAGAATATGAAGCCAATGCTCTACGTCTAGAGGCTCATCAATTGGTGTGAACATGGGTAGGTGTGTCCCCAAGAAGTCCTAATAGGAATAGGTCCTCTTGAGACCACGGGCACCACCCCTGTTCCGACCATTGCCAATGGAGCCTCCATAGGCAAAGCCACCAATAGCCTGTGCTAGCATCTCTAGGGCATGGGCTGACTCGTGATGAGCAGCCATCATCTTGGCATGGGTCATTGGAGGCGGTGGTAGTGGCAGAGGAGGAGGACCAAGGAGTGTGGCCTCGTGGCTCTCCCCGTTGGCATTACCATGATTATCGCCACGACCATTTTTTGTCCTAGTCTTCACCAAGACCATGGCCCGTCCCAGCACTGGTGCTCCCATGACCAGACCTTAGATTCATCTATAAACAGATAAGAACCCACCGTTAGGGACCAGGCCTCCATACTTAGAAACAAACGGCTATAGAGATGGTAAGGCCCAATAAATGGTTACAAGTGAGAATTTTCCTTAAGAGTTAAAGCATTTCTCTTTATTTATTATTCTAACAATTTACTACCCAAAATTATACGTGAAGGGGAGTTTAGTTTAAGCAAGATTCTCTTTTCATGATGCACAGATCAACCTATTCGTTCGCTCAAGCCAAAATATAGCGGCATTTGCATATAATTTTTGGCGCAGCGCACACTCACTTCCCGTACGCTAAACGATGCTTACGCAGCGTAAGTTAGTGTACCTGCAGAAGATTGATTAGATAAAACCAGTGCCACTATCCTAGATAGACCATATTCCTAGGGCTTATACTTATTTACGTAATTTATCGCATCCTACTTTTCACAAAGCTTTTGTTCGTCAAATTTTAGGTTTTGAAAAGCGTTTTAAAACTCATAGACTCATTATTGGGCTCTGATACCATCTGTGATAGAACCGTCCAAAATAACACGCTTTCGAAGGCGCTTATCTTCCACTAGACACTAAGCACCCCAAAAGTTAGCTACACCAGACAGTTCTGTCGAGCACACCCTATGGGAGAACTCGAATCAATCCATGTTTCACCTCTAGAATCCAATAATGAGTATGAGTTTACAATACTTAGTCCATTTTATACAACAAGAGTTCTTGGAAATTATTTATTACAATACCAAAGTTTAGAGTGCGATAATTAAACAGCGGAATAAAAATAAACATCTAGCAGAAACAATACAAGGATCTGTTTGTGCCCACCAGAAGAATCCTCCACACAAGAGCTACTCCTCAAGCTGCACCTGCAACAGGGGTAAAATAAACCTTGAGTACATAATGTACTCGCAAGACTTACCCAACTCATGGGAATAGTTTTCCAACTCCAAGGAGTATGATAGGCAATATGGGTTTGTTGTTTTCTTTTTGTTTATGAAAAGCATTACTAATAATACGTCCTTAAGATCATGTTTTATTAGCAGTCATGATTACTTCATTAACTAACCATTATAGGTAAGCACCTATTCAACTTTCAAGCAAGGGTTGAGCAATCATAACCAATTTACCATCTTTCATGTTCTAGTTCTTACTATGGTGCTAGACCGTAGCCAAGTCGTACCATCTCACAGAAATGGCAATTCGCGAACCAATGTATCCCAACTGGGTACCATGAAACACAAGCCCCATTTGTACCCTAGGCACAAATAAGACCAACCCATTCCACTCCTATCATAGGGTCTAGGTCCCCGTCCAAACTTGGACTCCAAGCCCCCACACTTGAGACCCAGTCTCAATATGGTGCTTAGACCTCTACCTTTCCCCGCCTCCAATCAGTTGATCCGAAAAGAGCTGGTACCCACGACAAGAGCGTAACGAGCCTTCCCGCTCCCATAAGCAAGTATGTGCTCAGGATAATAAGTCTATGACCTGACTACCATCCACAACAACAGACGGTCCTCAATTGACACGGATAGGAAAAATAGTGTAACCAAGCTAAGCCTCGTGGTCGCGGGACACAACTCGTCACACCCAACAATACCCATACCATATCCCTGCCCAGTCTCCATTTTTCTTTCATCATTTTTATCATGAGAGTAATTATAATAATCACCTATTGTCAGTAACAGCAAGTTACTCACGCTACCAAAAACCTAAGCATAGCAGCTACCCGAACCTGCCCTAGTAAGACTCATAGAAAAGATATATCTATGCATGTGGTTTCCATAAAATTCCTGTAACATAAATACACATCACATATATATATTCAGTAATTATCAAAAATAAGGGTTATGCACCGGGGCTTGCCTTGGACAGGCGTGGTGTCAACTGCGTCAGTCAATGGTGGCTCTGGGACCTCCTCCTATACGAGAATCTCCTCCTCGTACTCCTCGATGATCTCCTCGAACTCGTGATCGCCGGTGGTCATGATCTCTGCCAACTCGTTCTCTATATGCATGCGTTGATGATGCAACAACTTAGCATTTAGGCAACAACAACTCTTAAAATAAGAATGCGCACACCAAGCTACTAAGCTAGCTCTAATGACTAAGATACTAAGCTAACTATCATCTTCATCCAGCAAAGTGTTGGGTTCAACTAAGAAACCCTTAGCTTGGCAAATTAAAGATATATCTTTATTTCTACTAGTGATTTAATGTATATTGAAACAAAGTGCATTTAACTACCCTAATGCTTAGTTTATTCTAAGGCTACAAAAATTACAGTGAGCACATAATAATACAATGAAGCTACCACAAAAATTTTAGGACTAAAGCTATCACCAATTTACCACAAAAATTCCTATAATAATTAACTTAATATTATTAAGCATTCTCAAATGATTTAATAACTCCTAATATCAACACATATAAGTATGAACTAAATACACCAACAGATAGATCATAATTTTAGGAACCTAACAAAATTTGTTTCACAATTTTTGGACACCTACATGATTTTATATTAATTACCAAAGATCATCTCAGAAATTAAATTAGAAAACTATTTCTAATTCCTTAGGAAAATGAAAAGCGAATCTCCCGCGCGGCCCGCGCGACACAGCGTGGGGCGGCCCACGGCGAGGAAGCCCGCGTGTGCTGGCACTTTTGTAGAAACACCCCCGCGCCATCCTCTATTAACACGACAACTATGCGCACTATTTTTACAGACAATGTTTATGCAAGAAGGCCCTCGTATTAACTCTTCTTCGCATCAGAGACATCGCCGACGCCTCCGCGGTCGCCAGCGCGGCATTGACTGGCACTGGCCCGCTACGCCGGCCAACTAGGAACCCCCTTGACCCATCTAGAGGACCGATGCTCACCTATGGGCCAACATACAACAATGGGTAGTGATTCGGAGACTAGAGACAAAGTAGGGCGACTTCTCCACGTCGTCGGGCAACCTACGGTGGCGACGACAACGTTCCGATGAGCCACGGTGCTAAGGGAGCAGTAGAGGTATTGGGTGAGCATCAGTGACTCACCAAGGACCTAGGCGAGGTGATGGTTTGGCCGGAGATGCCCTGAGCAAGGTTGGTCGCGTACACGCGATGAGCTCGACGACGAGCCACGGTGGACACGACCGCGTCAGCAGTGTTGGGACAGTGTTAGGGCTATGGCTCAAGTGCGCATGGTGAGGAAGGGTTCGAGGCGAGTCTAGCGGTGCAGCCAATTTGGCCCGAGGTGGTCAGATGGGAGCTGCCCTCGGTGATGGGCGGACTCGGCCTTATCGGCATGGTGGTGGGGAAAAGCCCCAAAATTGAAGCTCAATCGGGCGCCATTCAAGGCGGGGTGGGGACGGGTAGCTAGGCAGCTTGATGACAGAGCCAGCGATGCAATGAATCAACTCAAGGTGATCTCTCCCTGATGAATTTAATGGCGCGGCTCGGCCATGGTAGCAGAGAGGGGGAGAGAGAGCTAGGTGGGCTCAGCTCAGCCTCGTCTTGACCGAACATGGTTGATGTGATTGGGGAGACACGCACGCAGACGCTACGGACAAAACACGTACATCCACGACCGGGCATGGCCCGCGCGGCCACAGTGCCATAAATGGCAAGACAACGGCGAGCACAGCCATGTGCGCGCAGCAGTGGCGGGCATCGGACTGGGCCAGCAGCGGCGCAGAAGTGCAGGGGAGGGGGTGTAGACACGATGGCAAGGCGATGGCACCGGCAGCAGCTACGGCATGGTGCGAAGCAGGGAGGGCAGCAACACTGCGAGGACATGCGGCCGCAGCGGCAGCAATGCAGCAACGGGTGGGGCAGGGTGGTCGCCGAGAGCGGTGGCCAGCGGCTGGCAGCAGGCGCTATGGCCAAGGGTGGCCAAGTTGCGGCCAAGCCGTGACTAGACCGAGCGCGGCCTTGGTCGGCCGGCGTGTGGCCACGCGCGGTGACCACGCGCCTAGGTATGACGGCCCGAGCCTGAGTGCGTGCATGAATTTTAAAGCACCCGTAAAAACTAAACGAATGATCTTGGAACCAAGCCACCTTCACCATGCTCAAGAGAGCATATTAGGCTACCCCTAAGAACTAAAATATTGTACTAATCTTTAACTAGATTTCTCATAATAAATTCGCAAACCCAGTGCTATCAAACTATTTTTAAACTTAAGAATTTTCTAAGTCTTTAAGCTAGTTTTGATTTCAAGTTCCATTTCTAAGCTATTAGAAACACTAGCTTGCAATGGTATTTTTCTACGGCAAAGGTTACATTGCCATCTACAAAGTTTGTAATTCAAGCTTTATTTAGGTGCCACATATATATTCTATAGTATTTTTGTTCAATAAAAATTGGTTTTCAACCCTACTTGTCATAACATGAGCTATTGAATCAATTTTTATTTAACATTTTTATTGGTCATTTTACGTTACAAGAAATTTATCTACACATTCTATCACATGCATTCTCACACAAACATGATGCTTATGATAGGGTTTAGTAATTTGTTTAGGGCGTAACACCGAGGGTGTTATAGTATCACCATCATATTAGAGACCACCATGAATAAGTGCCGCCTTGCGGCAGTAGTTTTCAGCTAGCTCTGTAAGCCTACAACTACGCTCTCTGAGCTACAGTTATAAGACCTTTTTAGATATTAATAAAACTCGGAACCTTCCTTTTTAACTGCATACCGATTCTGTAGATTTTGTGCGTACTTATGCATGATCCTAGCGCAAGTACAGATGCACCTAGGACTCTCAGAAATGAGGGGCCAACACTTCGCTTCAAGGGTTTGTCGCTCCTGAGTATGGGGATAAACCTGCGCTCAAAAGGTTTTTGTTATCGTAACCGTAGTAGTCGCCGATAGATCCTTGTTATTGTACACCTGGTGAAGGAAAAGTGTAATAGAGTTTATCGAAAAAGAGTGTATTTTATTGATTTTGGACGCTGTTACCTGTCACCTGATTTGTTTGGAGTACTTGATGTTGTTCGCCCAGCCGAACCATTCTAACATTTTTTCAGGCCCCTCACCTGACCCGATGGGTTGTTTGGCGACTCAGTCCAACCTCAGGTTGTGCAAGTGTTCGTACTGAAATCATACTGACCGAGCGATCATTGTGGCTACTTGAGCCAGTGACCCTAATGCCTAGGGATCACTTAGGGAGAATAACGAACACATGAGATGTATTGGAGTCAATCCCGATCGCAGGGTCCCTACCCTCCTTTATATAGGCAGAGGGTTTAGGGTCACAATGAGGGTGATTGACTAACAGATTGGCTAGTTTGTTACATGAAAAAGCACAACAGATCGGTTCTATCCTACCATCGATGCGTCGTGATCTCCAAGGTGACAGATTCATCTGGTCTTCGTGGGCTTCGTTGTTTGTTGTCCTTTACCTGCCAGACTAGTGATGGGCTAGATATATGGTCGGTGAGGGTACCCCAGGCCCATATATCCGACAGATAGGACTAGCAGCTGCCTCATCAGGTACCACCAGAGCTTCACCTTTGCGCGGAGTGATGATGACAGCGTGGTCTCGTTCGGATCGGCTGGATCATGGCGGAGTGTCGCCTCTACCACCACCACGACGGCCTCGCACCCGAGGACGACCACGACGGTGACTCAGTCCCTTCACTCCCTGTGGAGGCCATGTCTTCTTGGACAAAAGAAGGTTGGCGACGACAGGGACTCCAACGCCATGACGCCTAGGCGGCATACCAATAACCCATATGATGAGGCCACCATAACAACAACCGCGCTTGGTCCTAAGAAGAAGGCGGCGGACGACGACAACATGAATGAGGTCTCTGGCGTGACCATGGCCATGACACGCAGCCTAAACAACAAGAGGGTGGCAGTGGACGACATGGGCTCATTGGTGTCACCACCCACGTGCAAGAAAATAATGTCGGCGGCCGCGGACGATGAAAGCTTGGCATGCAAGACGAGCTGCACTGCCTTTCCATCTTGCAACATGGCGGTAGTGACCCCAACCAAATCAGGTTGGTGATGTGGGAGATGCATGAAAATCAAGGATCACCCAGAAAGATTTAGTGAATCCAAGGAGATTCCATAAGTTTATTCCAAGGAGATTCCATAAGTTTATTTGAGAAAGATTCAGTGATTTCAAGGAGATTCAGAGAAGGAACGAACACAAGACAGTAAACCCTCCCTCCTCTGAAGTTGCACTGAACTTCTTTGTAATTGCAAGAGGGCAATAGTCATTGTGAAATGCTAAACATAGGTTCAGTGGAAAAAACTAGGATAGCAGATATCTTAATGAGAGTTCTTGTATTTGAATTTGATGGTTTCAGATGAGAGTAATCATCTGTTTTGCAACTGTTCCGAGGTTTCAAAGGGCAAAATAAAGCAATTTTTTAATTTGTTTTAGTAGTATTTCTTGGTTTCTGATGCGAAGGTCTTAAGGGATGAGAAGAACATTGTACTAAGTTACATTACACACACGTTTGGCATTCACAGTTCGGAGGTTTGTTCTTTTTCAACAGTTTCTGTGGAACATTGAGCTCACCATGTTCGCTTGATTGTTTCTGTGGCTTATAAGCCGGCTGATGCTGTTTTATTGTGAGAGAAACGCTGTACCATGGCTGATAAACATGTCTGATACAAAGTGAACAGGGTGGGAACATGGTTTGTGTTCTTTTTCAAGGACAGTGTACTGAGTTACATTATGCTAGAAGTTGGTTGTCTTTTATTTACAGTTTTACTCAGAATAATTCAGCTAGATCGATGGTATTGTGCATTGCTGGGAACATAACTTGTATCAGATGTCGTGTTCAGGAATTCGGCATCCATCCAGTGGCAATCGATGTCTCCATAATCTTTCAAAACATAAGGTGCTCAGTCCATGCTTTGAAAATTGGCGTTTGCTTCACAATCTGGTCTGGTTGAACCAGGGCGCCACTCCTGTGGCAGGTGGGTCTGACTCGGGGAAAACAGACTCTGTGGCTTACACAGTGCACAACTTAGAAAATGTTTGGCACTTCTCCTGCACTATGGCTTCTCCATCAGCTTCACATGTGGAAGCGTGGAGCAAGCGGAGGGCCGAATGCGCCGCACGCCCACACTAATTTTTTCAGAAAGCTAAACCAAACACAATCTAAAGTTTGGTGATGATGTTCACCTAGCTAGGCTCGGTTATGAGTGTAACTATTGGCTACTTCCGTCAAAAAAAGCTTGATGTTTTGATTTATCCAAAGTTAATTTATTTTAAGTTTTACTAGATTTGTAAAAAAATACTATGACACCAAATGGGTATTCTATCAAAATATCTTTTTTTAGAAGATTATGTAAAAACATACTCTTGATAAATCTAATGATATTTAATTAGTAATATAAACATAGTATCCTTTTGTATAAACTTTATCAAACTTTAGGTAGTTTGATTTATAAAAAAAAAAGTAAAATAACAATTTCTTTTAGGATGGAGGTAGTATTTAGTGGCATCTATGAAGATTCGTACTCAAGACATCTTAAACTGATTTTTTTAGATAATGGAAAAAATCCAATTACATCCCCAAAGAGAGGAATTAGACCAACTTATTACAGAATAACCACCGCAACGACCGAACTGAGGTTATAAAACAAAACTGACTCAATATCATATCGAGCTCTACACAGGTCAGTTTAATCTAAAAGTTTAAAAACTGATTAAAAAAATGTGCCTTTCACTACTTCAAACACCACCAACTCCATCCGCCGCCGCCCCATTGCTGACACGGCCGGAAGCCTTTCTCCAGAGGGGGACCGCAGGAACAGCTAGCCCACAACTCATGAAGGGGCCGCCACACATGCTGTGCTTCATGCAAAATGTGAATTTGGTAAAGACCAAAATCATGAGATAGACGCGAATAAAAATAAATGCGTGACTAACGGTGAATTAGCTTACTTGAAGCCATTTGTTCCTCGAACTTGATGGTTGTAGAGTATTTTGGGACATTGGAGCAAAACATAGCAAATTAAATACAAATATTTTGAGATTTAGTGTCACAAATCTTGGATTGAGACATGATGAGTATCAAAATTATAGAGCTTGATGAGACCTTAAACTTTGCAATTGGAACTTTTTTTCATTTGAAATGATTTAGGGGCCGAAATATTCCACACAAGATTACGAAATGTCCAAAAAGATAGCATCTAGATATATACTCACAAAAGCGAAAGAGTTTCTAGTGCAGTGTAGTGAAGCATTATTTGTACATGTGTTGAAGGTTTTAGGTTTGAATCTCCAAAGACACAATTTTTTTAATTTTTTGGGTTTAATAGTGAGAATTGGTTAGAAGCGGACAGCTTGCTCGTCTATGAAAGTTAAAACGCCCGTCTTCAAAAAATGCTCTCTGTAATGGTTGGTTAGAAGCAGATGGCTTGTTCTCTCTGAAAATAAAAAACATATGCCTCCAGAAAATGCTCTATGTGGCCAGTGATGTATTTTTTTTTTTTGACCGAAAAAACTATGGGGAAGATCCTACAGTAAGCAACTTTTAATTAATTATAAAAAAGATAAATAGTTTCTTAATTAAATGCATCTAGCCAAATACATAAGGATGACCTAAGGTCGTCCTTGAACCGAACAGATGGAAGAATACATTGATGTTTGAAATTTGACGACCAAATACTAGGACTCGGATCTCTTCTCTGGAAGACCTTGTCGTTGCACACCTTGCACGGCTCCTATGTCGCTATCAAAGTTGCTTCTGTGAAGAAAGGATTGTTATGAGCTCCACGGGCCTACGTGTACCTGTGGAGTTGTTCGGCTGATGGACAAGCCGGCTGATAAGCTGGCTGATGCTGTTTTATTATAAGAGAAAAATAATGTACCATGGCTAATAAGTCGGGCTGATAAGTTCAAGCGAACATGGGCTTCTGGAAAGTTGACGAGCTTCGCATGTGTAACACCCCAAAATTTGTCACTTTTGAAAATAGAGTTAAAATGATTTATTTTTGAATTTTTGAGCACATGAAAACATAGGAAAATAAAAATTTTCATTAATTTAAAATTTATCATAAGGTAGAAATGTGTTTGTTGCATTCATGCCGGTCACATCTCGTGTTTCTATGTGCAAAATGTGTGTTTTTATACGTTTAAGAGACGAATATCTATCTCTAGGAATTTTCCAGCTTCTTTCTGGAATTTAATTCCTACCTCCTTCACCTTAATTTTTATGTTCTAAGTTTCCAACAATATTTTTATGAGCTCCAAATACTTTATTTGGGTTCATAATGTTCCAAATTGTCTCTGAGAATTTTTCCCAAATTTTTGGAGGTATCGGAGTATTTTTCGTGGCTTAAATATTAATTCTGGACTTTTCTACAATTATTTTATCCATAAAATTAATTAATTCCGAAAATAATAAATCTCTCATTTTTCTCAACGCTCAAAGCCCATGTACAATAATCCTAATAAATCATAAAGGCCCATGCATTTATTTACTAATGGGCTTTAATGATTATTTAGGCCCATTAGTAAATGTGGAGGGGGTAACATCAATTAGTACCATATCGCTAGTTGACGTGGATGTGGGGAGTTTTTCTTCCTATATATATCAACTAACCTCTTCGACAAAGTACACCAAAACTACCGTTAGGGGAGCCTCTAGTTTGGGAAATTCCTCGTGTAGTAAATTATATTTTTCTCCTCTTTCTCTCGCCGTCGCCGTCGCCGCCGTTGATGGTTTGTTTTAAAAGAGCCCCTCCAGTTTTCTATTTTCAAACCCGCAGCCCATAGCACTTTTTCAGAATCTGTTTTCCTCTTTGGAAAACGTAGTTTCGTCAGTTCAGATCCAAAATACGTTTTCACTTATTTACAGATTTATCACTGATTTTGTTTTGGTCATAACTTTTTCGTTTTAACTCCGATTTGATCCGTTCAAATTACGTTAGGTTCACAATTTCATAATCTACATGTTCATACTATTGTTGAGTATGTTTTTAACTTTTAAAAATTCGTGATTAGATTTAATCTATTATTCGATTAAAAGAAATCTTGTTTAAATCATATCTTCTGCGTCCTAGATCCGTTTTAGTCCATTCAAGTTGCGTTAGATTCATAGCATCAAGATCTACGCGTTAGTAACAATGTTTATCATGTCACTAATACTAGAATTTCATGGTTTGAATCATATCTTAAATAACAATTATGCAACTAGATTTTATAAATAGAATATGATTTGTTTCACTTTAGTTTTATAAATCAAATCTAAATTTGACTTAAATTATAATCTCTATAAAATATCTTATATATGTTTTTATATATTTAAAACACATGAAGCTAATAGTTTTATATTTTCTCCTATGAGCAAATCTTTTGGTAGATGTATCTTTTTCATCGCATTTCTGATTAGGGTGCTTTTCGCGTCTGTGTGTTCGTAGCGAGACGTAGATTCGTTTTACAAACTTTTCATCTTGATTTTATGATTGGTGTATTGTTCTAATTTAGATCTATTGTTTGCTTCGTGTATGATTGTATGGATGCTTGTGTGGTGCTTTATGATTACGTCCAGTCGGTGAGGTATACGTGGTGATAAAAAGAAGAATATTGAAGATTAAAGCTTACCGAAGGATCGGTGTTTAAGGCAAGTATAACATGGGACCATCCTTGTTACCTATTCACCTTTAATCATTTAATTCATGCTGCATGTGTCTACCTTGACTGCTATTAAGTAATTCCTAGTACTTTGTACCTTGTACCTTGATACCTATGGGGTATTGCATTGGGTAGTATGATGCTAGTGCTCAACTAAAGCCATGATCTTGTAACTTGACTAATGATATATGCAATAAACATTAAAAGATGCTTTTTAGCAACATGGAACAAGGGGGCTAGAGCATTGGACTGTTTATGGTGCTCTAGATTCCTCTCCCTAAGGACTTATCTGTAAGTGATCATCCGGGACTTACAGTACAGCTGTGAGGGCTATATGGCTCTGGCTTTAGCTCAGTATGAGGACCTTTTCTAGCTTGTTAGTGGTTACCTTTATGGCGCAAGAGAGGTGTGTTCCGGGTTGGATATAGTGCGGCCTCTGTCCGTCAGTGTATAGGCTGCACGTCATTGTGCCTATCGGAAGGGGAGCCCTACATTCGCAGGCCACAGAAACTTAGCGGCCCTAACTTGTTAGACGAACCTTTGAAAGGCTTCATAGTGAATCCTGTCGACCTTCCTTGGTAGTGGGTCAAGATGTTGGCCGCCTCGGGCGAAAGGGTAAATCACGACTCATAATGAAAGTGTACAACCTCTGCAGAGTGTAAAACTGATATATCAGCCGTGCTCACGGTCACGAGCGGCCATGGAACATTTACGGAATAGATGATCACTAATGATATGGATGATGAAGATGCTCATTAATGATTACTGTTTATGCTATTCATTGTTCATGTTTACCTGATCATGTGTTTATAGGCTGGTGATGAACTTGTTGCTACTCAATTGCTAAAATCATGACTCATTAAAAGCTAATTGCAGTTAAACCAGTGTCAACCTTTTGAGCCTCATGAACCCCATGTTATATTTGTTGAGTACGACATGTACTTACGCTTGCTTTATTTTTAATTATTTGGATAAAAATCCCGGATGGGTACCAGATTGCTAGAGTTTGGAGGAATTAGGCTTGTGATCAACCAGTCAGTTGTCCCTGTGGAACTAGAGTCTTCGTCTGAAGATCGGAGTTGTCTTTCCGCTGTTTATACTCTGAGGTTATACTCTTTATACTAATACGTTATGTATTTAAGCATTGTCTATTGACATTATCCTTATTTATAGCTATATGTGAGATTTGACTTCCTGGACTCACATATGGTATGTATCTGGTTTTGTTTTTAAAACCGGGTGCTACAGCCTGCTAACAGGTGCTTGGACAGTAGGTTAGAGGTGTACATGAACTATTAACATCCCATCAAATAATTTTAGCTGCTAATTATTACTACTAAATAATGGATTCAAATAGACTCTTAGACAATGTGTAAAAGCTAGACTACTAGGTGGGAAATAATCTTTTAAATTTTCTCTTATTGAGTTGGATGTGACAAACATAGGCTTTGGCTAACAATAAGCTACAATTGTAGAACATATATGTTGTATAAGAGCGGGCGCAGAGAAATCAGTGAATTTGTTGAAGGTTGTTCATGGTGTGCTCTCAGTGAGTGGTACCAATAACCTAATAAATGGTCCTAAATGTGGCGACTCTATAAAGCTTTCAATCATTGATGAAAGTATGAAACTGCTTTGTTTTTTGTGCTGAACAAAATATCTGTAGGGCATGTACCAAACTTACCGGAAGGACGAACGGTCCATTTTCACATCTTTAAGGGCACGTACAACGCCGGTCTGTACCCCGTCTCGGAGACGTCCTTTTTACGAAAAAGTCCTCTGCTCGGCTTGCAGACGCTCGTCCCGTCGCCTCGCGAGGCGACGGCACGGGCCCGTGCTCCGAGGCGGAACCAACGAGCGCAGCAGTGTTGTAGGCCTTCGTCTCCGCGACTCGCCCCCGCGCTCGGATCCCGAACGGCGCTCGCGAGGTTTCTTTGCGCGCCAAGTCTAGAGCAACCAGCGCGAGGGCGCGGCGACGACGGGGGTCAATCTCCGGAGGTGGTGGCGGCTTCCTCCATGGGTGCTTAGACCCGCGAGATCGGATCTCCGTGACTCGGGTCTGGCGTCAGCGCCGGCGTGGGCGTGGAGTCCTCGCCGCCGGGCCTGCTGTTGCCCATGCCCGTCCGCCAAGTGCGGCTCAGCATGTCAGCATCGAGCGGCGCCGTGAGATCTCCAACATCCACGACGAGCTACTCACCAGAAGTGCCCTAGCCTTTGCTGCATCGATATCTCCTACCTCAAGGTTCTCGTTGTTTTGGTCTCTTCAGTTAGTAGCATCGGTAGGACTGAGAAAAGGTTGAGATTGCTTTTCTAATCAATTGATACTGAGACATGCGGTGGAGTGCAAGCCCGAGAGAGAGGGTAGCGACAAGAAAGAGGATTTCTACTGGCCTCTGATCTCAGTTTGTTTATTCAGAGGTTTAGAGAGTTTGCCTATGTCATCTCTTAGTTTGTTTATTGGGATGAGAGCAAAACTATACACTGATATGTAATGTCCCCTCACTGATATGCTTGAAGGGAGAAGAGGCCATGGAATTTTTCCACAATGCAACCATGTCAATCTTACAGTCAGAGAAGACCTATTGTGATGAAATATAATTATTATATTGATGGTTTTTAAAAATATTGTAATCATGTTGCTCTTATTTATCCTTGATACATTTTCTATCAAATAGCTACATAATGGTATACAAAAATTTATTTATAGTTGATCCTAATTATATACAAAGCATTAAACAGTTTAGAGACGAATCCCCTGTCTGTGGGTTGTATGACCTGTCTTTATACCTGTCTGTATGATGGATTCGAGGCGCTTAGAGACGAACACCTGTCCATGGGTTGTAGATGCCCTAACCAGACGAAATCCGCACCAGGCTCCCTTGCACCTGATTCGACCACGTCAGCAAAAAAAAAATTCCTCAGCCGTGGGATCTTGATCGGGCACACCCTTATCATCCCGCTTACCTCGAGTCCTCGCCCTCGCCCGCTGGCTGCACGTCGCCGGCAGCTGCTCCCCCGTATGGATGAAAACGGATCGTATACGGACGGATATCACTGATATTATATTTATTTTTATATTTCTGTTCGAATTTAAATTCAAATCTAGATAGTGTTAACCATGTCGGATATGATATGATTGGATATCGATATCATAAATATGTTATTTAAGTATTCGGATACAGATACGATATCGGATGTTGAATATCCAGACTCAATATGAATAAATCTAAACCCCTTTAAATGAATTCGATCAGAAATACAGTTGAAAAATATCCGTAACAGTTGGAAAATATGCGTACCGTTCATCCCCGTACCGTTCATCCCTGCTCCCCCCGTCCGTCACTTCTCCTGGGCCGGCCCAGGCACGCGCGCACGCGTTCGCACGGCAAGTCGTCGGCTCCACGGCACGAAGGCCACTGTAAAGGCGGCGGCATGCAGAAGCGGCACAAGCGCTAGCAGCGACGGCGGCGGCTCGATTGCTCGAAGGCGCACTCCCGCGCTCCAGCCTACGACACGACGGCGGCAGCGGCAGCCCGAAGGCGCACACCCACTCGCTCGCCCGTGCCACTGCAACGGCGAGTCGCACAGCACGCAGTCCGCGGCGGCGCAACGAGCAGCCAGCCGCGGCGACGACGCACCGGACGGTGCAACGGGCGGCGGCGGCAGCGGCGGCGCGGCATGCAGTAACGGCAGCGGCTCAACGGACGGCTGCGGCATGTAGCCACCATTGATCTCATTACCAGTGTCGATGCTTCCATGGATAGTGCCCTCGATGTGTTCGATGAAATGGGCCTGAGGTATGCAATTTTTTCTTTCAATATTTGGTTGCTGATTTGGTACTGTCCCCATCACTATCAGTTGTGCTGATTCACTTTCCAGTGAAAACAACAATAATATATCTTCAGTTCAATTGTTCAAAACATGACCTGTGAACTACGTATCAACAAAACACTATGCAAAGTAAGATGAAACGGGAGAGGAAGAACATGAAGGTCCAACCATTATGGCTTAAACAATGATAAATTAAACTACCAAAAAATGCTGCATATTTAAAAACATTAGCTCTAAAAGATACTTGGGATCAGCAGTGATAAATTTATCTCTATTGACAAAGGCAACTAGCTGCAAGTGTAAACAGTTTTTTACAATGAGCCATTGTATATCACCTTTTAGTGTGTTCAGGAGCCTGCAGGGATCCAAGTCTCCCCTCTTTCCAAGCTGATGGCCCATTCATCAGCCCCTTTATATAGGAGCAAGTCTTTCCATGGCTCTATGCAATTTAATTGACTTAAACTCATTGGATGCATAATTGCTTATAGAGCCAACTATACTTTTCTCTAAAACTCGTAAGCTTGTTTTGGTATATTTACAGTTTGAAGGTAAATTCACTCGTGAGTTTGCCCACAGTAATACAACAAACATGAAAGTGAAGCTGAGTATCCTGGTATCACTGGTAGTAAGAAGTTGAAACATGCAGTTGCCAATCAGAAAATCCAAGGTGCTATTTCTGGAACAAATTACCTAGATTCACAGAAATATGATTCAGAGAACATCTAATGTGAGAACGGGATAGTATCCCAGAATATAAACGGTGCCTTTCCTTGGAGAGAAGAAAATACAATCGCTGAAACCACAGATAACTGGAACTCAAATCAGTTTGAAGTGAGCCATGGTTCGTCATACGGTCAGCAGCAGCTGGACAATGCTGATGGGTTATCTTGGATTCCTCCTTCTTCCGACGCTGTTTACTCTTCTGATGTTGCTTTGCAGCAAGGGTTTGACTCGTCTTATTCAGATTATGGTATTCTGGATGGTCTCTTACCATCCCAGTTTGCAGAAGATAAATCACTACCCTCGGTTTATCCTTCATCTGCTTTATGTGATAATCAATTCAATGATACCTACCTATTCACTGAGCAAAAGAATGTGAATGCATATGGCGAACAGGCAAGTTAATTGTCCACCATAGAAATACCAAGAGGATGTGATGGAGTTATTGCCCACTGACCAGATATGCAACAGATATGAAGGTATTGATATGGTAATTTACTAGGGTTACTTAATCATTCAAACAACACCAAATCATTGTATTCAGTGGCTCAGGAGCTTTTTATCAATTTGATTTTGGTTTATCGTCTAAGACCCTTAAATGGACATATAATTTATTTTCTATTACAACCAACTGTAATGTGAGATGAAAAGGTAGTCAAGTACAATCATGCTGATGTGTTGCTATCGCTGTTATATGTTTTTCTTTTTTTGTGCTCCATGACCTTGGTACAATTTCCTCCCGCTTGTATAGTTTTGTATTGGGTTTACCACTGGAATGTTTGTTTCTGAGGATGGTAAGTTCTTAACAATGTTTGGTCCATTGAACGGTACTTTCTGGCATCTTATTTTGCCACGTATACAACTGTTCACAAGGCAATGACCAAATCTTGCACGGATCAAGCCATGTTTCTACGGAGTACGAAAGCTTTACATATTTTAACAAACAAAAGTTTTTTTGTAAAAAAGTCGACACGAACACAAACAGGGTCAATGAATTAGCAAAATGTACTCTTTCAGACCTTTTTCAATACATCGTGCCAATGCACAACTGTTTAGAGCTCAGGTAATAGTCCACAATCATATTCTACTACAAATCAAGAATCATGGTAGCGATCATCATATTCCTACAGTACTATCTGGGTAGGGCGTATTTGGATATTGATGATAGTAGCTAGCATGCTAAAATTAGCAAACATGGATCCAAACAACACATGCTAAGAGACCATCTTTTCACCTTTGAATCTATTACCATCTCTTAGCAATTAAAATGTAGCTATTAGATGTAATAGTTAGCACATTAAAATTTGCAAGGTCCAAACAAAAACAGCGACCTAAGCCACAACGGATTGATCAAGGGCTGGCGGGGCAAAGCCGTGCCCCATTCTTTCTAGTTGCGTTGAACCATGGTCCATGTGGTTTTGCGTTGAACAAAATATATATATATATATATATATATATATATATATATATATATATATATATAGAGAGAGAGAGAGAGAGAGAGAGAGAGAGAGAGAGAGAGAACAAAATAGATGGTTCCGCCCCAGACGCGTAGGTAATGAATCGTGGTTTTGCATGTGTAACGGTCCAATTCCTACACGTAAGTACTTTCTTGACTGGGCCGGGCCTGCCCAAACAGGCCCAAGAGAAATGTGCCAGAATGCCACGATCGAGCTGATGAATCCATTTCGTGGATCAGCTGGACGTCCTTGTATGTAACAATTAATTAAGAAAACAAGGCGATCATGATATCGTCGTCGGGCTTGTAACCAGATTCGTTTCCTGGCACGGACGCAGCGAGTAATCGAACTGAACAAATCTGGCTGCGTCGCCTTCGTGCACGGTGGCGGCCTTGACATGATCACAATTCACAATTAATGGAGCCCGTGCCCGTCCGACGATGTCTGCCACATGGATGACCGGGAGCAAGGTCTGTGCATGGTGTGCGGACGTGCGTGCATGTGAAGGGAGATGGTTGCAGAGGAGCACGTCCTTATGCCGTGCGTACCTAGGGCTAGGGCCTGTACGAGTATATTAATGGTGTGAAGATATTTTTCTGGCCCCGTGAACCACATATCGACCATCTGATCTGATCGTTCGTCTGGTCTGGTGAGTGTTCAGTACAATGCACTGGAAGAAAGTCCCCGGTATAGGGTTTTGCTTTCCTCCGGCGGCGCCGTCGAAGTCAAAGGCGAATCTAGAGGGTTTTATCGGGGTCCACCGACCCTGACGAAATTTGTAAAATCCTTTGTAAATTACTGTTCAAACTTACGAAAATTTATATCACATAATGAAGTTGACCCCGATGACCCAAACGATGTTTTCGGCTAGATTCGCCACTGGTCGGAGTCCACCAAAAGCGAGCGATCTACGTGATCACTCTATCTGATCCCTGTGTCCGGGACGTCCTCTCCTCCGCAAGGAGCGGGGGAGTCATCTACGCAGGTTACATGGCTGATAGTTCGAAGAAGGAGAAGGGGAAGGGCGTGGAGATGGGTGATGATGGAGATGTGCCGAGCCTAGAAGAGCGTCTGGAGGGGCTGAATCTACAAGGCGAGGAAGATGAAGACCTCGATTTCTCGGGGGAACTTGACGAACTTGTGAAGGATGTTCGCTGGATTGCTTTGTTTAGGGTTAACACCCTGAAGCTTTTCAGTCACGCAGCGTTGTTCAGCGCCATGAGGAACGCATGGTCTGCGGCGAAAGAGGTGACTTTCAAGGCCAAAGGGCCGAATCTGTTTCTAGTACAATTGAACTGTCTTGGTGATTGGACAAGGGTGATGGAAGGGAGCCCCTGGCTGTTTCGTGGAGCAGCAATTGTGCTTGAGGAATATGATGGTTTCTCCAATGTTTTTTAGTACAAGCTGAACAGGATCCCTATGTGGACTAGAATTCAAGGAGTACCATAGGTGTTGATGAAGAGAAGGGGTTTAGCGGAGAGGGTAGCGAAGAAGGTTGGAGATATTATCACGGTGGTGGTAAATGAGGGCCAAATTAATTCTACAACATATTTGCGTGCAAGGGTGTGGCTTGACCTGAACAAACCCCTAGTGAGAGTGGTGCCGATCACACTGAAGGAAAGGAAACAATACTTGGTGCAATATGAAAAACTCCCAAGTTTTTGTTTCTTTTGTGGCTGCATGGGGCATGAAGTAACGGAATGTGGAGACGGAGTGCACAGCAAAGCCAGTTGTCAATGGGGTGATTAGCTGCGAATTCCATTCTAGGCGATGGTCCCAGGGCGAGAGGATTTTAGCAGTGGAAGAGGCAGAGGACGTGGAGAGGGCGAGGAAGAGGTGGTGGAAGGGGTCAGTGGTTTGATGAGGATGCTGAAGAGATGGAAACTTCTATTGGGGACGAGGAAAATTTAGAGAAATCTCTGACTGATAAGAAGGACGACTCAGGGGGAGGAGGAGCAGAAGATATGCAAGTTGTGTTGGCTGATCCAAATGCTTCTATCAGTCCTATAAAGGAACAGGAGAAAAAGAGATTGAGAAGGGATGGAGAGGGGGAGGATGGTTCAAATAATACAAATGTGAGATCGGCGCTCTCCTTCGAGGAGAGTGGCCGGGCGCAATGAAAATCTTAGCTTGGAACTGCCAGGGCCTTGCTAGTGCCCGGGCATTTCGAGCGCTTCTGGAAATCTAGAAGCGGGAGAGACTAGATGTGTTTTTTCTGTCTGAGACACATCTAGGTAAGGTAAAGGCAGAGAATTTGAAAAGAAAGTTGGGTTGTGATCAGTTCATTATTCATGAAAGTGATGGACGAAGTGGAGGTCTACTTATGTTGTGGAAGAAGGAGACTGTGATTCAGTGCAAAGGTATTTCACAATATTTTATTGATGTGGTGATTCGGGGTTCTGAGGACCAGAGGTTAACTGGTATATATGGAGAGCCGAGATGGGATCATAAACATTTGACCTGGGAGGCTCTGCGGGATTTGCATGGCAATTTGAACCTCCCATGGTTGGCGGTAGGAGATTTTAATGAGATTTTATATCATCATGAAAAGGAGGGAGGTAGAGTGAGATCACAAGCACAGATGCAAGCATTCCAGGATGCACTTATGGACTGTGAATTAGCTGATATTGGTTTTTTGGGTGATGTTCTTACGTGGCAACGAGGGAAGATAAGAGAAAGATTAGATCGGGGAGTTGCTAATACACAGTGGAATATTTTATTTCTAGAAGCTCAGCTAACTAATGGGGAGATGGTGAAATCTGACCACCGCCCTCTCATTATCAATACAGAGGCTTCTGGTGGGCAATACCACCAAAGGGAAGAGAAAAGAAAATTTGAAGCTAGATGGTTGAAAGAGGAGACAGTAGAGGAGATTGCACAGGCAGCCTGGGCACGTGCTATGGCGCAGGGCAGCAGGCCAAGTCTGATGACAAAGGTGAATGCAGTGCATAATAATTTACATGATTGGGATAAAGAGGTTTTGAAAAAAACCTGTTCAGCGAATGAAAAAACTGAAAAGGGAACTTGAGATGTTGAGACGTGGACCGCTAACGGTTGAAACGCTAGCGGCACAAAAAGAGATTCTTCTGCGACTGGAATTATTACTGGAGCAGGAAGAAATTTTTTGGGTTCAGCGTGCTAGAGCAAATTGGCTCAAACATGGGGATCGAAACACTAACTTCTTTCATCACTATGCATCGACCCGAATGAGGAGGAACATGATTATGGGGTTAGTAGATGAGTTTGGGGTAAGACATGAGCATATTGGGGAGATGAAGGTGATGGTGAAGGATTTTTTTTAAATCTCTTTACATCCAAAGTGCACGAAATCGATCAGGAGGTCTTGAGAGATATAAATTGCAGGGTTTCCAGTGATATGAATCATCTACTCCTAGCTCCTTTTTCTAGGGAGGAGGTGAAAAAAGCTTTATTTAGCATTGGTGATCTTAAAGCCCCAGGACCTGATGGGCTCCATGCAATTTTCTTTAAGCAGTTCTGGAACATGTTGGGAGAAGAGTTGACTGATGAGGTGCTACAGGCCATAAACTCCTCTACTATCCCAGAAGGGTGGAATGACACTACTATTGTCATGATTCCTAAAGTGGATAATCCAGATAAAGTCGCTCAGTTCAGACCAATTTCTCTTTGCAATGTGGTTTACAAGGTAATCTCAAAGATCTTATCAAGTAGACTAAAAGTTATTTTACCAGATATCATAAGCCACCATCAAAGTGCTTTTGTTCCGGGGAGACTGATTACAGATAATATTTTATTGGCGTATGAATGCATTCATACCATGAAAAAGAAAAAAGGAAATAGAGGTTTATGTGCTGTTAAGCTGGATATGCAGAAGGCTTATGATAGGGTTGAATGGGGTTTCCTTGAAAAAATTATGATGAAGCTTGGTTTTGACCAAAGATGGGTCAAGCTTATTATGGCTTGTGTAAAATCGGTCAAGCATACGATTCGTTTCAATTCCGTGGAAACTGACGCCATCGTACCAACAAGGGGTTTGAGGCAGGGTGATCCATTGTCACCATACCTCTTCCTTCTAGTTGCAGAAGGCCTATCTGCTATGTTAAAGGGTGCTGAGGAAAGAGGGGAATTGGAGGGTGTCAAGGTGTGTAGGGCAGCTCCTGTTATCTCACATTTACTATTTGCAGATGACTCTCTCATTTTAATGCATGCTGATAAGAAGAATGTGGACTGCTTGATTGATATTTTGAGTAGATATTGTGCAAATTCGGGGCAGGAGGTCAGTGAAGCAAAGTCAAGTATTTTCTTCTCAAACAACACTAATGTTGATGCAAAAGTGGAGGTCTGTGAAGTCCTGAATATCATGACTGAAGCTCTTGGCGATAAATATTTGGGCTTACCAGCGATGGTGGGTACTGATCGAAGTGACTGCTTTTGGCATCTTATTGATCGGGTGAATTCTAGAATCAATGGATGGAAGGAGAAGCTTCTGTGTCTGGGAGGCAAGGAGATCCTGATAAAATCTATTGCTCAAGCTATACCGGTGTATGCGATGATGGTATTCAAAATTCCTAATAAAATTTGCAAAGGAATAACAAATGCTATTTTGCAGTACCGGTGGGGTGATGACAATAATCATAAGAGGATCCATTGGCAAGAATGGTGGAAAATGTGTATGCCAAAGGGATCAGGAGGTATGGGATTGAGAGATATACAATCTTTTAATTTGGCAATGTTGGCAAAGCAAGTATGGAGACGGTTAAGGGAGCCTCATTCATTATGTGCTAAAGTATTGAGAGCACGTTATTATCCTGATGGTAAATTGCTAAATGCAAAAATGAAAAGTGGTAGTTCTTATACTTGGCAAAGTATTTTAGCCGGCCTTGATTGTTTTAAATTGGGATATATCTGGAGGGTTGGTGATGGAACACAGATAAAAATATGGGAGGACAATTGGATACCTGGCAGCCATAACATGAAAGTTCAGACACGTAGAGGGAACAATCTAGTCAGTACGGTGGATGAGCTTATTAATCCAGTGAATGCTTCATGGGATGAGGATCTGGTACGCTCTATCCTAGAGGTTGATGCCAATCGCATTTTACAGATACCTATTACTTCAGGGAGAGATGATTGCGTTGCTTGGCACTATAATAGAAACGGTATGTTCTCAGTCAGATCAGCTTATCATGTCCAATGGAAAAAGAAATTGTGAGCTAGAATGGCTACTATGCAGGATAGTGGTACTAGCAATTGCCGGATTTGGAAGAATCTTTGGAAGCTTGATTTGCCGGGGAGGATAAATTTTTTTGCTTGGAGAGCTATTAAGGAAATGATGCCGTGCAATGCTATATTAGCAAATAGGCATATTGTTCCTAATGGAGGATGCCCGGTATGTCAGAATGGAGCAGAAAACATTAAACACTTGATCTTCACTTGTGATCGAGCCAAAGCAGTATGGAGATCGATAGGAATCTAGGAGAAAATTCGATATCTGCTGGAGGCTGACCAATCGGGATCTGTTGTGTTGGAAGAAATAATTAATAGAGGTGAGCAGATTTATGATCTAAATGTGGGTTTTGCTGAACTTCTCTTGACTGGTGGATGGTACCTGTGGTGGGAACGAAGACAGCTAACTCATGGAGAAACAGTACAGCCATGTTCAAGATCAGGATTAGCGATTGTTTCTTTAACAAAGAATTACAAGTTGGCAACGAAGAAAGATGATAAGATAAAACATGAATGGAAAAAACCAAGGGAGGGTTATATCTCACTGAATATTGATGCTTCTTTTGATGAGGATAATGGCTGCGGCAGTACGGGTGCTATTATTCGAGATGGTTCTGGGGTATGATCGCAGCTTCAAATACCTTTATCCCCTATCTTGTTGATGCACCAATGGCCGAAGCTTTTGCTCTTAAGGAGGGACTGATGCTAGCTCAACAGATTGGAGGTAATCGATTGCTTGTTCAATCTGATTGTTTGGAGGTCGTTGAAACTATGGAGAATGGAGGATTTACTGCGAACTCAACTGCTGCAATTTATGATGAGTGCGGTACAGTCTGGAATGGATTCCAAGAGATTTCCATTGAGCACTTAAATAGGGAAGCAAACAAAGTGGCACATGAGCTAGCTAGGCAAGCTATGATATCTAGAACAAATTGTATCTGGGACGATGATCCCCCTAGTTTTATTCTTCAATTATTATCAGACGATGTAACTATCTTCAATCAATAAAGCTTGCCTCAGGGCTATCATCAAAAAAAAAAAGAGTGTTCAGTACACAGTATGTCAGTATGCTGACAAATTCAGGGAAGCTAATCTTGTAAATCACTTACTAGATTGAGTAAATCTCATATGCTACGTAGGTATTATTGTAAATAAGTACGGAGTCCTAGCAAACAGACATCTGGACGGACGTCCGTTTCTAAACACCCACGCCTGCACTCCGTGTACCGCCCGACCCTGTGCCCCACTCGACCCCATGCGGCGTCTGCGCACCCACCTGACCCCTCGAGTCCACCCTCCAGCAGCAGCAGCAGCAGCAGGCGGGGTCACATTGCAACATGTGCAATGCCCAGTCTACTTTAGAACATTCAGATGCAATACTTGCAATATACGTCTAAAAAAAGATAAAACGCTTGAAAAATCGCATATGAAAACACTTGAAAAAAAAAATCCGAAACACTTGAGAACCATTGCAAACATACGCAACATCCAGACAAAAACACTTCCAAAATATGTATGAAACATATGCAACATCCAGATAAACACACTTGCAACGTCTGAAAAAAACAGATGAAACATTGAGAACAAGCATTTGCAACATACGTGTACAATCATTGTAAAATATGCAACATTCTGATCTACTTTTGCAACATCAATACAAAGCACTTACAATATACCTGTGAAACATATACTTGCAACATGCGGTTTCAGCGCAATATCTCTTTGCTGCTTGGGACAGAATGGAGGCTCGTCGACGTGTGGAGTTCACCGGTGTAGAGCTCGCCAGTAGCGCAGAGATCACCACTCTAGTGGAGAATCCACAGCAGGTCTAGTGGAGAAGGCCATCGCGGGTCTCCACATTATGCGGGTGGAGCGCGAGCTATGCGCAGGGTGAGCTTCATCGTGAGCTGTGTGTTGGCGAGTTCTATCCGAAAGTCGCTAGCTGCGTGCGGGCGAGTTCCACCCCAGCCATGGTGAACTAGGCAGCGGAGCTTGAGATGTGCACGGGCAGGCTCCGCCAGGATGCCATGAGCTGCACGAGGGCGAGCTTCACCCCGGCCATGGCGAGCTGGGCAGGCGGAGCACGAGACGTGCGCGGGCGAGCTGCGCTGGTGGAGCGTGAGCTGTGCACGGTCCGAGCTCCGCCACTTTGATTTTTTTCCCTTAGAAACTGTGATGATTAGAAAGCTAGATGAGCGGATAAGAGGGGTTTTTGGGCTGGCGTCGCGGCCTAGGAACGGGATCATCTGGGCGAACGGTTGCCCTGTTCCAAGCGTTACCGAAATAAATAACAACATGAGTTACAACGACCCATATGTATTATACTATATTATAAATGAGTAAAATAGTTACTCCCTCCATCCTTAAATGTCTGTCGCTTCTCGAAAAATAACTTTGACTAAATTTATATTAAAAAATATTAATACCTACGATGCATAATTAGTATCATTGGATAGATATTTGAATCTAGTTTTTTAATAAATTTATTTGGAGATAGAAATATCGCACGTATTTTCTATAAATTGAGTCAAACTTATCGACACGTAAATCGTGGCGACCAACATTTATGAACGGAGGGAGTATAATTTTATATAGTTATACGTAGTATAAAAATAAGTGAGGTGGAAAATACATCGAGTACTAGTGCGTACGGCTGGATTCCGTCAACGCGTAAGACAAGGATGGGGCCACCTCTCATCTCATAAGTATCTAATCTAACGAGACCAATCCACTCCATCCATCGATGGACTGGACGTGCTAACCGCTGCGAATTAACAAGCTAATCGTCATTCCCTTTGGACTTGCATTGTGTGATACGGAGTGCGATCCATCCATCCACGTTTTGTATATGCAATTATATTCTATTCTTATGTTTTTTTGTTTCCATTCATGTGTTCTTCTAGTCCTACGTTGCAAATGAGCGCTTAATGGATACTACTGGGAGCTAGCCCGGCTAAACCAGACAGTGCAGTCTTTGTTTGGTTTCCTATTTTGCTGGTCTAGAGAGTCGCTTGAAGTGAGTGAGGGTGGACATCCACGCAGGCCCAGCTGAGCTAGGCTCGGCAGCAACGGCTGAATCCCGCGTGCCGCTCGAGCCAGGCCACAGGACGCGCCCTGCACGAGGCGACCATGGTTTCATGCACAACCTTACAATTACCCCCAAGGCCCAAGTTGGAAAAAAAACCGAGGTTTCAAGAACTTTGGAAATCGCAGCTAATATGGAACCAAAAGAAAAAAAAGAAAGTATGAAATAACTAGAACAACCATATTTTTCCATGGACAACAGAGCATATCACAAGAAAACCATACCTTATTTTTCTTAGCATTTCTTAAATAGATCTAACATTTATAACAGTTTTCACAAGAAACAAGGATTAAAATAAATTTCTACCGGGCCGAGGGCCACCCCCCCCCCCCCCCCAAAAAAAAAAACTCTGGACTAGCCTAAAAACCAAATTACAGTATGTCTCCATGATAAAAGCTAACAACGTAGAAAAGTCAGAATGACTTTATTAATTTTGAATTAATAGAGTAGTATACATCAAAACAATAATTTTTTCTTAGATGATGATAAAAAGAATAAAATTAAAAATTAAAAATAATAGAGTGATTTGATAAATAGTAATAGTAATACGGCAGCACTAGTGCCCGGACGTCTCGACGTCCGCGACTGCTCCACCCCGTCCACTCAGATTTACGCGCCGCCCGCACCAACTCCGATTCCCGTGCTCGCATCCGAACCGTCTGCTTCAGATCCGCTGCCCATGCTCTACTTGGATCACTCGCCCCCGCCCTATTCCACAACAGCGAAGCGCCCGTCTCTTCCAGGCCGCCCGGAAGACTCGCCCCCACCTCTTCCACAACAATACCGTGTGCCCTGTGCCGTCTCCCCCACACCGTCGGCGGTGGCCTGCGCCTCCTCCATGCATCGCTGCCCGCGATTTGGCTCTGCTCGTCCTCATGGACACCAACGACGGCGGTCTGCACTTGCAACATCAAACTCTCGAATGCAACATACATTTAAAATAGATGAAACATTTGAGACAAACGCTTGCAACATGTGTGTGAAACATATGCAACATCTAGATAAAACACTTGCAATATGAAAAAAAAAACACTTACTGCAACATAAGACTGAAACAACTGAAACAATTGGCACATACTTTTGCAACATATGTGTGAATACATACGCAACATCTAGATAAAAAAAGATTGCAACATACGTCTGGAAATAGATGAAACATTTTGAACAAACCCTTACAACATGCTTCTGAAATACTTACAACATATGCAACATGTGCAGCATCTCCCGATCTACTTTTGCAACATCCATAAGAAACAACCACAACATACCTTTACAATATATGAGGGAAAGCCTAGGCCGATCGATTCCAGCCGTCGAGGTCGGAGCCGGCGACGAGCAGTGGCGCCCACGCACCAGCGCCACTAGTACCAAGCTTGTCTCGGCGACGACAGTGGGGAATGGGGGACGACGAGCGCCATGGCCGCCGGGGTTGGAGAGCTTGGTCGCCGGGCGAGAGAGGGCGCCGCCGAGGGTGACTATCTATACTTATGGGGTTTGTTGGTTTTTGCTTGTCCTCGTAATAACCAAGTTAATGAGCTTTCAAAAGGTCAAATCTAAATTAGATCCGAAGTCCCGATGTCCTTGATCGGAAGTTCGATCATATCAAATTGTCCTGCGCGCTTCAAACTCTTGGTCTGACCCAAAAATATTTAGTTTGAAGTTCTGACAATGTCGGTGTCCACGTCAAGCACAGTAGCATATGGTTAAACCTCTCCGATGATCTAGCTAGTTCTATCATTGTATCTTAAAATTATTAGGTCTGTTCGACTGGTATTGAAGCCGGCTGAAGCTGTTCTGTTGTGATGGAAAAATACTGTAGATTCTAGCTGATAAGTCGGCTGATAAGTTCAAGTGAACATGTCCATTAGTAGTATAATTGTCTTCTCTATATATGCAGACAAACATCTGAAGTGGATGTCTAATGCTAGCAGCTTACAGCCTGTTCGCTCGGTCGTATTTGGTTTATAAGCCATAGCTTATCAGCCAACAAATAATATTTTTCTCTCACACCAAACTAGTTAACAGTACTTTCAATCCTAGCTTCCAGCCAAACAAACCTAAACGAACCGGACGTTAGCTGACGGTGCATTGCCGGAGACGCCGGACAGTCGTCTGCTAGCTAGCTTCAGCTGGATGGCCTCGATCATTTTTTCATCGCACAGGAAGTGGTTTTGGCAAACAGCTCCGGGCCCGAAACGACGGCACGCGCGCCCCGACAGGCGACTGCTCGTCCGGTTTGTCTTTGTCCGATCCGCACCCAAGTCGGCAGCAACGGACGGATCGGAATCGGAGACGAATGAAAGAAAAACAGCAAGAGGAAAAGTGTGCCAGTGCTGTTCTTCGATCGTCGTTTCAGCAAACACGAGGTCGTACACGATCGAGTAGGATGAGTCTTCTTTGCTTCCACATGAGTCGGTAAAGTATCGATTGATTGATTTACTGTAAAAAAAATATTATTCATTAACCGGAAAAATGCGCCTTGTAAACCAAACGAAGGGGACGCTAGTTGGAATCACGCAGCTGATTGATAATCGCCGCTTGAGCTCCACCTCGTCCTCGTGGCCTGTGTCCACCTCGTCTTTTGAACCAGACGCACGCCTCCTCTATTCCTTGCCTCGGTTCTGTCATGGCTCGTGGTTTGCGACCAAAGACCACCTCGTTGTCGTGTCCCGTGGCCTGTGACGAGCGTGGATGAATATATAATATAATATATGTTGTACCACGCAAGATTAGCTAGAGGAGGCCAGACGAAAATTCACCAGAGCGGACTGAAAAATGGAAGAAGGAAAAAACATTACACAAAAACCTAGCAAAGTTGCCAAGCGGAGTCCGACAAAAAAACCGTCAAGCTAAATCCGAACAAAAATAAAAGTCAAGAGCTAACCAAACTTACGAGCAAAAATTTTAGCGCCTTAATAATTTTATATATATATATAAGAAGATATTTTGAAAAGGAAAAAAGCGCAGATCGGACATTGCAAAGAACGGCAGAAAAACGGACGTGAAAGAAAACGAGACTGAGGTCGGACGATTGGAAGGAAAAAAAAACGAACGTGGAAACTGAGAGATGGAAAGTAGGACACGTAAAACTATAGTCCGAAAAAGGCAAAAAAAATCCATGAAAAGAAAAAGGATTCGGACATGAAAACAAAAAAAAAAACGTAAACGGTAACCAAGTGGATGTCTTAGTTGGATGAAAGATTTCATGACATAAATTTTATTTTTTTATTATTAGATATAGATATAGATATATATTCTAGATTGCTCATTGTTGAAACGCGTCCGTGCTAATCTCTACCTTTTAAACCCCATCCATATATGCCTTTTAAACACCATCTTCTGCGGAATGACTCCCACACATACCTTTTTAAACTATATGCTTTACTAAAGAATTTAAGCAAGTTCACAACTAAACTAACTAATTAGTGATAGGTAAATTACTTTCTCTGTCCTGTAATATAGTGCATTCTAGTAATTTTAAGACAAATTAAGAGAGAACATAAAAGACGCATGTACCATTATTTTATTTTCTAATCAGACACTATCATCAACATAATTAATGGTGATTGGTTAATAAATAGAAAGTATTTAATGTAAAATTAGTTTTTGTCCTTTAGAATGTATTGTATTTGAGGACAAATTTTAAATACTAAAATGCACTGTATTACAGAACAGATGGAGTAGTATTTTATCAAACGTGATTGGATATCATGTATTTTAGGATGGAGGGCGTCCGGCATTCAACGCCAAATCACCACTCCACATTCACTCTCATCGTCACTTCACAAGCTAATGATAAGCTCATCTATCTTGAAAAACTAGAGTAATCACCCATTAAAACTAGATGTTTATGAAGTCAATAACATGTACAGAACTTTGTAGGCTCCAGAGCTCATGCTAACATTCCATGTTCTTTATGTGCATAAATCTAGATGAGAAGAGCAAACTCAGCAGGAGCTCACAAATTAAAACCCTTGCTTTAAATTTGAGGGTTTCTCTTACTTTTGGCTTTCTTCTTTTTCTAAGTTCAACTCTAGTAGGAATACTGTAGAATTCAAAACCCAGTTTTTTGTTGGGTTGCAAGGACGAGAGGGATGGAATGGATGATAGCCTGTCACCCCCTTTTTTTTGCCATTACGTTATCTTCCCGGAGCCATCCCGGAGCACATCGCCGAGCCTGCTATGGCCGCCACCTCCCTGAGCCAGCCCCACGCTCGCCCTAGAGCCATCCTTGAGCACATCGCTGACCGCCACCACCTCCTCGAGCTCCGAGCTCACGCGGCATTGCCGCCACCTCCCCGAGCTCCAAGCTCGCCCGCCGTGGCTGCCGCCATCCCGAGCTCCGAGCTCGCCCGCCATGGTCACCACCTCCCCGAGCTCCGAGCTCGCCCGCCCAGCCCATGCCGGAGGAGCTCCTCCCGTGCCGTTGCTTACCCAGTTCCTCCCGTGCCGTGCCGCAAGCGCCGGGGATGGGGGAGATCGCGACGAAGGGAGGGAGAAGGAGACGGAGGTCGCGACGCCGTCCATCTGGGTCGAGTTGGTCTGACCGATCATGAGAACCCACATCTGAGAGGGATATTCCCTCCGAGGTCAGACCCAACACACACAGCTCCTCAACCAAATGCATGACCATCTGGGTCCAACACACTCCAAGCCATCTCAACCCACTCTAAAGGATCTTGTTACTCTTTTGTAGGACACTACTACTGCATTTAAGTTGGCTGTCTTTGTTTTTACAGTTTTACTCTACTTAGCATAACAAGATTCAGCTAGATCGATGGTATTGTGCATTGCAGGGAACATAACTTGTATCAGATGTTGTGTTGAGGAGTTCGGCATCCATCTAGTGGCGATCGATGCCTCCATAATCTTTCAGAACATAAGGCGCTCAGCTCCGTTCGGCTGGCAGAATTTTGGTTGAAACTGGCTGAAAAACACTGTTCTGACTGAATTGTTGTGAGAGAAAAACACTGTTATGACTGAAAAAAGAAGCCGAACAAGCTGAATATAGGGTAAGCCGAACGGAGCCTATCAGCGTTTGCTTCACAATTTGGTCCGGTTGAACCAGGGCGCTCTCCTGTGGCAGGTGGGTCTGACTCGGAATAAATGGACTCTGTGGCTTGCACAGTGCACAACTTAGAACATGTTTGGCACTGCTCCTGCACTGGCTTCTCCATCAACTTCACGTGTGGAGGCGTGGAGCAAGCGGGGGTGGAGGGTGCCCCACGCTCGCACTAAAATTTTTAGAAGCTAAACGAAATACAATCTAAAATTTGGTGATGATGTTCACCTAGCTAGGCCCAGTCAGGAATAAGAGTTTAGTGTAATTGTTTGCTACTTCCGTCCAAAAAAGCTTGATGTTTTGATTTTATCCTGAGTTAATTTATTTTAAGTTTTACTAAATTTATAAAGAAATTACTTTGACACCAAATAGATTATACTATCAAAATATCTTTTTCTAGAAGATTCTGTAAAAATATATTCTTGATAAATCTAATGATACTTATTTAGTAATATAAACATAGTATACTTTTGTATAAACTAGATCAAACTTAAGGTAGTTTGATTTATAAAAAAGTAAAACATCAATTTTTTTTAGGATGAGGTAGTATTTAATGGCATCTATGAAGATTCGTGCTCATCAAGACATCTAAAACTGATTTTTTTAGATAATGGAAAAAAAATCCAGCTTCATCCCCTAAAGAGAGGAATTAGATCAACTTATTACAAAATAACCACCGCAACGACCGGACTGTGGTTATAAAACAAAACCGACTCAATATCATATCGAGCCCTACACACAGGTCAGTTTAATCTAAAAGTTTAAAAACTAATAGAAAAAAAATGTGACTTTCACTACTTCAAACACCACCAACTCCAACCACCCCATCGCTGACACGGCCGGAAGCCTTTCTCCAGAGGAGGACCGCAGGAACAGCTAGTCCACAACTCATGAAGAGGCCGCCACACATGCTGTGCTTCCTTCATGCAAAAAGTGAATTTGGTAAAGACCAAAATCATGAGATAGGCGCGAAAAAAAATGCGTGACTAACAGTGAATTGGCTGATATAAATAAACAAAGAGATGATGAAACAAGAGAAACTTTTCGCTCTTCTTGAAGCCATTTGTTCCTCGAACAGATGTAGAAACTATGAGTATTTTGGGACGTTGGAGCAAAACATAGCAGATTAAATACAAATATTTTGAGATTTAGTGTCTCAAATCTTGGATGGAGACAAGGCGAGTATCAAAATTATAGAGCTCGACAAGACCTAAAACTTTGCAATTGAATTTTTTTTACATTTGAAATGATTTAGGGGCTGAAATATTCCACACGATTACGAAATGTACAAAAAGGTAGCTATCTAGATATATGTACTCACAGAAGAGTTTCAAGTTTAGTGTAGTGAAGTATTATCTGTACATGTGTTGAAGGTTTTAGGTTCGAATCTCCAAAGACACAATTTTTTGGTTTTTTGCGTTTAATAGTGAGAATTGGCTAGAAGCGGACGGCTTTGCTCATATCTGAAAATTAAACACCCTCCTCCAAAAATGCTCTCTGTAACGATTGGTTAGAAGCAGATGGCTTGTCCATCTCTGAAAATAAAAAACATCTGCCTCCGCAAAGGTCTATTAGGAGACATGTTGGGATCCCATCTAATAATTTTAGCTGCTATTTATTAGAACTAAACAATGGATTCAAATATACCCTTAGACAGTGTGTAAAAGTTAGACTACTGGGTGGGATATAATCTTTTAAGCTTTTTCTTATTGAGTTGGATGTGACACACATGGGCCTTTGGCTAACAATAAGCTCGAATTGTCGAAGATATATGCTGTAAGAGTGGGCGCGGAGTCACGGAGAAATTAGTGAATTTGATGAAGGTTGTTCATGTTGTGCTCTCACTGAGTGGTACCGTCCTAAAATGTGGTTACAGTATAAAGCTTTCATTCATTGATGAAACTACTTGTTTTTTGTGCTGAACAAAATACCTGAAGGGCATGTACCAAATTTACCGACGGACGAACGGTCAGTTTCCACATTGTGATGAACCATGATCCATGTGGTTTTGGGCATAAGTTGGTGTATAGGTTGCCGCCTTGAAAATGCCATGAGCTAGCAGTGGCAGTAATAAGGTAGCACATAGTATAAAACATTCATGATTCAATTCAACATAACATAAGTTACAAGTGTCCATAGTTTTTGGTAGAAATTTATACTATTCGAATAAAAGCAGTATTTCCAGCTCAATTTTAAAGGGATATATCCAAATTTGATGACGGATATCTGTCTCATGCCATCGTGCTGCCATCAGAGAAATCGCGTGGATAAGCAGAGCAGCTCGTACACACGACATATGGGTTCCGCTCCGCTCTATGAATGCAAACGCGTGGTTAACGAATCGCGGTTCTGCAAACATTCCTGCCCGTAAGGACTTTCCTGACTGGGCCGGGCCTGCCCAAAGAAGGTCGACGAGAAATCTGCCAGGATGTCACGATCGAGCTAACGAATCCATTTCGTGGATCAGCTGGACGTGCTAACCATTATGAATTTAGAACCTATTTATTTGAGCTGTAGCTTTGAGATGTTTAGCTTAAAAGTTGGTTTAACTTTTTGGCTTTTGATTTCTAGTTGTTGGGTTTTTGCTCTTAGCTTTTGTAATACATTTTTAGCTTCTCGATCAGCACACAAAAGCAAGAAAAGCACCTCTCCACGTGTTTATTAGCTTTTAGTTTATTTTCGACTTTCAAAAAAAAAAGATCAACAACAGAACAGCTTGTTTATAGCTTCTGGCTTGCAGAAACCAGCAAAAAGGCTGAAACAAAACAATCCCTAATTAATAATATAAGGCGATCATAATGTCATCGTCGGAGTTGTTTAGTTGGATCCATCCACGGACGCAGGAACTAATTGAACTTAATTAATCTGGATGCGTCGCCTTCATGCGCGGTGGCGGCGTTGACATGATCACAGTGGCGCCCGGGCCCGTTTGACGTCTGCCATGGACGACGGGGAGCAAAGGTTTGCGTGGTGTGCGGACGTGCTGCGTGCATGTGAAGGGAGACGGTTGAAGAGGAGCACGTCCTTACGCCGTGCATAGCTAGGGACTGTAGGAGTACATTAAATGACGTCAAGATTATGGGCAAAAACAAAAATGACGTCAAGATATTTGTCTAGTCCCGTGACCACCACATCATTGACCATCTGATTCTGATCGTCAAGTCTGGTGCGTGTTCGATACACAGTGCTGAGAAATTCAGGCAAGTCATTCTTGTAAATCGCATAGACCTTATTTGGATACATGTGCATCCATTTCAATCCACATGTGTCGGAGTAAAATGGAATGTAACTTAGTTTAATTTCACTCTAATCAACTTCAACATATGTGGATTGAGATGAATACTTGCGCATCCAAACAAGGTCATAGAGGGAGTAAATCTCATAATTTATTTATTGTATAAATAACATCACATAAGCTACAATAACACGTGCATCATAAATGAGTACACAATCGTTAGGATAATTTTAGATAGCTAAATATTAAGTTATTTTATGGTTGATGACACAGAGTGGCCCCTTCCTATCCTCTCTCGCTAACAGCAACTTCCGTAGGAGCCCTCAAATAAAAGGCCGCGTTAGCTTTTTTCTCCTACTCTAGCAGCCGCTCCTAAATTAGAGCCCTCAAATCCATTTGTATAGGCACCGAGAGAGATGGGACCCCCCACATGTCATTCTCTCTATCCCTACCTCTTATCCTTTTTGTAATCGCCCTAGCCTCCACCCCCAAGAGGTTGATGCCCCGCCCCCCGCTCGTCGCTAGTCGCATCATTGCCAGAGCACTCTCCCCGACGAAGGAGGAAGCCAACGGCGGGAGTGTGGCTCCCTAGCGGAGAAGAGGAACCTGGCGGGGAAAGGAAGACATGGTGGGGAGGCAACATGCCGAGAGAGGAGGACATGGTTGGGGGAGGAGGGACCTGGTCAGGGAGACGAAGACGTGGTGGGGAGGCAGCATGCCGGGAGATGACGACGTGATGGGGAAGGGTGGCAGGCCGGACTCCAGGTAGGGGTAGGTCGAGCGGGAGACCGAGCTAGCTGGCCTACGGTGGAAGAAGGGTGCGTCGGCTACTGTCAAGATCCAGAGGGTAGGGAATTTGCTGCTAGAGGTGTTCGCCAACAAGGTAGAGGCTACTACACCCGATGAGATGGCTGCGGGGCGGGGGAGGTGGTCACTGTCGGGGATGGAATTGGCAAGGAGGGACGTGGGGCATCGACGGTTATGACTCATCTTTGAGGGCTCACGCGGGAGAGAATAGGGGCCTCCTCTAGGGTCCCCTGGGAACGAGGACACTCTAGAGGAGGTTCGAGGGCATGTGCAAATTTGAGGGCTATAGTAAGAACTTTGTTGGAGCTCGATTTTTTTTTACTAGATTTAGTTTTGAGGGTTCAATTAGTGGTTTTGTTGGAATTACTCTAGGTAAGTTGGCACTATCGCATCTTATTATTTCTTCGGTCGCAAACATGTCCAATAGTGCGTACGGCTGTATTCCGTCAACTGGCCTGTTCGCTGGTTAGTTTTTATGCTGGTTTGGGCTGGCTAGTGCTGGTTTGTTGTGAGAGAAAAACACTGTTGGCTGTCTTGTTTGGGCTGGCTGAAACCAACAAGCGAATAGGGTGAACGTGCAAGACAACGATGGGCCCACGGCTCATCTCATCTCATATATAACGAGACTGATCCACTCCATCCATCGATGGACCGGACGTGCTAACCACTGCGAATCAACAAGCTAATCATCATTCCCTTTTTACTTGTGTGATAAGATCCATCCACGGCCCATAGTACCGTACGTAGCTTGCGCGTGCTTTCAGCGTAGGTACGCGTGAATCTAGGACGCATGGTTGGAGCCTGGCGCCCCTGTCGACTGTCGTGGCTCGTGGGGCCTGTGTTTTTAATTGTGCCAAGATATTTCAGTGTCTCGTTGCTCTCGTAATAAAACCGTCTCGTACCGTCGTACAGCCGTACTGATGAGCTGCACAGTACCTCGCCTGTACGTGTTGGCAGTTTACCGTAGCCCTCGTTTAGTTGACGGATTCGACCGTGGCAAAATCACTGTGCGCACTGTAGCATTTCGTTTGTATTGGATAATAATTGTCTAATCGTTGACTAATTAGGTTCAAAAGGTTCGTCTCGCAAAGTACAACCAAATTGTGTAATTAGTTTTTGATTTCGTCAACATTTAGTACTCCATGCATGTACCGCAAGTTTGATGTGACGGGAAATCTTCTTTTTGCATAGTGTCAAAGTTTGAATTTGGGATAACTAAACACCCCCTACAGCACAAACAACAGGCATTGATAGCTGATGGTACGTGTAGGCAAGGTTCATCCGTCGCAATATGCATGTCCATTTTCAATTCATGACTGACAGATGATCAGTTTCAGAAAATAGATTAGCTTCACGTCTAATTGTTTTGAACCTTTTTGGAAGTTGGTGTAAACAAGGAGGAAAATAAAATAGATTGTTTTTACTAATAGGCGCAACAACCTTCTGGTGGTCTAGCTATTTGGTTGACAAGAAACAAGATTGTTTATGACAATTGTAAACCTAAAAATTTTGTGTAGATCTTACTTCGAGAAACTTATTGGCTCCGTCATTGCAGTCAATTGCAGCGTTGTGACGACAAGAAAGAATGCATCATCTTTGTTTGTCGCACGTTGGAGTATGCGGAAATGGCCTTCTTCGCCTCACATGGGTGGCCTTATGTCTTTAGGCTTACAAACTAAGTTTATTTTAGCGTACGAGACTATTTTTCGTTTTAAGCATTTGTGTCCTGTAATAGTTTTGGTCTGGTTTTCTCACTTGTGGGGATGAAGCCGGATGTTCTTCCATTACGTAAAAAAAGATTTGACGGTTTGTGTTACATACGTGTCATCTCATGACTGATGAGGATATGCCCCTGTTTGAAACAGTTTTTTTTTTCAATTCAGCTATGAATTAAAGCGTGGACAAAAAATAGCGACGAAGCTACGCCTTGTGTACAGGGATGCACATGCACCCCCCACCCACACACACAAAAATACAAAAATAGCGAGTTTGATTAGGATTCCACCGTGTATGCACCTTTATAAGACATGTCTATGCATCCATAAGGCAAGTGCACTCTCTCTAATTTGCCACTGATGAGGCAGGGGCTAGGGCAAGGGGCTTGGAGTGAGGAGCCAACAGGGGCTAGAGAGCAGCATCGCTGAGGCGGGGCAGAGGGCGGTGGCGATCCTGAGGTCAGGGCCAGCAGTGGCGGAGCCAAAATCACAATCAAAGGGGGCCGAATTGGTCAGATTGATTATAGTTTTGTGGTCGATCAGCTAGTACTTGTTAAAGATAGATGAAACAGCTACTGATTTATATGCACACTTTGCAAAGAAGGCAAGTTTAGAATATCTAACTCTCCAGATGAACAGTTTAGACTTGCAATTATATACATATACAGAGTAAACCTTAATTAATCTTGGATACCAAGGGGGGCCAGAGCCCAGTATGGCCTACACTTGGCTCCGCCGGTGAGGGCCACGGAGTCAAAGAATCGCCTGCCTTTCGACCATAGCATGTGTCGGCTTCTAATTTTATGTTGAAGGGGTGCAGGGATAAAAATCATAGAAGAGAGTGCGTTCGGAAGTGGTCCGTTTAGGGCCCTTTCGCTTCTTTTTTCACCCTATGTGGTGCGGGGATAAAAATAACAAGTTTTACATATCTTTCATGATTATCAGTTGTAGCGGCAAATCTAGTGGCGTGTGGTTCTACATTCTCTGGAGTAAGGCCCAGTTAAACTAGGCTCCTTCATACTTCGGCTTTGTGCTACAGCACCAAAGGAGCTAGAGGCGAAGAAGTCACAAATCATAGCTTCTCATTGCTCCAGATTCATTTTGTGAGAAAAGAAAAAAAAAAACACTGTCAAATAATGCTGCTACAGTTACTAGTGTAAAAGAAACCTAAGCCAGAGCTACCGGACAGGCCCTCTAAGTAAGCCGCATCGCCGGCGGCCAAACACCACCGAGGCTCATCTCTGGCTGCCGGAAATATCTCGTTGCACGACCAGGTCGGCAGCAGCGGGGGCTCCAAAGTCAGCATGGACTCTACAGATCATAAATACGTGCTTGCAGCAACTTTTGAAAATTTATATAGGACACTTTTAAGAAAAAAAGGGATTAGAGTGCTCCTCTCAAACCTGGGAACCAAGCAGGACATTAGAGTATTTCAGATTTATGTCAAACTTAAGGAAAATATGATAACATTTTAATCTAACCAAAGCATCAATTAAATAGGTTTGGGTATGGTTACCAAGCTCTAATCCAAATCAATTAACAACTATGTAGTCAATTAGAAACTACCTGTGGGCCTGATCAATTAGAACCTATACAGTTAGATAACTAGAACACCTAATTAAAGGACCTGATTAGATATCAATTAGAGCTCACAACCACAATATGTCGTCAAAACATGAATTGTAGAGGCAAAAAATGGATAGAGAATTCAAGCATAGTCTAAGTTCTAAACCAGCGGTCTAGTTAATCAAATAATGAGACCATAAGTATATTTAAAACACAGTTTTCTGGTCTACTCCCCGAAAAGCACTCCCTACTATGAGCCAGAGATAAAGCCAATATTCTTGACGTTCTACACTAATATTTTCAGGGCGTGCATAAACATATCTACTACTATGATAGATCAAATTTACAACCCGCCTTGCGTCCTTGGGTATCATCAAGGCGTGTGCGCACCGGTGTGCACTAGCATTAGTAGGATAATTAGGATTACAAAATATTCAGTGCAACCCGTATCTTCGATGCAATTGTGAAAACCACATTAAAAACATCATGAGAAGTTTTTGAAAAAAGTTAAACTATGCACATCCATAGTGCATCTATTGATGAACATTGCCGCAAATTTTGAGATTCACACATATTTTGTAAAAATGCATACAAAAGTAACAAATTTCAGGTGCATATACATTAGAAGACAAATTTCTAGGAGTTTCTTATTTTTTATGAATTTTCCTAGAAGAAGTTTGAATCTCAAATTTTGTGACAATGTAAATATATAATGTACTATGGATGTGCATAGCTTCAAATTTTTTGTAAACTTCTAATTACGTTTTTCAATGAAGTTTTTATGATTGCATTGAAGATGGGGTTTGTATTGAATATTTTGCCAGCTAGGGCAACAATAAGGGTGGTTTAAAAATAGTATATGTCGGGTTCATAAACCCAGGGTCCCCAATGGACCCGCTTTCCTGCAAAACCCGGCCCAGTAGGCGACGCAGCGACAGCACACGCCTGGGCCGGCCCAGATACATAATGACAGGCCAAGACAATGATCCGATCCCCAACCGGAAGGCCTGGCCGAGGTGGGACAGCAGTCCGACTCCAACCCTCTTTCTCCGACTGAGGATACGTTGGATCTCTACTCGCTACTCTTTCCCGACCGACACGGTCAGGGCCGACTGGAATGACTGACCGGGGACGCCCGATCGGTGCAGGCCCGAGGAGCAGGCGGAGCAGATAAGGTAAGGCGCTCCAGTCAACCGCAATATCGAGGACCGTACCCTGCTAAAGTGGACTGTGACGCCTAAGAGGGGGGATGAATTAGGTAACTTAAAATTCTAACTCTAAACTATGGCCTCTTTTTTCTAACCTTAGCAAAACCAATGCAAAAGACAAACTATCTAAATGTGCAACTACGATTTTGCTAATATATTGCTATCTCTACCGCAAAAGGAGTAATGCAATCAATGTAAATGCAGAAGCTAAAGAGCAAGGTAGAGATATGCAAACTTCCATCGATGACTCCGGTATTTTTACAGAGGTATCGAGAAGCGCGCAAGCTTTTTCCTAGTCCTCGTTGGAGCCCCTCGCAAGGGCCAAGCTCCCAGTCAGGTAACTCCATGGATAGCCTCGGGCCTTCCCCCGTCGTCTTCACTATCAAGCTTCCGGCCGAAACACCGCGGGCCTTGTTCCCTTTGGTACACGGTGGCGGCCACACCACAAACGCGGTTGGTGTGATCTCGCAAGGCTACAAGCCCCTCCGATGTACAACAATGGTGCGCGCAAGCACCGAGTGGTAAGAGGTATGCAAACCTCACTAAACACTGGGCCTAAACCTAGAGCAAGCGCATAAGCGGTGGTCTAATCAACCTAAGCACTTCGCAAAGCACCTACGCTAATCACCTAATAAAACACTGTGGGGGGTATGACCCCGGATACCCACGGCAGGCCACATGGGCTACGCCTCTAGGGGCGGTCCAGCCCACGAGAAGGAGCCTTGCGGGGCACGATTTTGCTCGGTGCCTCCCGCAAGGCATGGGAAGGATATCCGGAAGATGTCACGTAATCTGATAGGATATGTATGATCCCGTGTTTCTTATAATCTGTTATTACTTTCCGGTTATCTCTCAGATCTAACCGACTTGTAACCTTGCCCCTGGACTATATAAGGCGGGCAGGGACCCCCTACAAAACCACGTCAAATCATACGATAGCTAATACAAACCAACAGACCACAGGAGTAAGGTATTACGTCATACTGACGGCCTGAACCTGTATAACTCGTGTGTCTCTGTTGCCTTCTTATTCTTGATTACACGCTCCTCTGCTGATCAATCTACCATCGCAGGATACCCCTCGGTGGACTGCCGATGATATTCTATCGACAGTTGGTGCGCCAGGTAGGGGTGTGCGTGCTGTTTCCTTATCGAACAAGATGGCATTTTCCGCAGGCTCTTCGTTCCTCCCATAGCCTGGCCAGATCTTCACGGTCGGATCCATCACATGGGTCATCAACGCCGACGGAGTTGGAGAGCTTCTCGAGCCGGTGCAGATCCGTTCTGCGCCGACCACCCTCGCACCTGTGACTGTAGATCCAATCTCGGAGCCACTTCCGGGGTCGACTTCATCAGCCACTCACCGCTCGCTTCCTTGCTATCGGAGGAGGCACGTCAACAATGATGATCTGATCGAGTCTATCGATCGGGTCGGCCTAAAACTCGCCGATTGCCTCTCCATTGCTGAGTCGGCTCTGGACACCCTTGTTCAGCATCGACCACCTTCCGATCCCGATTTGTCGGTGTTTAGTGCTCGGGAAACCTCAGGGCTCGCCGCCCTGCCCTTCGGGCTCACCAACACTGCCGCTACGTATCAGGACGCCCTGAGGGGAAAATTCGCCGACCGGCTCGCCGACCAGCTTCCACCAACTGTCAACATGTTGCACGCCAGCCGGGGTCCCAGAGCATCCCTCCAAACTATCCTTGAGGAAAATCTGGACTCTGAGTCTCAAGGCTCCACCGAGCCCCTCGCCGAGACCTTCACGAAGCAACCTCCTCTCCTGCCTTTCCGGGGTGGCGCAATCTTCAACGTCAGTATCGACAGCCCCCTCGAAACGGTGAAACAGATGAGGAATGCGCCGCTCGTGAAAACAGGAACGCCAACCGCGCGCAACGACGTGATAACGAGCACACCATTGCGATGGCCGAGGCCACTCGTGATAACCAGTTCGATTCACAAGGAAGGCCCCTCCGTCGCAACCTCAATGAAGAATTCCTCCGTGTTGATGGCCATGACGTTTTCAAGACTCCAAGCGCCAATCTGGCCATGGCTGCCAACGAACTTGCTCACCTCCCGTAGATGCCCGAGCTCGCCAAGGTCACCGCTATGCTTAAAGCGGCACACTGTCAAGTTAATGAGATCCGAGAAGTTCAGAGACCTTCAAGCTCCACAAGCATGATCTGCCAATCAGCTGATCCTAGATCTAATCGCCACCCCAGTCAAAGCCGCTTCGCCGACCAGTCACTACCTCCCTAGGGGGGAGTTGGAGGCCACCACGCCGAGCATCATTGCCAGCATGACCAAGAGGTCGAATAGGATGCCCGAGTGCACCTCAGTAACCTTCGGGATACACGACGGCGTATCGATCAATGACGTTTTGGGCGCCATGAAGATGAAGTACGATGTCGCCAGGAGTACGAGCAAGAGTACGGCAACCTGAACTCAGCTCTGGAGTCGATCGTCGCCGGCAATACTGCCGATGTCGGCCCCGACAGCCCAGAAGGGCCCCCGGCATTCACCAGGGCGCTCCAAACACTCCAGTGGCCCCGTGGTTTCAAAATCACTGGGGTCAAGCCCTATGAAGGGAGGATGAATCCAACTCAGTGGCTGTAGGCTTACGCCACCGCCATCCACGCCACCAGAGGAGACACCAACGTCATGGCAAATTATCTCCCCGTCATGCTCACGCCAGCCGCCATGAGCTGGTTCACAAGCCTTGCCCCAGACTCCATCGGATCTTGGGAAGATTTGAAGAGAGTTTTCACCGACAACTACATGGCCACATGCAGGCGGCCGGGCACCAAGCACGATCTCAACCGCATCACCCAAAAGCCATCCGAACTACTCCGCAGCTACATCAGATGCTTCTCCGAGATGAGGAATTCTATTCCCAACATCACGGAAGCCGAAGTCATCACCGCCTTTGTCCGAGGACTTCATCACCGAGAACTCCGTTCTAAGTTCAATAGGAAGCCACCTACTGGCATCGGCGAGATGATCACAACTGCCAACCAGTACGCCGACGCCGAGGAAGCGAAGGTGCGTTTTAATGAAGATACGGGCACCAATCGCCCGCCTCGCCGCCATGACGACCACAACGATGACCGACAGCACAACGATCGCTGCCATGACGACCGACAGCACAATGGTCGCCGCTACGATGACCGCAGTTTCCATCGGGACAGCGGACGAGATCGGCCAGATGGATACAAACCTGGTCAGAACCGCCGCCGCCGACCAGATCACTTTGTTGCCAACATCAATGAGCCGCACGCAAAGCATAACTATGATGAGCAGTACAAGAAGATCCTTGATGGACCGTGCCCCCTGCACAAGAATGCCAAACACAAGATGAAGGACTGCCTTGGTTTGGCTAAGGAGTTCCAGGAGAAAAAGTACAACGACGACAATGGCGAGAACGGAGGACGCCGACCTCCTGGGGATAATAATAATGCCTTCTAGGACCACGACAAGGTGGTCACCACCTTCTTTGGGGGTTTCGCCTCCAACAAGAGCAGAAGGGAACGGAAGCTCGCCGCCCGACGAGTGCTCGCCGTCGTTTCAGAAGAAACTACCGCCAACCCCAGCTATCGCCCGTGGTCCAAAGTCTCCATCACCTTCAGCAGGGCTGACCAGTGGGCAGACATACCCTACATAGGGCATTTTCCCCTCATCCTTGATGTGACTATCTAGAAGGTGCTCTTTAGAAAAGTCCTCGTCGATGGTGGGAGCGCTTTGAATCTACTCTTCGCCGGGGCCCTAAGGGAGCTCGGCCTCAGGCCAACAGATCTCACGCCTTCAGACTCCTCCTTCTAGGGCGTGGTACCTGGCAGTGCATCCAGACCGCTTGGGGAGATTACCCTACCAGTACAGTTCGGCACGACAACCAACTACCGAGTGGAGCATATCAACTTCTACGTCGCAGACTTCGACACCGCCTATCATGCCATACTGGGGCGATCGGCTCTGGCCAAGTTCATGGCCGTTCCGCATAGGGGTGGATCCAGCGGTGGGGCAAGGGGGGGGGGCTCAAGCCCCCCCTACCCAAACTGAATCAGTGCAAATTATTGTAGAGCCCCTATGAGTTTTTAGGCAAAGTTCTATAGTATAGGGGGGGCCTGAGACTTAAGATCGAGCAGCAGTGTTGTTCAGTCCCCCCTAAAATATTTTCTGGATTCGCCGCTGGTTCCGCACTACGCGTATTTGGTGTTAAAGATGCCTTTGCCTGCAGGGGTCCTGTCTTTGTAGGCCAACCTCTCCATCGCCTACGCCTGCGAGACAGAAAGTCTCACCCTCATCGAAGCCACCGACCTCTCCATCCAGATGGCTAGCGTGATCGCCGAAGCCAAGATGCCGTCTGCTAACGACATGGAGATCCTAGAACCTCCTCGTGCCTCCGCCAAGTCCAAGGAAGTCAAGGAGATCGCCTCGGTCTCGACGACCCTTCCAAGACGGTGAAAATTGTGGCTCACCTTGACCCCAAATAGGAAAGCGTGCTCATCTCCTTCCTACGTGCCAACGCCGATGTGTTTGCTTGGAAACCTGTAGACATGCCAGGGGTACCATGGGAGAAGATCAAGCACTCCTTGAATGTCTCGCCGACCGCTAAACCGATCAAGCAAAAACTTCGCCGATTCGCGCCGGACAAAAAAGAGGCTATTAGGGTAGAAATAAAACAGCTCTTAGCTGTCGGATTTATAAAAGAAGTGTATCATCTAGATTGGTTAGCTAATCCTGTTCTTGTTAAGAAAAAGAATAAAGAATGGAGAATGTGTGTTGATTATACTGATCTTAACAAACACTGCCCTAAAGACCCCTTCGGCCTACCTCGGATAGACGAGGTTGTAGACTCCACCGTTAGCTGCGAATTGCTCTCCTTTCTTAACTGTTACTCCGGCTACCATCAGATCTCCCTCAAGAAGGAAGACCAGGTCAAAACGTCTTTCATTATGCCTTTCGGTGCATACTGCTACACCACTATGTCCTTTGGACTAAAGAACGCTGGAGCAACCTACCAAAGGGCTATCCAGACATGCCTCGACCAACAGATCGGCTGTAACGTCGAGGCCTACATCGACGATGTGGTCATCAAGACTAAAACCGCCGACAACCTTATCGCCGACCTTGAAGAAACTTTTACAAACTTGAGCAAATACCGATGAAAGCTGAACCCTTCAAAGTGCATCTTTGGAGTTCCATCCGGTATCCTGCTAGGCTACATCGTCAGTGCTCGGGGCATTGAACCGAACCCTAATAAGGTCTCTGCCATCACCAACATGAAATGGCTGACGTGTGTCAAGGATATACAGAAGCTTACAGGCTGCATGGCTACGTTAAGCCAATTTATATCGCGCCTCGGCGAAAAAAGGGCTACCTTTCTTCAAGCTCCTCAAGGCTTCTAAGCTTTTTTCTTGGTCAGAGGAGGCAGACACAACTTTCGAGCAGCTCAAGTTGTTTTTAACAAAACCTCCAATCATGACAGCACCATGACTAGATGAAACTCTACTGGTTTACATCGCCGCCACTTCTCAAGTTGTTAGTACGGCTATTGTCGTCGAACGCGAGGAAACTGGACACGCCTACAAGGTACAACGTCCGGTCTATTTCATCAGCGAAGTACTTAATGAGCCCAAAACTCTTTATCCTCAGGTGCAAAAGCTGTTATATGCAATTTTGATTACCTCACGCAAGCTCCGACATTACTTTGAATACTACAAGATCGCCATGGTCACCGAGTTCCCTCTGGGGGATATTCTCCGTAATAAAGAGGCCAATGGTCGTATCATCAAGTGGGCTACCAAGCTTGGCACATACTCCATTGACTTCAGAAGCAGACCGATCATCAAGTCACAGGCGCTTGCCGATTTCATCGCTGAGTGGACCAAAATCCAAGAACCCATCGCCACCACTTGCCCCAAGCACTGGGTGATGTACTTCGACGGCGCCCTTAATATCAATGGTGCCGGTGCAGGCATTCTGTTCATCACACCGACAAAGGATAAACTCTGATATGTTCTTCGCATACATTTTCTGGTCTCCAACAATGTCGCGGAATACGAAGCATGCCTCCACGGCCTCCGTATAGCCGTCGAGCTCTGCGTCAAATGCCTCATGGTATACGGGGATTCCGCGCTGGTTATCAATCAGCTCAATAAAGATTGGTCCTATTCCAGTGAGAAAATGGATGCATACTGCGCCGAAATCAGGAAGCTTGAAGGGAAATTCTACAGCATCGAGTATCACCACGTGGTACGGGATCAAAACCAACTAGCTGACTAGCTATCAAAGATAGGATCTTCTCGCACCGTGGTTCCGCCGGGGGTTTTCGTTCAGGACCTCTTGACACCATCCATTAAAGAAGATAAGGAAGTTGTAGAAGTACCCCCTGCTGAGTAGTTGGTACTCACGATACCTTCGCAGGTTGCCGATTGGAGGGAACAGTTCATCAAATACCTCTCCAACGGCGAAGTACCCGCTAACAAAATTGAAACCGAACGACTAATTCATCGAAGTAAGCACTACGTGTTGGTAGACGGCAGCCTGATGAGGAAAAGTGCCAAGGAAGGGATACTGCAGAAGTGCATCATCCAAGACAACGGTGTGAAGCTACTCTTCGAAATTCACTCTGGCTCCTGTGGCAATCATGCGGCTTCGAGAACACTGGTTGGCAAAGCTTTCCGAGCAGGTTTTTACTGGCCCACAGCCATCTCCGATGCAGAAAATCTCGTTCGACGATGTGAGGGTTGTCAGTTTTTTGCCAAGCAAATACATGTACTGGCACAAGAACTACAGACCATCCCAGCTTCCTGGCCATTCTCATGCTGGGGACTGGATATGATCGGACCTTTCAAACCAGCGCCAGGAGGTTTTTGGTATGTGTACGTCGCCATTGATAAGTTCTCCAAGTGGATTGAGTACAAACCACTCGTTGCAGCTACTGCTAAGAAAGCAGTCGTGCTCTTTGAAGACACCTACATAGATTTAGTCTCCCGAACAGCATCATCACCGACCTCAGGACAACTTTCACCGGCCATCATTTTTGGGACTTCTGCGAAGACCGGTGCATCTCTGTTAAATACGTTTCCGTTGCTCATCCTAGAGCTAACGGCCAGGTCGAACGGGCCAATGGTATGATCCTCGACGCCCTCAAAAAAAGGCTCTATCAGAAAGAAGAAAAGCATCTGGGTAGATGGCTCAAAGAACTACCAGCTGTGGTCTAGGGACTGCGCACTCAAGCTAGTCGTAGTACCGGCGTATCTCCATATTTTATGGTCTTTGGCTCAGAGGCCATACTTCCAGCGGATATTGCATTCCGAGCACCCAGAGTAGAAAACTATGATGAAGAGCAAGCCGCAGCTATTCAGACAGAAGACATTGATCGGGCTGAGGAAGAACGTCTGATTACTTGCGTTCGCACATCTAAGTACCTCGAAGGTCTGCGAAGGTATTACAACCGTAACGTCAAAGGTCGTTCGTTCGCGATCGGCGACCTCATCTTACGTCAGAAACAAAAAACTGAAGGGCTTCACAAGCTGTCTTCACCCTGGGAGGGCCCTTATGTCGTAAAAGGTGTTACTCGACCAGAGTCTTATTGCTTATGTGACTTAGATGGACTCGACGTTCCCAACTCCTGGCACATAGAGCACCTTATACGTTTCTATCCCTGAAATAACACAAATATGTATTCTTTACTTTCATATTAATAAAGTTCTGGTCTCCATAATTTTCCTCCATTTTTTCCTCCATTATAAGCTTCACTTACCGTTATCGGGCTATATGCCACTCCGTGACGACCTCCAATACGCTCGCCAAGTATGCCCAAATCGCCGAGCATGATTTCTCAAAATCGCCGAGCACGATCTCTCCAAATCACCGAGCACGATCTCTCCAAATCGCCGAGCACGATCTCTCCAAATCGCCGAGCACGATCTCTCCAAATCGCCGAGCACGATCTCTCCAAATCGCCGAGCACGATCTCTCCAATTCGTCGAACACGTTAACTCCAAAAATCGCCAAACACAATTTCTCCAATTCACCGAGTATGATTTCTCCATAAATCGCCACTATGTTTTCTCTGGATCACACAGGTTTTTTCTACCAAAAACGACGATGATTTTGCTCTCCAAATCTCAAAACATAGCTCGCCAATCTTCGAGCAGCACACGTTTTTTCCTTCTATTTTCTATGGAGAAGACCCAGTCTCCGACTACATCCTACACGCGCTTAGGGGCTCCACGCTCTACGTTACGGTTGGTTGGCTACGGTTCCTTGGTCACACCTGTTCATCCTACACGTGTCAGGGTCTCTGCGCTCGACGTTATGGACTACAGGCTAGTCAAGGCCTAGATTTCAGGCATGAACTAACTGCTCGGACGCCACTTGAACTATTTTTCTCGACAAGTTACTCAAGTTGGCTACAGAGCAGCATGTTTTTTTTGCAATGATAACTCCGGAGGACACCGAGGCTCTAACATCCCACCAAACATGCTATGAGCTTCGTGCTCTACGTGTTGGACGGTAGGCTACGGTCTTATGATAACGCTTGTTTTTCCAACATACGCATGAGCTCCGTGTTACGCGTTACGGATTACGGCCTAGCTAAGGCATCAAGTTTAGTGAAAACTAACTGAAACACTGCTTATATTATGCATAATTGCATCGGGTAGTTAATACAACGATTCTTCATCGCCATATAAATCAGGTGTTACAGGAGATAATATCCGGGCAGTTTCTTAAGCTTCACCAATAGTTTCTATTTCGCCAAATAGGTCTATATCGCTGACAAGAATTTTTGCTACATCCTCAACATCATCCTGCAGCTGCTGGGTTTGCGCGTCGCTAAGCCCATCGGCGAACCCACCACCTATCGACTGGATGTCGACAGACGAATAATGGGATCGAACCACTGCAAGGGCATGAGTAGCGGCGGTCAAAACAGCGTCGCGGTTGAAGTTTTTGAAGTTCTCCCATGCTGCCCTGCATCTCTGAATGATGGTGTCTGGCCCTTGCTACCTGCTGTCAGGACGGGGCGCCGGTTCAACGTCGATGCAGTCGAGTACTGGTTTTATTGCGGCGGTTATAGTGTCGAAGTTGTCCTTCTGGACTTTGGCTTCCTGTACTAGCACATCGAATTGTGCCTTGGTTTTATGGCGGTAATCTACAAAAATTACAATGGTTTGTCACGACAACAAAGTACTACAACAATACTTCCGATTAGGGGGTATCTACCTTTCAGTTCTTCGGCCAGTTTGGCTGCTCGCTCTGACTCTTTCACTTTCTCTTATCGAATTTGCTCGATTGTCTGGCGAAGCTGGCCGAGTTCTGCGTCTTGCTCTACAAGCACTACAGTTATCATAACAGTGGATTGGCAAACTATTGCAAAGTACATTCTGTAGTAAGGCATACCGGATTTCTGCTTGGATACATCCTCGAACTGCTGGCATTTTCGATCGAGTTGCTCGGATTTATTTTTGAGTTCTCTGGTTTTCTTGCCCAATTGCTCGAACATATTTTTAGCTCCTCGGATACAATCGCCAGTTGCTCGGACTTCTTCTGCAGCTGCTCGGATGCAGCCGTTAATTGTCCGGACATTACCCCTTTCTGATGTGCAAGGTCAAGTGAGTTAGACTCTACAAGATCCCGCTTGTGCTGGGCCCTCTTAATATTCTTCTCCGAAAGATTTAACGCCTCCCGGAGCTTCTTGTTTTCCTCGGCGAGGGGCTCCATCCTCTTCATCAGTTGATGCCGCTGCTCGGCTGTTCGAGCTATCCCCTGCGGATGAACAATGCTAGAGATAAGCCATGGTTTCCAACAACATATATCAGTGTTTTAGGTGCGGTACTCACCTCGATTTGAGTCATAACACTAGCAACAGTGGATTTTAGCCTCTTTATCTCCCTGGTGGTGTCTTCTTCCTCGACAACTACCACCTCTTCCCCGTGTTTTCGGAGAATCCGGACGGACTGGGGCTTGGGCACGGCACGCTCGATCTCCACAACCTCGTCCTCATCCGCCGTTGATTGAGGCACCACTGGGGGAATCCGTGGTCGGACAACTGCTCCGACCACTCTTGGCATCGTTGCGGGTGGTGCAGGTTGCTCCTCGGCCATCGATGGAGCTGCATCTTCAGCCTCCGGTACATCAACAACAGCTGCAGTGTCCGCTTCCAAAGTACCGACCTTTTCAGTTGAAGCCTCGGTTGCGGTCACAGATGCGCCTGTCACGTGCGCCAATGATTCACCGTCGCCAGGACCGCTCGAAGAGGCAGCTGGTCCGTCCTCTATTGGCCGAGCACTCGGGGACTCCCAGATAGGGGTAGTTGCCATTTTTTCTACTGAGGGTACGGGCCTCAGCGTTGCCCTGCTTAATACTGGTTTTTTAGTAATCAAGAAAATTAAAAGAACAATATTATTACTTCAAGGCAAATATACTTACAGTTTGGTCTTCCGATTAAATTTCTTGAACCGGCGAGGCCTGCCTGATCCCCCAGGCACTGCCGCTTGGTCTGCCTGATGGGAGGACTCCTGCTCCTCTACAATAGAGTGCCGCTCTGCTTGGTGCCCCAGGGCCGCCTCTGTGTGCTGCTCTGCGGTTATTCCCTCTTGCTGCTCAGGGACTTTGGTCGTCTGCGCCGCGGGGACTTCCGTCGTTGCCCGCACATAGCTTCTCCTCGCTTGCTGCTCGGGAGTTTCAGCATTAGTCGATGGCGCTTTCGTGCTCGGCGCATGCGCTACCGGGTCTTCATCATCGTCCGACCACTCCAGCACAGCGTTTCTTCGTGGTCGAGCAGTTCAATCTTCTCCAAGCGAGATGCCACCCGATTTTGGTGCAGTAGAGCTTGTGGTTTTTCTCCTTTTTTGGACCGACTCATCCACTGCCGGTCTTTTCCCGCAGATCTTCTCCGATGCTGGGGATGGACTATCCAACGAGGTGCTCTGCTCCTCCTCTTCGGACTGTAGCAGCCGCCGAATGTCCACTCCTTTCGGCCAATCGGCTCTCGGCACGTTTGAAAAGTATATTGCCCTATCCTGCGAATGGATCTTTACATATGTAAGTCAGTCCTTTGCTCGAAAATTGATGCCTAAACAATGCAAGGCGAAAGGGTTACCTAAGGAGGTGGATTGGTATAGTTGAAAGCCTTCGTTCCCTTTGGCCAACTGAATGAGACATTGGAAGTAAATAGGTCCATGGCACGGTCTATTACTTCTTTCTTCGTCAGATGGTCTGTGTTTTCCTAGGTACCGTCGTTGTCGCCTTTATAGTCGAATGCCGAGTAGGCCCTCTCTTTGTAGGGTTGGACGCGCCACACTATGAAGCTAGCTGCCACCAGTTCACCCCTAAGCTCCACGCCCTTAATCAAGTCTAGAAGTTCCATTACCTGCTCCATGTCAGCATTGTTGGGTCTCTCCGACCAGTCACTATGATTAACCGGGATGTGGTGGACGTCGCATTGAATCATTGGGTGACTTTGTTTGATATAGAACCATATGGTGTTCCAACCTTTGAGGGAGGTATTTAGCGGTACGCTGATGTATTCGCTGGCCATCCCATCCCTGAGTTGCAGATACACGCCACCGACCACCTTGGAACCGCTGCCCCCCTTCTTCTTCAGATAGAATAGGTGCCTGAAGAGGTTGAAGTGCGGAAGCACACTGAGAAACGCCTCACAGAAATGGATAAAGATAGACACATGCAGAATGGTGTTGGGATGCAGATTATAGAGGCTAATCGCCCAAAACTCCATAAGATCCCTCAAAAAGGGGTGGACAGGAAACCCTAATCCTCGCCAGAAATAATCTTCAAATACTATAGCCTCATCAGTATGTGGTGTTGGGAAGGGCTCACCACTAGCCGGCCGCCATCCAACAGTGAGGTAGTTTGGGAGAACACCCGCCGCCACCATCCTATCGAGATCCGCCGCCAACGTCTTCGATGGCACCCACTCCTCGTCGCGGCTGGCTCCGGCGGCCACTTTCTTCGGCTTTGCGGCTCCTTTTTTCAGCGCCATTTTCTCTGGATTGGAACTGGGTTGGAGGCGACTGCTCATGATGGTGCGGAATGTGGAGCGTAGGGTTTGTGAAGGAAGGAAGAAAGGCAAACTGAGTGAGGTAGGAGGCGATGTATGTGGCGACGCGGTTATAAAGCACTTCCTCCAGTTTTCATTGCGCCTGAGGGTTTTTGGGAAACCGTTCTTACCATTAGCGCTATTTCGACTCCACCAAAGGGGTTTAATGGGCCGCAACTTGGGCTATCACGCAACAGTAGCCCACATCGCACATTTATCACCGCCAAATATTCACCAATTTCTCCGCAATTTAATGAGGCTCAGCACCCGATGCTGCACAACCATTACTCTGATTTTTTCTCCACGGTTTGATTTATCCGATATCTACGCCCGACACACGGGGACTGGCTACTTGCTTGGGTGGATTACTTTTTTCTAAGCCTGGCACCACATGACTACGTCACCTACTATCAGGCTTGGGGACTAAGTGGGCACACTTCACCTTGCGGTGAATGTGTTTGTTCTCATCTCGAGGCTATGCCTGGGGACTAGCTGCCTGCTTGGCTGGTCTTCTACTTTATGACCCTGGAACCACATGACTACGTCACCTACTGTCAGGCTCGGGGACTAAGTGGGCACACTTCACCTTGCGGTGAATGTGTTTGTTTTTCATCTCGAGGCTACGCTCGGGGACTGGTTACCTGCTCGGCTGGTTCAATATTTTCTGAGCCTAGCACCACGTGACTACGTCACCTACTGTCAGACTCAGGGACTAAGTGGGCACACTTCACCTCATGGCGAATGTGTTTGTTTTTTCCAAAAGACTCTGAGCCTCTAAAAGTTAAACCAAGGTTTCTTTAACCTCGTGGTCGGACTCTAAGTGGGCACACTTCATTTTACCACGCGGAAATTTTCAATTATGAAATTGAGCTCCTTACACCCTTATGACAAGCCGTGCTTGGAACACACTGGTCGGCAATGATGCACGCCGCTCGGCAACTGCTCACAACTGATCGGCAATTCGTTATGGTGGTCGGACCATGATTTGGACTGCTCGGTTTTTGTTCGCACCTGCTCAAAAAAGTTTAAGACGGCGTTGCTCAACGGGTACAAGGCGCTCGAGGACTAGCTGTGGGGGGTATGACCCTGGATACCCATGGCAGGCCACATGGGCTACGCCTCCAGGGGCGGTCCAGCCCACGAGAAGGAGCCTTGCGTGGCATGATTCTGCTCGGTGCCTCCCACAAGGCATGGGAAGGATATCTAGAAGATGTCACGTAATCTGATAGGATATGTACGATCCTGTGTTTCTTGTAATCTGTTATTACTTTCCGGTTATCTCTCAGATCTAACCGACTTGTAACCTTGCCCCCCGGACTATATAAGACGGGTAGGGACCCCCTACAAAACCATGGCAAATCATACAATAGCTAATACAAACCAACAGACCGTAGGAGTAAGGTATTACATCATACTGACAGCCTAAACCTGTATAACTCGTGTGTCTCTATTGCCTTCCTGTTCTTGAGTACACGCTCCGCTGCCGATCAATCTACCATCGTGGGATACCCCTCGATGGACTACCAATGATATTCTGTCGACAAACACTAAGCACTATGCAAGTGAAGATCACTAAAATGGTGTATCAACACCCTTGGTATGTTTTCTCAGCTCCACACTACTCAAATGACTGGTTGGGGGGTCTATTTGTAAGCCCCACTGAGAAACTAGCCGTTGGGGATGAAATCCCGCTTTTCTGCTACTGACCGGACTCTGACCAGCGTCCGGTCACGAAAACGGCTCTCTGGAACCTTATTGATGTTGACCAGACTTAGCACTCAGCATCCTGTGCAGCATCTGGTGCTGCGTCCTGTGCATCAGAGCATCCGGTGTAGCATCATGTGCAGCGTCCGGTCGCTACTGTTGACTCTGCTGTTGCCGAGCCTCTTGATCGGAGCGTCCGATGTAGCGTCCTGTGCAGCGTCCGGTACAACGTCCTGTGCATCGGAGCATCCTGTGCAGTGTCTGATCACCTCTGTGAGCTCGTTTCTTCGTGATCTTGCGTCTGGCTTAGTTTCTATCTTCGTGTGTGGACTTTGCTTGATATCTTGGGTCTTCTCTTGTGCTTCTAAGGTCTTGGTTATGGTGTTGATCATCGGATCATCACGTCGCCTTCGTTCAAGTCACGTCTTGCATCCTATTGAACTACAAAATAATCACTTATAAATTCATTAGTCCAATTTGGTTGTGTTGGTCATTAAACACCAAAATCCAAAGTAAATGGGCCTAGGGTCTATTTTCCTTACAATCTCCCCCGTTTTGGTGATTGATGACAACACGACCAAAGCAAGCAAATAATAGAATTTTAAAATTCAAAGACTACCTACTTGCTAGGATGCAATGCAAGGGGCAAGATTATATTATGCTAAAAGATACTTCTTGTAAAACTAAGGAATATCACATAAAAACTGATCTTGCTCTTGCAAATGTCCCCATATGGCATTATGGATTTAAGCCTTGCTTTCTATAAATTCTCCCCATTCTATAGGCAATCCATAATCCACTCTCCTCCCTTTCTCAGACCATTACCACCTGTAGACCATTATAGTCTAGCTTTTGGTCCTATAAATTAATGCTTGCTTTTGGTCCTCTAAATTCTCTCCCTTTGGAATCAAACACCTGAAAAGGAAGACATTAGTAGCACAAGGGAGGGTCAAACTTTGTGATCCTTTGTGTGTAGAGTGGAATATGTCACCAAATTTGACTCTCACATTATATAGATTAAGCTCCCCCTAAATATATGCATACATATGGTAGAAGGCAAAACATATGCATAATTGATAAATTATTGCTCAAGGGAATTTAATATATATAATGCATGGAGAAAGCATATAAATATTAAAATGAAATCAACATGATGATATTGGTTTAGAAATACCACATGTGGAATCCAATTTAATTTCTACCACTTGCAATAGGTGGTGGATATTTGAAGTATGATGCTTAACTCCGAGGACTCCATTTTCCTTGCAATGAGACTACTACACATATGATAAGCTTAAAAAGGTGTTAGTCTCAAGGCATCCAACTTGTAGAGTAACCCCCCCCCCTAAATTTATGCACACAAGTGTGGAATACTTGTAAGAATCATGCACATTGATTTTAGGATCAAAATACCACTTGAAATATGACATCACATGAATGTGAGAGTCATTTTCGAAGATGATATTCGGGAGAGATTATCTACAATTTGGACTTTGGCACATATTAGATGAACAATTGTAAGACAAGCTATGTGCCGTACTCCTAAACAATTTTAAACCATGTAGGTTTGCTCTAATGGTTAAGAGTGAAACCGAGCAAGCCTACCATAAGATATACCTAGTATATGCATGACAAAAGATATAAGCATGCAAATGCAAACCTAGGCATGAAAAACAACTAGATGCTTAAGGATACCATTTTGTAAGAAATACCACTTGTAGGAAATACCAATTGAAAGTAATAACATCTAGTTACCTAACATGGGAAGGGGAATTTGGGTCCATAGTATTCACTTACCCACATGGCAATGACTTTGTCCATCATGATGCACCCCATGAAATGCACCCATACTTTGCCAAGTCTCCAAATTCCCCGAAATCCATTGGACTTCTCACTTCCCTTTTGGGATCCAAACCTTTTTGGTGCTCTTCATGTTGGAAATGATTTCCTTTGGCACCCAAAAGTGTTTGACCCCATTGTTGGCTTGCTTGTTCACCTTGATGGCCACCACCTTGTCATTTTTCTTCTTCTTTAACAAGTATGGTGTGGAGGCATTCTTGTCCACCTTGTTGGTGTAGGTGTTGGAGAGCTTGCTTGTTTGTTTCTTCTCTTTCTTCTTTGCTCCTCCCCCATTCTTCACCTTGCACTCATAGGACTTGTGACCTTCCTTGTGGCACACGTAGCAAACCATGGTTTGTCCTTCATCAAGCTTCTTCACTCCCTTGACGGTGTTATCTTGATGAAGTTGGGCTTGCTTCGCCTTGCCTTTTACTTGAATCAAGTCCTTGGTGAGGCGAGCTACTTCTTGCTTGAGTTGCCCATTATCCTTTGCAACCTCTTATGTGCATGTATCTACAACAACTTTCTCAACACAAACTTGGTTGCACAAAGATGAGTCTAAACATAAATTATTACAAGAAGTAGAGGCATCCTTTTTAGACATGTTAAAGATAGAACTTTTCTTTTTAGATGCCTTGGTGGGGGTTGTACTAACGGCTTCAAGCTTAGCAACTTTGTTAGTTAGCTCATCACAATGTTTGCACATGGTTTCCATTTTAGCAAGCAAACTTTTATAAGCATCTTGTGAGCTAGCTAACTTTTCTTTTAATTTTTCATTTTTCTTCACAAGTTCCTCATCATTAATTATGCATGCATTTGTTGTTGCACTAGCCTTAAGTTGCTCAATTTTAGTAGATAGTTCAACATTGAGATTAGCAAAGTTCTCATATTGTTCAAGCAAAGTTTTATATGCTTCTTGTGAACTATCTAGCTTCCCTTTTAATTTTTTGAGCTTCTTTTGTTGACTAGTGCAAACTTTAGGATAATTAAAATTTTGTTACACAATTTCATCATAAGAAGGCATTTCATCATCACTATCACTCTCACTAGAGGATGAGCTTTCGTTACCTCATGCCATAAGGCACATACAAGAAGAGCTTGATGATGAGTGCTTGCGCCCTCGCCTCTTGTGATGGTGTTCTTCTTCACTTGAAGAATCATCCCATGACCTTATTGATGTGAGGGCTTGGTTCTTGCATGCCTTCTTCTTTGTCTTAAGTGTGGGCTTGTTTGGACAAGCTTCCACAAAATGCCCCAACTCGCCGCATCCATAGCATCCTATCTTTCTTTGCTCATTTCTTTGATTAGTGAAAATGAGATCTTGGATTTGGATGGGCACACCTTGACATTGAGCCTTTGGATCATCTTCTCCACCTTGTTGATAAGTTTGATTGATTCTTCATCAAGGTCGGAGGTGGAGGAGGAAGATTGATCATCATCACTTGAACCTTCATCATCATCACCATTCTCATCTTCTTCTTCATCTTCACTTGAGGAGCTTGAGCTTGAGCTTGTCTCAACTTGCTTGCCCTTCATCTTCTTTTTCTCGCTACATGCGAGAGCTTTGCCTTTGCTCGATGAAGAGGCTTCTTCTTGACCCATCTTACGTGACATTTCAAATGCCACTATCTTGCCAATGACTATGCTCAGGGTCATGGTGCTCAAGTTCTCTATGTTGTGAAGGATGGTGATGATGCTTGCATATTTCTTTTGTGGTAGCATGGAGATGATCTTCCTCATGATGTCTGCATCATCTAGCTTTGTTAATCCTATAGAATGGAGCTCATTGATAATTAGATTCAAATGAGAATACATATCACGAACAAGGTCATCATCATTCATTGTAAAGAAATCATAATTTTACTTAGCTAGACAATGTTTTTGCTCACAGACATTACTTGTGCCGTCATGGAGCTCTTGGAGTTTTAACCAAATTTCATGTGCCGTATTTAAAGTGAACACTTGGTTAAACACATCCATACTAAATGATTCCAACAAGCAATTCTTAGTTCTAGCATTGAAATGCATTTCTTTTTCATCACTCTTTGTGGGTTTTTTGGGATTCTTAATGGGTTTCATCCCGTCATGAGTGACTCTCAAAACACCCAAATCAACTGCCTCAAGGTAGCAAGCCATTCTAGCTTTATAATAAGAGAAGTTAGTGCCGTCAAAGTGCGGAGGCCTAGAGGTATCCATCCCAACCACTCTAAATAGCGTCGGCTAAACGACGGTTAAGCCAAAGGTCCAAAATGAGCCAACCGGCTCTGATACCAATTGAAGTGGACCATGATGCCTAAGAGGGGGGGTGAATTAGGCAACTTAAAATTCTAACTCTAAACTATGGCCTCTTTTTCTAACCTTAGCAAAATCTATGCAAAAGACAAACTATCTAAATGTGCAACTATGATTTTGCTAATATATTGCTATCTCTACCGCAAAAGGAGTAATGTAATCAATGTAAATGTGGAAGCTAAAGAGCAAGGTAGAGATATGCAAACTCTCATCGATGACTCCAGTATTTTTACCGAGGTATCAAGAAGCACGCAAGCTTCCCCCTAGTCCTCGTTGGAGCCCTCGCAAGGAATCCCTCGCAAGGGCCAAGCTCCTAGTCAGGTAACTCCATGGATAGCCTCAGTCCTTCCCCATGCGTAAGTGGGTCTCCGACGTGCCTTCCGGTAAGCCTCTCCTAGATGCTCCCCGTTGTCTTCACTATCAAGCTTCTGGCCGAAACGCCGCGGGCCCGGTTCCCTCCGGTACACAGTGGCGGCCACACCACAAACATGATTGGTGTGATCTCACAGGACTACAAGCCCCTCCAATGTACAACAATGGTGCGCGCAAGCACCGAGTGGTAAGAGGTATGCAAACCTCACTAAACACTAGGCCTAATCCTAGAGCAAGCGCATAAGCGGTGGTCTAATCAACCTAAGCACTTCATAAAGCACCTATGCTAATCACCTAATAAAACACTAAGCACTATGCAAGTGGAGATCACTAAAATGGTGTATCAACACCCTTAGTATATTTCCTTAGCTCCACACTACTCAAATGGCCGGTTGGAGGGTCTATTTATAAGCCCCACTGAGAAACTAGCTGTTGGGGATGAAATCCCGTTTTTCTGCTACTGACCGGACTCTGACCAGCGTCCGGTCAGCACTGACCGAACGCGTCCAGTCACAAAAATGGCTCTCTAGAACCTTACTAATGTAGACCAGACTCTGGCACTTAGCGTCCTATGCAGCGTCCTGTGCATCGGAGCGTCCTGTGCAGCGTTCGGTTGCTACTATTGACTTTGCTGTTGTCGAGCCTCTTGATCGGAACATCTGGTGCAGCATCCTGTGCAGCGTCTGGTCACCTCTGTGAGCTCGTTTCTTCATGATCTTGCGTCCAGCTTGGTTTCTATCTTTGTGCTTGGACTTTGCTTGATATCTTGGGTCTTCTCTTGTGCTTTTTGAGGTCCTGCTTATAGTGTTGATCATCAGATCATCACGTCGCCTTCATTCAAGTCACGTCTTGCATCCTATTGAACTACAAAATAATCACTTGCAAATTCATTAGTCCAATTTGGTTGTGTTGGTCATCAAACACCAAAATCTAAAGTAAATGGGCCTAGGGTCTATTTTCCTTACACCTGCCATGCCCTACGCACCTGTATGACGGTGCCATCAGGGCATGTCAGGCGAACATGGTAGAGCCTGCCAGACGCGTCAGAGCATAAATAGTATTGTGGGCGTCGTCGTTTGCCATACTAGGTGAACATGGTAGAGCCTGCCAGACACGTCTAAATATAAAGAGTATTATGGGTGCCAACAACCATCCCGTATTCGATGGCGTGGGCAACAAGACTAGGCAGCGCACGTATACACTCTCTCTCTTTCTCTAACTTGTAAGGCAATACCCTTCAACTATAAAAGGGGATGAACTCTCTCCTAAAAGCCCGTCGCTCGAAGACTCGAAGACTGAATAACTTGAGGACTCAATAGCTCAACAGCTCTAGAGCCTGACAACTACATAGTCTACACATTCTCAATAGCTGATAAGCTTGGACACACAGAGCATATGCTCTAATACTTAGCGCACGTTTGAGCATCCGTCACTCTCGGCCACTCGGTTAAGAGTCCGACTGAGCCTCTAACACCCCTCTTCTCATTCTTCACTCGTTTGTAACTCCATAGCAAACTTTGAGCACCTAGAGTCAGTAATAAAGTCACTGACTGACTAAAACTAGACATACGGTCTGTTGCCTAAACCAGTATAAATCATGTGTCATTGAGTACTAGGCTATATCCGATCACAACGCATGGCAAAACTACAAATATTTACTTGTTGATCACATTTCGCGCCGACAGTTGGCACCATCCGTGGGGAGGACACCGTGCGTTCACACTTTTGGTCATCGGATGGCTCACCTTTCCACCATCTTCAGCATGGCGGCTCGCTGGAGTTTCCCACGCTCCCACTTGCTGGGATGTGGGCTCCTCCCGTCTTCATGCCACTCCAGACCTTCCTCTTTAGGAGTTTGGACTTTGTCACCAACCAGCTCGACGTACTCCGCCTCCACGAGAAGGCGCTTGTCCCGGTGCCCACTGGAGAAGGAGCGCCCTCCACCGACCCTGGGCCACTCGACGACCTCAATGTCAAGACACCCACGATTCACCTCGAGCCCATGTTGGTCTCAAAACCCCATGGTGAGTGATGTATATTTTATTCTTTACTCGCTATTTAACACCTTCCGCCAACTCTCTGAAGGGACCATGTTGTCCCCACTGCGACTGTCATGCGACTGGTTACCCTACGGCTTCGTGTTCCCCATCGACACATGCACGTGGGGACTCCAAAGGATGCTAACGCCACCCCCTATCATGTCCGAGTTCATGGGGATGGTGAGCTACGCTCCCACCTCCTTCCACAACCTCGTCGATGACGAGGTCAAAAGCGATGGCTCTAGCATCGGCGACGTCATGGCACCTAGCCACCCTTTGTCCTAGGAGTGTGCTATGGTAGACACCCCAGGACAACCACCGAAGGTAGTGGAGTCTCTATAGACTCACACACCTCTAGACCCCCGTATGTAGGCCCTGGCGCATGCACAACAGCACGACGAGGAGTTACAACAAAGGCGGCAAAGCCAGCCGCTGCCTGCGCCAGAGCGCCTGGCGCATCACGCTATGCCACATGCGCATAACCTAGTGAGCGGCACTCAGGGTCGTGCACATCAAGTCCAGCGTAACATATTGGACAGAGGGGATGACCCCCCTTAGTTTGCTCGGGCTATCGAAAACATCGCTGCTGTAGTGATGCTTCTATGTGGCCTCCCTAAGCCTATCGACCCCTAGAAATAGGCAATCCACTAGAACCTCCAGGTGCTGATGGAGACTGTAGCCATTCAGCAGGTTGAGAGCTCCACGTCGCGACACCGGCTCATGGCCTCACCAATCGAAATGCTTCGTCCACTCACCACAGTAGTTGTTGGGCATGGAGCAGGAAGCCGTGGCTACACCACAGCCTGACCCGGTGCTCACTCCACACCGACCACATGTGCACAAACGGCTCATGATAAATCATGACGCTCGCAGCATCATCAACAATCGACACCACACCTGGCACAATGATGACGCCCATCGAATGGCGGCGAGAGCAGGCGGCGTGGGCCCTGGCTTGACCATTGAGGAGTGTGAGGACACGCACCCCAGGCATGGTGGCCGACCAAATGACTGGAGCCCTAGCCTAGATGACCCAAAGCCATGGGCCTTTGGTCATTGCATCTAGAAAGCGTTGTTCCCACATCGATTTTGACTGCCCACCAACATTGCCAGGTACATCGGGGAGACAAACCTTGGTATGTGTCTCAAAGACTTTTGGCTCGCCTACCGAGCCAGAGGAGTGGATGATGACTACTTAATCATCCAGTACCTCCCCATCTGCATGGGAGAACATGTTCGAGCATGGCTCAAATTCCTTTCGCCCGATAGCATTCGTGACTAGGCGGATCTCAAGAGGGTCTTTGTTAGAAATTTCCAAGGGACATATGTCCATCCTAGGAATTCCTAGGACCTCAAGAGCTGCCAGCAGAAGCCCAATGAGTCCCTGTGGGATTACATCCATAGGTTCTCAAAGTAGTGTAACTCCCTTCCTGATGTCGTCGACGTGGACGTCATTAGCACGTTCCTCTCTAGGACAACCTACAAGTCCTTGATCCACAACCTCGGTTGTATGAAGCCCTATACCACCCACCACCTAGTCGACATCGCCACGAACCATGCCTCTGGTGAGGAGATGGTTGGGGCGGTCTTCAATGGTGGTCGGGACAGGGGCAAGACCAAGCACGAGGACCAAGGTGAGTGCACCTCCACACAAAAGGGCAAGAAGAATAAGAAGGATCAGCACCGACCAGCCAACCTAGCATTGGTCGCTATGGCTGACCAAGCGGGCAAGCAGCCCCTGTAGGGCTAGCCCGACCACTTCGACAAGCTCAAGGAGAGTCCATGCATCAACCACGCCTATCCCATCAAACACCTCTATAAGGACTATGAGCTCCTGAAGCGCTTCCTATGGCAATCCGCTAAGCCCAAGGAAGGGAAAGGCAAGGAGGAGGTGGGCAAGGATGAAGACTGCTTCCCCGACCCTGAGGAATGCCTCATGATCTTTGGGGGATCCGATGCTATCCACTCCAAGTGCTAGCACAAGGTACGCTATAGAGAGGCAAGTGCCATTGAGTTAGTCATCCCCTCTTTCCTTAGCTGGTCAGACTCCCCAATCACTTTTGATCAGAGAGACCACCCTTCCCACGTCGCCTGTTTGGGTCGCTACCTGCTCATTGTTGACCCCATCATCCACAAGAAGCACCTCACCAAGGTGCTGATGAATGGAGGCAGTGGCCTCAACATTCTCTACGTCAACACCCTCGATGCCATGTGCAGCCCTAGTTAGAGCTCCGCCCAGTGAGCTCTCCCTTCCACGACATGATCCTAGGGACGTAGGCGTACCCACTCGGGTAGATTGAACTACCCATCACATTTGGTGACCGCACCAACTTTCGCTTAGAGGTTCTAACCTTTGAGGTAGTGGACTTTTGGGGTCCTACCATGCCATCTTGGGGTGGCCTTGCTACGCCAAGTTCATGGCGATCCTCAACTACACCTACCTCAAGCTGAAGATGTTGGGGCCAAACAGCATCATCATCATAGGTAGCACCTTCTTGCATGCCTACATGTGCAGCCATGAGCATTATGAGTTCACCACTACCATCATCAACTCCACCGAGCTCTCGAAGCTTAGGAATTCAGTGACTCTAGTAGTCCCCGACTGAGATGGGTAGACCTCCTCGAGCACCTTCCATCCGACCAAGGAAACCAAGGTAGTGGGGATTGAATCCACCGACCCAACCAAGATGGTGCGGATCAGGACTAAGCTCCCGGCCAAATAGGAAAGCGAGCTCACCGACTTTCTATGCTCAAATCACGATGTCTTCGCGTGGAAACCTTTTGACATGTCGGGCATACTAAGGGAGGTCGCCGAGCATGCACTATGCATAGTCCTAGGCTCAAAGCCCGCCAAGCAATGCCTATGTTGTTTTGACAATGAGAAGCATAGGGCCATAGGCGAGGAGATCGCCAAACTTCTGGCAGATAGATTCATCAAAGAGGTATACCACTCTTACTGGCTAGCTAATCCTATTCTTGTGAAAAAGAAGAATGGCAAAGTGGAGAATGTGTGTTGACTATACTAGTCTCAACAAGGCGTGCCCAAAGGATCACTTCCCTTTACCACGCATAGATCAGATAGTTAACTCCACCTTAGGGTGTGAAATCCTCTCCTTCCTGGATGCCTACTCAGGCTACCACCAGATCACAATGAAAGAATCCGACCAGGTCGCGACTTCATCTATCACCCCATATGGTTCATACTGTTACATAACCATGCCTTTCGGTCTGAAGAAAGCTGGCGCCACCTATCAACGGTGCATGCAGCGATGCTTCGCCGACCAAATCAACCCGCCCAACAAACCAGACCAAGTTGAGCGGCCAAAACCAACAATCACCGTCTATGTAGATGACATAGTGGTGAAAACAGCTCAAGCTAGCGACCTAATCGCAAACTTGGCCGCCACATTTGCGAACCTTCGAAGGTTCAACGTCAAATTAAATCCTGAAAATGTATTTTTAGGGTTCTGAAGGGGAAGCTGCTCAGATACATTGTGTTCGAGTGTGGCATCGAAGCAACCCCAAAAAAATCATGGCCATCTCCAACATGGGCCCTATACACAACGTTAACGGCATACAGAGGCTCATCGGCTGTTTGGCCGCCCTGAGCCAGTTCATGTCCTGACTAGGCTAGCGGGGGATGCTTCTCTACAAACTACTCAAGAAGACAGATGCATTTGTCTGGACAAAGGAGGCACAACAGGCTTTGGAAAGTCTCAAAGCATCACTAACGTCGGCCCTAATCCTCGTCGCTCCTGAACGGGGAGAACCCCTCCTCCTCTATAACGCGGCAAGCAACCACGTTGTAAGCACCACCCTCGTCGTCAAGAGGGAGGAGCCGGGACACCCCTTGAAGGTCCAGCGACCAGTGTACTTCATCGTTGAGGTACTCACAGACACCAAAATTTGCTACCCCTAGGTTCAGAAGCTTCTCTACGCCGTGCTGATGGCAACCCGGAAGCTCCTGCACTACTTCACCGACCATGAGGTCATGGTTGTCACCTTGTACCCACTTAGGGAGGTCATCTATAACTGTGACACCACCGGCCTAATCTCCAATTGGGCTCTTGAGCTCATGGACCATGACATCATGTATGTCTCTCGCACCGCTATTAAGTCTCAGGCTCTTACCGACTTCATCGCTGAATGGACGAAAGTCTAGCTCCTGACCCCGAATGTCACCCACAAGTACTGGACAATGTATTTCAATAGGTCAGTCATGGCGCTCGGCTTGGGACTGGAGTGGTTCTGATCTCCCTAGAAGGGAGCAGGCTCTGCTACGCGATCCATCTCCATTTTTTAGCCTCGAACAATGCCACAGAGTATGAGGCCCTCATCAATGGATTGCGCATCACCATCGAGCTCAGCGCCACGTGGCTGTATGTCTATGGTGACTCAGAGTTGGTCATCGACCAAGTCATAAAGGAGTCCTCCTACAAGAGCCCTCTCATGGCGGTGTACTGCTAGGAGGTGCGCAAGCTCGAGGACAAGTTCTGAGGGATTGAACTACACCATGTCCCTTGAAAGCACAACGATGCTGCCGACTTCCTCGCAAAATTGGCGGCTAGACGGGAACCACCCACCGATGGGATCTTTGTAAACGACCTCCATGAGCCATCTGCCCACATCCAAGAGGATCTGACCCAGACGCACTCCAACACCAATCTGGCACTCAGGGGCTTCGACCCCCCAACGTGCCCTGACCCCGACCGAGTGCTTGGGGGCTCCGACCTTGGCACCTCCATGGCAACATCGCCATCATGGCACTCAATCCGGTCGACTGGAGAGCACCACTACTCGCCTACCTCCTCGAGGAGGTTCTCCCACCAAAAAGGACTAAAGTGCGATGAATCGCTCGACATGCCAAGACATTCATCGCCATTAGTAACAAAGTTTACAAGCAAAGTTCGTTAGGAGTGCTCATGAGGTGCATCCTGACCGACTAGGGGAAACAACTTCTCCTCAAAGTCCATGCCGGAATCTATGGATATCACATAGCCCCAAGATTGTTGGTCAGGAAAGCCTTTTGCCAAGCTTTTACTAGCCCACTACGCTATGAGATGCAAAGGAGGTGGTTCGTAGGTGTAAAGGATGCTAGTTCTATGCTAGGCAAACTCACCTGCTAGCGTAGGAGCTTCAGACCATCCCCATCACTTGGCCATTCACAGTCTAGGGCCTTGACATGGTTAGACCCCTCAAAAAGGCCTCGAGTGGCTTCACTCACCTACTTGTGGCAGTGGACAAGTTCACCAAGTGGATAGATGTGAAGCCTATCACCAATATCCACTCAAAAGAGGTGGTCAAGTTCTTCCTTGACATCATCTATCGGTTTAGTGTTCCTAACTGTATTATCACCGACCACAGAACAAACTTCACTGGGAAGAAGTTCCTGGACTTTTATGATGGATATGGCTCAGGATCGATTGGGCCTTGGTCAGACACCCGCGTACTAATGATCAGGTCGAATGCTCCAATGGCATGGTCCTCCAAGGACTCAAGCCCTGCATTTTCGACCGACTCAAAAAGTATGATGGGCATTGTGTTGCTGAGGTCAAAGCAACCCTTTGGAGCCTAAGAATGACCCCAAACTGATCCACGGGCTCGCCCCTTTCTTCCTAGCATACAAAGCCAAAGCAGTGTTGCCATCCGACCTCGATCACGACGCCCCAAGAGTAAAGGCCTTCGAATGAGACCGAGCCATGAAGGCATAGCAGGACATGGTCGACCTACTTGAGGAGGCTCGTGAGATGACTGTCATCCACTCCGCTCATTACCAGCAAACTCTCCGCAGGTACCATAAAAGAAAAATTAGGGGGAGAATCCTCGAGGTTGGTGATCTTGTACTCAGGAGGACCCAGTCAACTAAGGACAAATATAAGCTCTCTCCACCATGGGAAGGACCATACATGGTGGCCAAGGTGATCTGACCGGGCACCTACTGGCTGAAGGACGACAACAGCAATGTTCTCACCAACACATGGAACATCGAACAGTTACGTCATTTCTTTCCCTAAAGCTCGATCTTACCATTTATTTCCATTCAATGCTTGCTCCTATAGTGCCCCAGCCCGAGCACTCTCAGCCTGGGTCACTCAGGGGCTCCACGGGGGTGCGATACCCCCCTTCCTTTTTTACTATCATGTAGTAACACTTTTCACACAAACAAAAGGGAATCCCTCAAATGAAAGGGCATTCTGTTTCTTTGATTACCCTACGTAACTTGCGCTTTAACCTCCCAACCGATCACACCCCTCCACGACCTATGATTATGAGCAGCTGAGCCTCACGGGCTACTCTCGGGTTCTTAAGGTTGCAGCCTATAGGTCAATGGGTAGGTGCAAAAAAGAAAGGACAAAAGACAAAATTACGCAAGGATAAAAACAAAGGGCGGACGAAACAAGCTTCCCCTCACGAGTGATTTCATCACAAAATGAACTTAAAATATTCATGAATGTAAAACTATTCACATGGGGGCTCCCCCATGAATTCATCTTTTACATAAAGTGACTACTTCTACTCTAACTCCATTATGGCCCTCGGCTGCGTTGGTTGATGGTGCGATTGACGAGGATGAAGGCAGCTCAGTTGTGGTCGGCACAACGCTGCTCGGCTCGGCTATGGTAGGGACGATGTTCGGCTCGATTGGGGCCAGGATGATGCTCACCTCTGACTCAGCCTCTGCTGCCTCTGCAAGCTAGATGACATCTTCCCGACGCACATCTGTGGCTATGGTCGAAGGGTGAGCCTCCATCACCCACTATGCGGTGACCTGCTCAGCGACCACCTGTGTGTGTGGCACCAAACTTTCCCCCAGCGCATGGATCTCGTCTGCGCTCCACCCATTGGCATATCCTCTACAGATGGCCGCTAAGTCCAGATCATGGTAGTGGGTCGCCACTGAGGTTAACATCCCTAACGTCCCATAAAATATACCATAGGAGATGAGAGCCCGAACTTCATTCGAGACCTCCGCTAGCTAGACGGTGGGTGTACTGGTGCTCGGTCCCGACCCAAAAACCTCGAAGACCACTACCTACATAATGTTGCGAATTTGATCGATCTCTCCCATGAGAGCGTGTCACTCCTCAAGGGACTAGGCTAGCGCTTCCATGCCCTAACCGACCGGTGCTTTGACTGTCTCAAGCTCTTGCTCTAGAGAGCCGATCTTTCCACCTAGTTCTAGAAACGAACGACAAATTCAGGAACAAGGAAAACAAAAATTCAAGGTGTCACCTGAGGGCAGAATAGGTACATATCGAGCCAGGCACTTTCGAGAATGGAGAGTGCTTCCTCTTGCCAGGTCACCCCCTTGAGCAACCAAGTGTTCGACTCCTCTGCCCCGAGCATCTGCCTCCGGAGCGCGATGACCTCTCGCTCAGTGTCCGACCGAGCCTTCTGCTCTGCTTCTAGAGCCTCTAGGGACTTCTTGAGCGCCGCCTTGGTCTCTACCAAGTGGGCCTTTGCTGCATCGAGTTTCTACTCTATAGTAGTCGCCCACTCAACCACACGCATCTCCACCGCCCATGCTCCCATCGCCTCGGCCACCCAGTCTTGGGACTCATGGCAGGTGGACTCCAGCTGGTGCCTGAGCTCGTCGACCCACCGCAATGCCACCGCTTCTTGCTCCATCCGATTGTTCTCCTCCTAGAGAAACCAGGACTTGCGGATCGACATCATCTCTAGGTCCTACAAGACAAGAAGCAGACGTGCTGAGACAACCGTTTAAATGCCAAGGAATCAAAGACAACACCAGGAACGTAGAAAACTTACCTCTGCAATGCATGGTAGGTCCACAGTCATGGCCTGATGGATGATCTCAATCCTCTCCAAGGCCTCCTTGAGCCTCGCCTTGGTAAGGGCGAGATCAAACTCCATCAACTGTCCTCTCTCCCCAAGCAGGTGCCAAAGCTTCACCTCCTCCTCGTCGTAAAGGACATACTGGGCCTTTCCTGGCTCGCCGAGGCAAGGCCACACTAGCTCGTGGGTCACCTCTGACCTGCTGAAAGATCCAGTCATTGTAGTATCAAGCGATGATCGGATCATCACCAACTCCCGGGACGGCGGGATGGTGGTGGCTCCACCCTGGTGTTCTCCTCATCGTCGAAGGGGATGTCCACCACCAGGACTCCATGGCTTGTCGATGGCTGCTCTACCTCTAGTCTAGCCATGACTCCTCCGGACCCCTCCAGTTTTGACCAAGTGGGCGAACTGTGCGCTCCTCTGCCAAGTGAGATAGGGAGCCTAGTTTCCTTCCTCCCTGCCTCCGTGACTGGTGGGGAAGGGATCGCAAGAGTCACCTCCCACTTGGCCTCCACCATCACCACGGGGATCACCGCCATCACTACTGCCACCGTGCTCATGGTCGGTTGGGAAGACGTAACCCCCATTAAGGAAGGTCGCACCACCACCAACCTTCTTCCCCCTTTGCTCATCACCACCCGCCGCAGGCTAGGTCTCCACTCTTCTCGCATGAAAGGTGGGGAGATCCTCAGTCCTACCGGCTCTTGGCCGCTGCAAAAACAAGGGGCACAAGCGTAGGTTTGTCACACTCAAAAACTCAACTATGAGAACAAAGGGAAGCATGAATACATACCCAGATGAAAGCAGCCAAACCCTAAAGCCCTGACCAGCTGACGACAAGCTGACTGGATGAGGATCGCTTGGGTGTCATGACCCGCGCCCCCTCACATCAACCGAGGGAGGGGGCAACCCCTCTAGTCCCTGATCGACCTACGAATGGCCACGACCGCTAGCTTATGGTGAAACCACCGGAGCAACTATCGGGGAATCTTCGTGTTGGGGGTCACACATATGCGTCGACCCCAAAGACATAGGGGAACGGTCACATCCCCCCGACCGACCGATGTGCTCTGCCAGACTTGGAGCAGAGGGCTGAGAAGCCGACAGCACATCCAAAGGGCGCGGTGACCGTGCCCACTTTGCCTCTCATTTGAGGGTGGCGTCTTCATTCGCTGTGCCCTTCCTTGACTCAGGAATGTCGCCTTGCGTCTCCGTACCACGCCCGCCGCCAATGGGCGCGACCACGGGCTGATGGCACTCCACCAAGGTCACGGCAGTGCCCCTGTCTCCCTCATCCTTTGAGACACTCGAAGCATCACCCATCTCCGTGGGCTCCTCCAACTCGAGCTCCGCCTCCACGTCGCTTCAGCTCTCGCCACCCCGAACCTATCGGTTAATCTCCTTCTCCTTATCAAACCTCCTCCGGACCTTGTCTGCTTTCTTCTTCTTCCTAGCAAGCATGACCTCCCTCTAGGCAGCTGGCCGAACCACGCCTTCTGGCCCTCTAGGAAAATGCGGTCGGGATTTATAGCCCGCGAGTCCCTTTGAAATGGGCAAATTAAAATCAATCAAAACTTCAAAACAAGAAGGAAAAGGTCACGGGAAAAAACATACCAATTTGGATAGCTTCACAACATGAAGGGATCTGGGCATCCCTTTGACGGAGTCCTCATCCCTCAACTGTAGTGCCCAACCAAGATAACTCCGAACTTCATCTTTTGACAACTCCTCTAGTGATGTGTGGTTGGGATCCGTTGGGCCATAGTATTCCCACATCGGCCTCATCCTTTCCCCCAGTGGGGCAACCCGATGGCGAAAGAAGATGTGGAAGACCCGCAACCCGTCGAAGCCATTCCGCACAAGCTTTTGAAGCTCTGGCTCAATGATCGCCAGCTTTTTCTATTGATGGGAAGGACCCCATGTCCAACTTTCCCTCTTCTCCGGCCTCCCCCTGATAAACGTTGGGAATGACACCTCCATCGGGTTCCTGATATAGAACCAGTCACCATGCCACCCCCAGATGGAGTCACTAGGGGAGTACATAGGGTAGGGGACCAATGGCTTCAGCCTCTTTTGCAGGGCAAACCCCCCAACCGGCGCGGTTCTGGGCGTTTTCCCCTCGGATAGGGTTTGCCCGATGAAGAATCGTCGGAATAGATCCACATGCAGCTCCATCCGGAGGAAGGCCTCACATACGGTGATGAAGCCAGTGATGTGTAGCACCCCAGTTGGGTTGAGGTGCTACAACTCTAGGCCCCACTCGTTGAGGAGACCACACAGAACCACCTGGCTAATGGGACGTGGCCTGGGCGGGGCCCACCACTACCGCAAATCAGGCATGTGAAATAAGGCACAACCGTACACAAACGACCCTCTGCCTTCCCAGGTAGGGTTTGGAGGGGCCCACCAATGGAATCTCCATCAAGGAGAGGCCAGCAGGTCACCTGAGTCGATCGGATGGCTCAGACGGCTGCCAAGAGATAGGTAAGGAGAAGTGGGATGCCCCATGCGGTTATGCTGAGTCCGTCATGAATGACGGACCTAGATTCTACTCGAACATATCCGATAGGAGCTCCTCAAACCCGTCACTCCAGCCATCGAGATAACTTTACCAACCCCCGTTTTACTTTTCTAGTGCATGAGCATGCATTCATCCATTCTCATGCATGCATTCATACATTCAGTCATATATTAATCCATACATTCATCCCATACATCCAAGCATTGCATATGCAATTGATGCATCACAACGCTTCGCGTTGCATCATAAAGCGGGAGTCGTCTCATTCGATATGAGCGGCAACCGACCGGGGTTCGAAGGCCAGCCTGCTAAGGGCCCGAGGCCGCCTCACATCAAATGGAGAAAGGGGAGAAAACATAGATGAGCCCCAACGACCCTTGCCCAACCCGCTCAAGAGCGGACAGGGTAATCTCAACCTTCTCGTTCGATCCTGACCTTGAGCTGTTCCTATAAAATATCCATCGAGGGGAGGCCATCAGGCCACCTGAGTCACTCTCTGGAATGACTCGGGCATCTACCGGGAGGTGGGTTAAGGAGAAGTGGAGTGCCACATGAGGGCTATGCCAACCCCATCACGAATGACGGATCTGGATTCCACTCGGACATACCCGTTAGCAAGGTCACCGAAGCACGCCACTCGAGCCATCGAGGCAAGTGGCATTAGCTCAACCCCTTTAGTTGCGAAAACCACGGATGGGGTGACGTAGGAAATCATGCGACTGACCCCGATCGACTCCTAGTGGCTCGGAGGCTCTAGCCGCTAGATCTCGACTCAGGAACCTAACCGACCGCATAGGTTACGGTTGGAACAAACACGGGCGAACACCCCGACCAGAAGAGACACTAGAATCCGCAGCCCCAAAAAAAGTACCAAGGTGCTCAGCCTCTGACCGACTCCCCTGTCGGCCGCAGGCTCAGAAGCTACACCCACCGGGTGCGCTCGCGCGCACCCGGCGGAAAACGGATTACCAACGAGTCACCTCCTCAGGGGCTGGGCGCCAATATCCCTCCAGCTCACCTCCGCGTCCTTCGCCAGTCCTCCCCACAAAGGTTGGGCGCCCATATCCACTCTGCGCATCTCCGTGGCCTTTGCTAGTCCTCCATATGGATGCTGGGCACCTAAATCCTACTCGGTTACCCTATGCAGTACAACAAACCGAGGGGGCAAAACACTGAAGTTCCAATAACAGCACGCCTTCATGGCACAATGGGTACAGGAATTACAAAGCAAATACAAGCTTTCATTAAACTAAAAACACAAGCCCCTGGCTTTTACAATATCACACGAAACGTGTGTGAACAACCCCTTCACGGCTTCACAGAAGTCCCAAAGGGGCTCAGGGGCTCCTGTCGGGTTCATAAACCCGGGGTCCCCAATGGACCTGCTTCCCTGCAAAACCCGGCCCAGCAGGCGGCGCAGCGACAGTATTATGGGCGCCGACGGCCATCCCGTACCCAATGGCGTGGGCAACAAGACTAGACAGCGCACGTATACACTCTCTCTCTTTCTCTGACTTGTAAGGCCATCCCCTTCAACTATAAAAGAGGATGAGCTCTCTCCTAAAAGCCCGCCCCTCGAAGACTGAACGACTCAAGGACTCGACAGCTCAACAGCTCTAGAGGCCGACATCTACATAGTCTATATGCTCTCAACAGCTGATAAGCTCGGACACACAGATAATACGCTCCGATACTTAGCGTACGTTTGAGCATCCGTTACTCTCGGCCACTCGATTCAGAGTCCGACCGGGCCTTTACCCCCCTCCCCCCCCCTTATTCTTCACTCGTTTGTTACCTCACAGCAAACTTTGAGCATCTGGGATCAGGAATAAAGTCACCGACCGACTGAAACTGGACGTAGGGTCTATTGCCTGAACCAGTATAAATCATGTATCATTGAGTGCTAGGCCACATTCAATCACAACGCACGGTAAAACTAAAAATATTTACTTGTTGGTCACATTTCGCACCGACAGTATAAAAAAAGATAAAAATAATAGAATGATTTGACTAATAGTAAATATTTGATTCAATCAGCCTTGGCCACTTAAACTTATGGGGTTTGTTGGTTTGCCTAGTTCAATTGTCTGGTCTCATCAAGCGACAAACTTTTGGTCTGACTCAAGAATATTTAAGCCCCGTTTGACTGACTAGGCTCCTTCAGACTTTAATTCTATGCTAAAATACCGGAGGAGCTAGAGCTGAAGGAGCCACAAAGACTTACTCTATGTTTATTTTTTTAGGAGAGAGAAAAATAGCTCATATAAATAATGTTACTATAGTTGTTGGTAAAGGTAGAATCGGAGCCGTACAAACCTATGTCAAACATACGGAAGCTCTGATAATGCCGGCTTCCGAGTCAAGCACAATAGTATATAGTTAACCTCTCCGGTGGTTTAGTTCTATCTGACGTGATTTCTAATGCCAGCTTAGCTGATGTTGCATTGTCGTTGACGCCGGACAGTCTGCTAGCTAGCTTCAGCTGGATCGCCTCGATCATTTTCATCGAACAGGAAGTGGTTTTGGGAAACAGCTCCCCGTCCTGTCCGAGAAACGACGGCACGCGCGCGTGGTATGCTGCTGCCGTGACTGACTGGTCGCTGATCCACGCCCCGACTGCTCGTCCGATTTGTCTTGTCCGATCCGCACCCAAGTCGGCAGCAATATGGACGGATTTGAGATGAATGAAAGAAAACAACAAGAGGAAAAGGAAACACTGTTGTGCCAAGAAAAAGGAAAAGGAAACAACGAGAGGAAGAGGAAATGGACAAGGAGAAACATAGATAAGAAGAGAGGAATTTTAGCTGGAGCTCTCAAATTAAAACCCGTACTTCAAATTTGAGGGTTTCTCTTGCTTTTTTATGTTTGTTTCCAAAGTTCAACTTTAGCAAGAATCCTTAAATTCAAAACCCCTACTTTCTGGTTTTCTCTCTTATCTCACTTACTCTATGTATTCTATGTATTTGACTTGACATAAATTAAAAAAAAATTACAAGTTCATACAAATGAGTAATATTTAAATCCGCAAATTAGAACACATTAGTATAAACTTAAATTTAAAAGGCAAATAAAGTGATCTCCCGATGCAAAATAGTCTCATCACAATCATAGTTTCACAAACAAAGTTCATCACATCAATAGAAGTAGTAGGAGCTATGAATGGACCAAAAGTGCTCGACCAGATTCTCTCAAAGCCTCCATTGTGCTTGCTTTTCTAAAATCTTCTTATATGTCTTGAGGATCTCACTACGTGAAAAATAGTTTGTAGCAACGGAATAAATTTTTTTAGAGGCGGCTGGTGATGGAGCCGTCCCTACAGTGGCGTGCTCGGGATCCATGAGATCAACCACCCCTACAAATGAAACAGCAGGGGCGGCTGATGATACGAGCCGCCCCTGTACTCACCAGCCGCCTCCGGTGTTGCTATTTGCAGGGACGGCTGGTGATTGAGTCGCCCCTACAAATGCCCCACGTATAAATATCTGGGATTTGTAGGGACGGCTCAATCACCAGCGGCCCTTACAAATGTTCGTTGTATAATAGCTGCAGCCCCCTTCTTCCTCCTTGGGCCACTTACTCCAACCCGTGAAAGAAAGGTGGGGAGGCCTTGGGCACCTCTCAAAAATTGCTCTACTAAGGGGCAAAGGTTTTGGTCTCAAATTCTTTGGTGAAGAGGTTGTAAAAGGTAAGAAAATGTTATTTCATATTTTTTGAAGTTTTAATGGTTGGTTAGTGAGTAATTAAAGTTTTGTTTTTCTCTCTCTTCTATGGTGCTTGAGCTACTTATGAAGCAAATTAAACCGAAGTTTTGAATATACTAGGGTAAATTAGGTAGGGGAACAAGATCATACCCTTATTTGGTCCATGTTTCTTGATTTTAGTGAACAATTAGTTAGTTTTATGGATGTTTCATGTGCATATAGATCTAGATCTAGGGTTTGGTTTTTTTATTAATTTCGTTTTTGTAAATTTATGTTTGATGAAATTGGACTAGGGTTAGCATGAAAGATATTGGATAAAATATAATTGTTGCTAATTGTTGTCTAAAATTGTTTATCGTAATCAATAATTATGTATTTTAATTATTTATGGATAAATAGGCCATTAATTAATTTTCCTCTACCATGGTGTGTTTGTATGCTTTATGTAATTATATTTTATTTATATTCATATATATCTGAAGTATATACAATTATTCTCAAGTAATTATTAATTTGATTCATTTATATATATATCTAAATATGTAGTCCTTTAATGTTTGTTTTGTTGTTGTTGTAAAAATGGAGTACAGGAACTCTTGGATGTATAGTTCATTAAGGTTCAAGGCAGGTTTCCATGAAGAGGTGGATAAATTTATTGAAGCCGCAAAGAAGCATGCAACGACGTTGACAGAGAATAAGGATACAATTATTTATCCCTGTAAAGATTGCAAGAGCCGTATGGCATGGACAAATGTGTCTATCATCAAATCGTATTTGATTATGCGAGGATATTCATCATGGTGAAACAGTTATTGTTAACGACAAGGATGAGTAGGAATACGACGACGAAACCCTAGAATCCTTGTCCCAATATTCAGCAGAGCTTGATGCACGAATGGATTCCGAGTTTAGCAATGAACAAGGTGGTGATGCTGGAGGTTAGGATGGTAACAACGAAGGTGGTGCCAATAATGATGGTGGGGCACGTGTCGGGGATGAAGATGATTTGGAGGACATGATTCGAGTCCTTGGAACAGAGATTTTACTAAAGAGCCCGAAAGGTCTAGAAAATTTGGAAAGGGTGACAAAAGCATCGAAGGAGACTGTGTATGGTGTTGAAAAGGGATGTCCGACACATTGGACATTGCTACGTTTTGTGCTTGAGCTACTTATCCTAAAGGCTAAGTACGGCTGGTCAGACTGTAGTTTCAATGATCTATTGCATCTCTTGTCAAGGGTGCTGCCACAACCAAACTCAGTTCCCACCAACACATACCAAGCGAAGAAGGTCATAAGTCCATTGGCAATGGGAGTTAAAAAATCCATGCATGCACCAACCATTGTATACTTTTTCGTAGCGAAACGTTCAAGTCACTGGATAAATATCCCCGGTGTGGGGCCAGCCAATACAAGAACAATAACCTTTATGGTGGGGACGGAGCCTCCATGGGGAAAAAGAGGAATTAGAAGGGTACAAAAAAGGTGGTACAAGAATCTCAGCCCTAGAGGACACTCCATTAGGCAATGATGTAAAGCAGAGAAGAATTCATGCCTTGATAATGTGGCACCTACCAGTGACCGACCGCTTGAGATGTATCTTTCTAAACCCTAAAGAAGCCACACTTATGACATGGTGGGATGATGAGCGCAAGGTGGATGATGATAAGATTGCACACCTTGCTGATTGTAGTCAGTGGCAAAAGATCGATGAGAAGCACAAAGAATTCAGTGATGACCCAAGGAATGTACGGTATGGCTTGAGCACCGATGGAATGAATCCCTTCAATGAGAGGATAAGCGACCACAACACTTGGCCGGTGATCTTGACCATGTACAACATCCCAACATGGTTGTGTCAGAAGAGAAAGTACCTTCTCCTTACTATTCTTATTTCTGGCCCTAAACAACCAGGCATTGATATAGACGTGTTCCTCGAGCCTTTGATGCAAGAAATGGAGAGGCTATGGAGGCATGGGGAACTGATGTATGATGCGTTCCGAAAGGAGGACTTCATATGTAGAGCAATAATATTTGTTACTACCAATAATTACCTCGCACTATTTGCTTTGTCTGGACAGATCGAAGGGAAGATGTGATGCTTGGTTTGCTTGGATGGTACTACTGGGTGTTCCTGGATGCATCCAAGAAGATAGTTTACCTAAGGAACCAGCGCTTCTTAAAGACAAGTCACAAGTACCGCAGCAAATTATTCTTTAGATTTTATAACAACACCCCGGAGATTAAACCCCCTCTAGAGACACGTCATAACGAAGAACATGTGTATAGAATGGTGAAAAACATACGTGTCATCTATGGAAAGAAGAATCTAGATGGGACGAACAGCGATAGAAGCACACCTCCTATTGAAGGCGTACATTTCAAGAAACAATAGATCTTCTTTCAGTATCTACCTTATTGGCCAGACTTGGAGGTCCCCCATGCCATTGATGCTATGCATATGTAGAACAATGTCTTTGAGAGTCTCATTGCTACCTTGATGGACACAAGCAAGTCAAAGGATGGTATGAAAGCACGGAAAGACATGGTGCAGCTAAACGTGATGCCACAGCTTCACTCAGTACTTGAGGCTAATGGAAAATACACTATGCCCACGGCGTGCTTCAACCTAACACCAGAAGAGAAGAGAGTTATATGCACTTTCCTGAGGGGGTCAAAGCCCCAACTGGGTTTTCAGTGAATGTGAAGAAGCTAGTGTCGATGAAGGACTTGTCAATAACACACTGTAAGGCTCATGATTGTCATGTGATGCTGACAGTGTTTCTACCTATTGCAATCAGGGCTATAAAGCCAGAGTTCTTGAAAATAGCCATAACCCGCATGTGCTACTTCTTTTCGAAGATCTCATAGAAGATGATTTGCAAGCAAGGGCTGAGTGACCTACATGAATTTGTGGTGGAGACACAAAACCAACTAGAGATGTGTTTACCTCCTGCTTTTTTTATATAATGCCACATCTCATGATCCACATGGTTCATCAGATACAGACGCTGGGCCCTTGCTACTTGCATGAAATGTGGTTCTATGAGTGGTTCATGTCGGTTCTAAGTTGACACGTGCATAATTGAGCATACCCAGAGGGCTCCATGATAGAGGGTTACAGTACTGAAGAAGTCGTCGAGTGCTGTCAAGAGTACCTAAAAGTACAAAAAGGGATTGGTAAACTCGATTCTTGTCACAAGGGTAGGCTGGTTGGGAAGGGCGCCAGTGGTAGAAACATGTTCATTGACTATGATTATGTCACAGAACCGACAAATTTATAAGAGCATAAGTACAAAAACAATCGCCGGAACGATCAAATTCTCGAACTTGAGCCCATATAAACCCGGTAGTCAACCGAAATCTCGAAGGATTTCAAACCAACTTGCATACAACCAAGATCATAGTAATTCAACATAACATATTGTATGTTACAACATTTCGTAGACATTCACAAATAGATTACACCATCACAGAGTCATCGTTATTACAAAACAAGTCTTGTAAAACATGCGGAAGCAAATAGTTTAACTCACACATCGAGTTCAAATACACATACTGGTTTGCTGATCATAGACCGCAAAAGCATTCAGATAAGAGAAAGGAGATCATGCCCATGATCTAGTCCTCATCACCCGCCGGGTGGAGACAATACTTGCAGAATCCCTAATATAGGAGGTCATCTGCAACAAGAGGGAATAAACCCTGAGTACGGGAATGTACTCAGCTAGACTTACCCATCGAAAACCAAACAAATGACACCAAGGATTATGCATAGCTTAATGTAGTGGAGCTGGCTGACACTTTCTTTTTGCAGAAAAGCATAAGTAATAATGATCAACTCTTAACCTGAACTAGCAGTAACTTTTTAGCCTTTAACCTATCATCTATATTAGCACCTGTACTAAGCAATCATTTTATTAGGGTGCAAACATTAATAACCATATCAGGTATTCATTGTGGCAACCTTATCATCATCCATTTAACCATATCGTTAAGTTAATTGAATCTACGTTGCCGCTGCTCAGTCAAGTTATCACTATCCAGGAGAGACGGCGATTCGAATCGATTCCTATCCAGCTGGAGGGGTATTCCTAAACACAAACCCTGCTTCCCCCGTTAGGGTCGCAACAAGTCACCTTTGGTACAATTCAGGAGTCGCGGGTCCGAACAGATCGGCATTCTCAGAGAACCACTCTACCAAGGTTGTTCGGGACTCTAACCCGCCTTGGACTTATGCCAATGGCTCTCCGCACATCATTACTACCTCTAGAGTGCCACCACTGCTTGCGTTCCCGGCCTGAATCGAGCTACTAGGCTTCGTGGTCGGAACGACTTATCCGGCCAGCTAAGTGTTAGGCTACGGTCAACATGACATGAGGACGTACAGCGTATCGGTCCTTAAACGACTCAGACGGAGTCACTATGTTCAAACCTACACAAGACCCCGCCCGGTCTTAATTCATTATTCATATGGTTCTTTTCCACGATAGCAAATATAGCCAACCGTGATCCACCTCATCCTAAAGCTCGCAGGTGACAGGAAATCACCTGACTTCTACCGCACTAAGCATGGCTAAGCATTTAACCCGTTCCTGAATTTAATTAGGATTCCAGTGCGATATCTGGACAAGGAAGGATATATAATGCAGCAATTGGTTCCAACCAATTCCTATACTTAATGCATCATCAACAATAAAAGATACTCAATGTATTTGTGAAAACATAGGAGGCTTAATATGCTCCGGGGCTTGCCTTTCAGGAACGAGGAAGGCTAGTGGTCAGGACACTCGGGCAATTCCTCCGCGGCAACTGCTTCGTTGGCTTCCTGCACCTCGGGTTCCTCCTCCTAGTTGGCTCCCTCGAACTCCAGCAATGTCACTCCCTCTGGCACACCTATTGCATGAATGCGCAAGATAAATATCATGGATGCACATGAATGAATGTCAGGGATGCTCGGGGAATGCACATGTTCGCTGTAGTTTGCATATTCCAACTAAAGCCCTATTCAAATCACTTTCACTTACCACGTTTATACAACCTAAAGTATAATTGCTCATCTTCCGTTAATGACCTAGCACCTGCACCTAAGCATATTCTCAAGTTAGGCTAACCCCTAAACAATCAATGAGAACATTGCACAAGCATACACTCAAGCATTTGTATTACAACCAAATGGAGGCTATGTAGCGGTACAATAAACTAGCCATAATCGGAGATTTATAAATCCAAATGATATGCAACAAGATAATCTGGAAAGCTTATAAAATTGTCTACAATACATTTTCAGACCTCAAAGCATGATTCAAACCTTTACCAGGTCGAACTCATACATCAACAGAACTCTATCCTCACAAGGCAGAGAATAAGCAAAGACTGGAACCTAACTTTAAACAGCTGTAGTTTCTAAACTACTAGGCCAAATGCCCTCAAATTTTGACAGGAGCTAGATACATAAGTTATCTACAACTTTTGTATTCATCACAATCACATAAAACCAAATTATCATGGGGAGCTTTCTAAAGTCCCCAGATCTGTCTAGAGGGACATAATGCAAACGAAATACTTAGTAACTCATGAGGTAAACATATAATTGGACAACACTAAATCTACTCACATGTCACACATATCACAAGAACACCAGAAAGTAGGATGTTCATTCCCAAAACATTTCCTCTAATACCTTTCTTAATTTATTTAATTAATTATAGGAAATAGTAAACATATATGAAAGCTACACCATTAAATCTACAAAAATTACAGTAGACCCTACATGCCCTAAGTAGACTACCATAAAAATTTTACACCATTTTAGTAAGTACAACAGCCTACACAAAAATGGTAAGGCAGAATGGCTTAAAAATGGCATAATTAGGAAACCTTAGTGAAAAGTGTCAAGCAATAGATTTCATATTTTTTCTAGGATCTATATGGTACCAAGATACTACCTACCAGGTTTCATGGCCATAGGATTCATAGATAATTTACAAAAATTCACACAAGTATTTACCAATGATAAAAGGAAATTCTATAACTCAAAAACTACACATGCAATGTCACTCAAATTTTAACCAGAGCTTCTACTAAGCAATACTAGCTTACCCACAAAATTTCATAATTTTTGGATCACAGAAACTCAAGATATGATTTAAACAAGTTTGCATGCATTCAAAAACACTTTTCAAGTTCCTATTTAATTCATCCAAAATTTCTACATAATGTGTTCAAGACATATTTTTCTTAAATACTAGACCTAACTGTGAGTCTAACAAAATTGGAACCATCCAATTTGGATCTACAAAACAGGAGATACAAAAATATCAAATCAGCATTCAAAACTGCATTTTTGAACTAGCCCTATGAACTACACAGTCACTGACGTGTGGGACCCGGCCGTCAGCCGACCCCACCAGTCAGTGAGATGAAAACAGACGAGGCACGACGACAGCGCGGCACACGGCGAGGCTCGCTGACGGCGGCTCCTCCGGCGAATTCAACGGCACCGGCGTGCTCCCCTAAGTAACCCGCACCGACTGGTACCAAGAACACGACCTATTCCTAACCCTAGCCTTGCCAGCGACGAGAGCAGCGGCGGTGCGCAAGGTACGGCGGTGCTTCAACGACGGTGGCTCGCCATTGTCCCGCTTGAGCTCGGTACGAGCTCTGCAAGACCACGGCGAAGCTTCCTAGGCGAACTAGGGTTCTGAGGTGCAGTGTAGGTGCCTGGCCATGTGCGCCGGCCAGCGGCGGTGCTCTGAGTACGCCGACGAGGTCAGCGGCCCGGCGTGAATATAGTGAATCGCCAAACTACATCAAGAGGGTAGAAACTATAGCTAACAGGGAAGCTCATGCTTGTGCTAGCTAGAACGGAGACGAGCCAGGCATGGCCATCGACAGTGAGCTCGTGTATGCGGCCATGGCAGCCGTGGCGAGAGCGACCGGCCATTCCGGCATGCACACACGGTAGCGTCTAACGTTGCTCCTACCTGAGCACCAGCAAGCTAGGAGGGTACTAGGATGGTAGAGAGCTCAGTGAGAGAGGGAACAGGGAGATGGGGCCACGATGGCCGTGCGAGCAGCGGCGCTCTGGCCGGCCTCCTGCTTGAGCGCATCGCAAAATGTGGCTTACCAAACGGGGCAACACGAGCGTGAAGAGGTGGAGATCGTAGAGGTGATGGTGGTGGAGCTATGGCCGTGATCAAACGGACAATGGTGGTGAGGCGAGGGAGCTGGACAGAGGCGGAGCACGCGGTGGCGCTAGCAATGGTGTGCTCGGCCGCGAGAGAGTGAGAAAAGGAAAAATGGATGGCGAGCAGGTCAGGCAGGCGCGCGGCTTCAAGTGGAGGACACCGGCAGCGGCGTCAGGCTAGCCACGGCACGTGGCCAGCATGCTCAGGCGAGCGGCGACGCGCGGCACACATGCGTCGGGCGTTTTCTGAAACGGAGGTCACTGTGGCTTTGATTCAGTCAACTTGAACCGCCTGACAACGAGTATTCGACGATGATTTGCTCCTAATCCGTTGTTTATCAGCGAAATCAGTCAAGATACAAATTGTAGCCCTAAGTACCAGCTACATTTTATGTTAAATGACCAAGACCAAATTCTCAATGGATCATGAGTAAAATCATCCCCAAAGTCGAGCCAATGAAACTAAAAACTGGTTTTAGACTTAGAAATTTTCTGAGTTTCCAAATAGCCCTCAAAACTGACTTGTGGGCCATTTTTTAGCATGTTTAGCACATTTTCATGAGATGGCCATAAAATAACTTTTGTTCCTTACATAATTCTCTACATCTTTGCTTTAGGTTGCTCAGACATGCAAACATCCTAAGCCACACTTTTTAAATAGTCAAACAAAAGGGTTCAGGGGTCAAATTTGGTCAAACCATGACTTGGAAACCTAATTAGTCAAAGTGACCAACATGAACAATGTTCCAAAAGACATTCTATGTGTAACTAAGTTACTTACAGGCATTTCTAGCCACACCATGCATTGGTCACACAAGAATCAATCAAGGTATGTACTAAAATAATGAAAAACACAAGAAATGTTGCAAATGTTTCATAGTCATGTTTCACATGTTTCATGATCTCGTTGCATAGTATTAACTAACCTTGTTTCACTAAGTGAGTGGCACATGTTGCACTTAAGTGTTGCACACTTTACATTTCATAAAAGAACAACACACATGAAATATACAACATGTTGCAATGTTTTGAAATTATGTTTCATGTGCTATAAGTTCACGAAGGGATGCATGATGCTCATGTTCATGAAATGCAGTGCAAATGTGGAAGCTAAACACCAGGGGTGTTACAGCCCCCCCCCCCTTATAAAAATCACGTCCTGAGATTTGAAAAGCGTACTAGTGTTGATAGAATTCCTTATAACCATCCCTCAAATAGTCTTCCCTTTCCCACGTTGCATCGCGTTCACTACCCTGATTGCTCCACATGACTTTATAGAACTTGACTACCCGACTCCGAGTCACTCGCTCACGAGTGTCAATCACTTGAACCGGCTTTTCTTCAAAGGTCAAATCCGATTTTAACTCGATATCCCCCAATGGAACTCTCTCTTCAGGGACACGAAGATATTTCTTCAATTGGGATACATGAAAGACATTGAAGATAGCACTCATCTCAGGAGGTAATTGAATTTTGTACGCCACTTTACCACTTTGTCCAATGATTTCAAATGGACCAACATATCTTGGCGCAAGCTTTCGCTTCACACCAAAGCGTTGGACACTCTTCATAGGTGAGACTTTTAGATAAATGAAGTCTCCAACTTCAAACTCAACAGGTTTTCTACGTCGATCAGCATAACTTTTTTGCCTAGCTTGAGCTGCGGCCATGTGGGTTTGGATAGTACGGACTTGTTCTTCAGCTTCTTGAATGAAATCAATTCCATAATATCTCCTTTCACCGGCTTCTACCTAGTTCAACGGGGTTCTACACTTTCGGCCATACAAAGCTTCAAACGGTGCCATCTTTATGCTCTCTTGATAACTATTATTATACGAGAATTCAGCTAGGGGTAACCATTTTTCCCATGAGCCCTTAGCCAAGATGACATAAGCTCTCAACATATCTTCTAAGATTTGATTCACCCATTCAGTTTGCCCATTGGTTTGCGGATGATAGGCAGAACTTCTTACGAGCTTAGTCCCTAATAATCCGTGTAAGTGCTCCCAAAAGCGAGCAGTGAACTGTGGTCCTCTATCTGAGACAATAGTACGAGGGATCCCATGAAGTCGGACTATCTGGTTAAAGTACAACTCCGCATAGTCGGTTGGACGAAAGTCTATGCGGACAGGAATGAAGTGTGCCGACTTGGTCAGTCGGTCCACAATTACCCAAATTGAGTTAAAATTCCTCTAAGTGGTAGGGAGTCCAACTATAAAATCCATACTTATCTCTTCCCATTTCCAACCTGGAATAGAGAGTGGCTGAAGTAATCCAGCTTTCATGTGTACCGCCTTGACCCGACAACAAGTGTCACACCTAGCCACATAAGCGGCTATCTCTTTCTTCATTTTGGTCCACCAAAATCGAGGCTTTAAATCATGATACATTTTACTACTACCAGGATGAATAGATAGTTTAGAGGAATGAGCTTCAGATATGATTTGATTTCTAAGCTCTCTATCCTTCGGAACTACCAACCTATCCTTGAACCATAACACGCCTTCCTCATCTACTCGAAAATGTTTGGTTTCTTGCTCTTTCATCTTACGCTTGATGTGAAACACACCTACATCTGTCTTCTGTAGCTCGATAATTCGACTATGTAGAGTACAACTGACAGTGATGTTGTGCAGGACTGCAGGATGAAGGAGCTTTGACAAATGGACATCACTCTCAATCAACGAGTGGCAATGAGACTTTCTACTTAAGGCATCCGCGACGACGTTTGCCTTGCTAGGGTGATAGTGCCTTGAAGGTTATAATCCTTGATCAACTCGAGCCATCTTCTCTGACGCATATTTAACTCTAGTTGAGTGAAGATGTACTTGAGACTTTTATGATCAGTGTAGATGTTGCACACATTGCCAAGTAGATAATGTCTCTAGGCCTTCAAAGCATGAACAACTGCAGCGAGTTCCAAGTCATGCGTTGGATAATTCACTTCATGCTTCCGAAGTTGGCGAGAGGTATAAGCGATGACTCTACCCTCTTGCATAAGAACACCTCCTAACCCAATACCTAATGCATCACAGAACACATCAAAAGGTTTCTCGATATCTGGTTGTGCCAAAACTAGAGCCGATGTTAGAAGAGTTCGTAGTGTATGGAAAGCTGCATCACACTCAGGAGTCCAGACAAACTTCATGTCTTTTTGCAGCAATCGAGTCATAGGCTTGGCTATTTTAGAGAAATCCGAGATGAAGCGACGATAATAGCCAGCCAACCCTAGAAAACTCCGAACCTCGTGCACCGAGATGGGAGCCTTCTAGTTCAATACTTCTTGCACCTTGGTGGGATCAACCATAATTCCACCATTGGACAACACATGTCCAAGAAAAGGTACCTTACGAAGCCAAAATTCACATTTGCTGAACTTTGCATACAGCTGGTGTTCTCGCAATCTAGTAAGAACCACCCGCAAATGTTCAACATGATCTTCTTCATTCTCAGAATAGACCCATATATCATCTATAAATACCACCACAAATTTGTCCAACTCAGGCATAAACACTGAATTCATCAGATACATAAAATGTGCGGGGGCATTGGTCAATCCAAAAGACATAACCAGGTACTCATATAGACCATATCTTATAGAGAATGCGGTTTTTGGGACATCCTCAGGCCGAATTTTGATTTGATGATACCCAGATCCCAAATCAATCTTTGAAAAGACTTTTGCCTTAGACAACTGATCAAATAAGATATCTATGCATGGCAGAGGGTACTTATTCTTGATTATAACTGCATTTAAGGGTCTATAATCTACACACATGCGTAGAGATTGATCCTTCTTCTTCACAAAGATGGCTGGGCACCCCCATGGAGATGAACTAGGATGGATAAGGCCTTTCTTTAGCAGTTCATTCAACTAGGTCTTAAGTTCGGCTAGTTCATTGGGAGGCATTCTATATGGCCTTCTAGAGATGGGAGCTATACTAGGAAGCAACTCTATCTTAAATTCTACTTCTCGATCCAGGGCAATCTAGGCAAATCATCGGGAAAAACATCCAGAAAGTCACACACGACAGGGATATCTGCCAGAGACTTTGCTTGCACCGCATTGGTCGTGCAAGAAAGATTGATGTCCCTAGGTAACTGTACTAGAAAACCCTCTTGATTGCTAGGATCTCTGAGCATAACTACCCTAGTCGATGTATCGATAAGCACTCCATGACGGCTCATCTAGTTCATTCCCAATATCACATCGATACCTAGCCCCAGAAAAATTACCAGATCAACCTGATAACTTCACCCCTCTATCACAAATTGTACATCCCCAACTACCAGCTTGGTTGGGATAATACCACTAGCAGCCCTTATACAATAACCCTCACCCTCAACAGTATATGTTTTCTGCATAAACTTGGATGCAAATGATGGACTAATGAAGGAATGCGAAGCACCTGAATCAAATAGTACAACTGCGGGGTGTTGGTCAATCAGAAACTTATCGGCAGTCACTACCTCTCCTGAAGGAATCTCATTAATATTAGTGTGGTTCACTTGTCCCTGACGGCCACCCTGGTAAGTATTCTTCTTAGGGTAAGGGCATTCCCTTGCCTAGTGGCCTGTCTTGTTGCAGTTCCAGCACGGCATGTTGCTTGGTGGAGCCCTGGAACTGCCCTGACTGGTAGTGCCCTTGGGAAGAGCAACTGTAAATGCCTTGCGGAACCCTGTCTTGGCGGGATTCTTCTTCTGCGGTGGGCGAAACTTGGCGGCTGACGCTGGAGGACGAAATGAAGTCCTTTGTGCGACAGGAGCCTTAGATTGTGAGGCACCCACCTCATAGGCCCTCTTACGACTTTTTGAAGCCGCATATACAGCATTGTTGTTCTCTTGCGATAAAGCATCACTCACAAACTCATTAAAATGAGCGCACTTGCAATTTCCCATGGTCTTCATTAGTTTGGGGCTAAGTCCCCGCTTGAAGCTTGCAATCTTCTTGGCATCTGTGTCCACAAACTCGGTAGCATACCTTGCAAGGTTGTTGAAAGCTTGCTGGTATTCATTCAGGCTCTTGTTTCCCTGAGTCAGCTTCATGAACTCTGTATGTTTGATCGCCATAAGACTAGGAGGAATGTAATTTCCCCTAAAAGCAGACTTGAACTGATCCCAAGTGATTCGGGCATTAGCAGGCATAGTGGACCGATGATGACTCCACCAGATGCCAGCAGGCCCATGAAGTTGGTGCGATGCGTACTCAGTTTTTAGCACCTCAGTCAAGCGGAGCAGACGGAACTTCTGCTCGAGAGTATTCAACCACTCATTAGCTTGTAGAGGCTCCTCAGCCTCCTTAAAGATTGGGGGTTTCATGTCAAGGAAATCCTTGAAATCACTGTATTGATTTGGATCCAGTCCTTGGCATGGACCACGGCCATCACGATTCGCAATCGTACGGAGGGCCTCGGCCATAGTGCGCTGTCCTTCCGCAAGCATTGCTATTAGTTCCATTAGTGTGGGTGGTGGTGGCGGAAGATCATCATCATCACTCGCACCAGTGGAACGAGTACGAGATATCTGCACAATACGCAACCAGTAATTATTGATGATGTCAGCACATTGGAGAGGAACAATATAATCATGCCAAACTATATTTACTGACGAGAATGAAAACTTCATACAATAAACAGAGGCAATAATTCATTCTCCAATCACCACATCATCAAGTAGATTACTAGCGCCATATGCAGTGCATTCCAACATGACAAGTTTTAAACTTCACCATAACATTACGCATCCCGAAGGGAGCAAATTAAAGTACATTACAAGTATGACTGCAAAAGCTTTAACTAGTGAGACTTGCTAACGAACTACTCGTCGAAGTGATTACTGTCCACATTGGAGACACCTTGGACTTCTTCTGGGTATTCCTCTCCTTCTAACTTCTTGCCAAGAGATTTCACTTTATACTTGGGATAAGCAATTATAAGGGAGGGAGTAATGCAATATGAATGTCATGAGTGAATATGATGCATGCTCGTTCCATACGTCCTCACAAACCTAAGAAAATTTAAGCTTTAGCGGAATATACGGTGGCATACATACGTTCTCTCAAATAGCGGTAACTAGTCGATCTACACGGTGCGTTGTTAGCATACCTACAGAAAAACTTCATTGCAGCCCAACCCAACAAGATATAATGCTAATTACACAAGGAGTACTAAGATACTTTCCATATATACATCCCCTGATATATATACTTCGGCATCCAAACTACCTGACAAATGTACCCACAATTAAGTACTTTCATATATACATGTATGCAATATGTAAATACTCTAGTAACCACAACTAGCTCTCCCCTAGATCGACGGTTGGACAGTCATGCTCTCACAACTCACTCTTACCTTAGCGTAGAGGCAATTGATCCATACATTACCATTCAAACGAATGGCATCCATGCAATATCACGCCGCATGGACGACGAAATAGAGACAATCAATTCCCCCAAGTTAGTAATTATATATAAGCCACCTAGAAGTCCTTAAGTGGGCTATAAGGGATGTGATCACCAGTATACCATAAAAATTTTGATTTTTGAACACTTATATATAATTATAAGTTTGAAAACCATTTTTACAACAAAAGCTTTTTGTTTTAAATAGCCGTAAGACATGTTTAATGTTGAATCTAGCTCTGATACCAGCTGTCATAGAACCGACCAATTTATAAGAGCATAAGTACAAAAACAATCGCTGGAACGATCAAATTCTCGAACTTGAGCCCATATAAACCCGGTAGTCAATCGAAATCTCAAAGGATTTCAAACCAACTTGCATACAACCAAGATCACAGTAATTCAACATAACATATCGTACGTTACAACATTTTGTAGACGTTCACAAATAGATTACACCATCACAGAGTCATCGTTATTACAAAACAAGTCTTGTAAAACATGCGGAAGCAAATAGTTTAACTCACACATCAAGTTCAAATACACATACTGGTTTGCTGATCACAGACCGCAAAAGCATTCAGATAAGAGAAAGGAGATCATGCCCATGATCTAGTCCTCATCACCCGCCGGGTGGAGACAATACTTGCAGAATCCCTGATATAGGAGGTCATGTGCAACAAGAGGGAATAAACCCTGGCTACGGGAATGTACTCAGCTAGACTTACCTGTCGAAAACCAAACAAATGACACCAAGGATTATGCATAGCTTAATGTAGTGCAGCTGGCTGACACTTTCTTTTTGTAGAAAAGCATAAGTAATAATGATCAACTCTTAACCTGAACTAGCAGTAACTTTTTAGCCATTAACCTGTCATCTATATTAGCACCTGTACTAAGCAATCATTTTATTAGGGTGCAGACATTAATAACCATATCAGGTATTCATTGTGGCAACCTTATCATCATCCATTTAACCATATCGTTAAGTTAATTGAATCTACGTTGCCGCTGCTCAGTCAAGTTCTCACTATCCAGGAGAGACGGCGATTCGAATCGATTCCTATCCAGCTGGAGGGGTATTCCTAAACACAAACCCTGCTTCCCCCGTCAGGGTCGCAACAAGTCACCTTTGGTATAATTCAGGAGTCACGGGTCTGAACAGATTGGCATTCTCAGAGAACCACTCTGCCAAGGTTGTTTGGGACTCTAACCCGCCTTGGACTTATGCCAATGGCTCTCCGCACATCCTTACTACTTCCAGAGTGCCGCCACTGCTCGCGTTCTCAGCCTGAATCGAGCTACTAGGCTTCGCGGTCGAAATGACTTATCTGGCCAGCTAAGTGTTAGGCTGCGTTCAACATGACATGAGGACGTACAGCGTATCGGTCCTTAAACGACTCAGACGGAGTCACTATGTTCAAACCTACACAAGACCCCGCCCGGTCTTAATTCATTATTCACATGGTTCTTTTCCACGATAGCAAATATAGCCAACTGGGATCCATCTCATCCTAAAGCTCGTAGGTGACAGGAAATCACCTGACTTCTACCACACTAAGCATGGCTAAGCATTTAACCAGTTCCTGAACTTAATTAGGATTCCAGTGCGATATCTGGACAAGGAAGGATATATAATGCAGCAATTGGTTCCAACCAATTCCTATACTTAATGCATCATCAACAATAAAAGATACTCAATGTATTTGTAAAAACATAGGAGGCTTAATATGCTCCGGGGCTTGCCTTTCAGGAACAAGGAAGGCTGGTGGTCAGGGCACTCGGGCAATTCCTCCGCGGCGACTGCTTCGTCGGCTTCCTGCACCTCGGGTTCCTCCTCCTGGTTGGCTCCCTCGAACTCCAGCAACGTCACTCCCTTCGGCACACCTATTGCATGAATGTGCAAGATAAATATCATGGATGCACATGAATGAATGTCGGGGATGCTCGGGGAATGCACATGTTCGCTGTAGTTTGCATATTCCAACTAAAGCCCTATTCAAATCACTTTCACTTACCACGTTTATACAACCTAAAATATAATTGCTCATCTTCCGTTAATGACCTAGCACCTGCACCTAAGCATATTCTCAAGTTAGGCTAACCCCTAAACAATCAATGAGAACATTGCACAAGCATACACTCAAGCATTTGTATTACAACCAAATGGAGGCTATGTAGCAGTACAGTAAACTAGCCATAACCGGAGATTTATAAATCCAAATGATATGCAACAAGACAATCTGGAAAGCTTATAAAATTGTCTACAATACATTTTCAGACCTCAAAGCATGATTCAAACCTTTACCAGGTCGAACTCATACATCAACAGAACTCTATCCTCACAAGGCAGAGAATAAGCAAAGACTGGAACCTAACTTTAAACAGCTGTAGTTTCTAAACTACTAGGCCAAATGCCCTCAAATTTTGACAGGAGCTAGATACATAAGTTATCTACAACTTTTGTATTCATCACAATCACATAAAACCAAATTATCATGGGGAGCTTTCTAAAGTCCCCAGATCTGTCTAGAGGGACATAATGCAAACGAAATACTTAGTAACTCATGAGGTAAACATATAATTGGACAACACTAAATCTACATAATGTGTTCAAGACATATTTTTCTTAAATACTAGACCTAACTGTGAGTCTAACAAAATTGGAACCATCCAATTTGGATCTACAAAACAGGAGATACAAAAATATCAAATCAGCATTCAAAACTGCATTTTTGAACTAGCCCTATGAACTACACAGTCACTGACGTGTGGGACCCGGCCGTCAGCCGACCCCACCAGTCAGCGAGATGAAAACAGAGGAGGCACGACGACGGCGTGGCACACGGCGAGGCTCGCCGAAGGCGGCTCCTCCGGCGAATTCAACGGCACCGGCGTGCTCCCCTAAGCAACCCGCACCGACTGGTACCACGAACACGACCTATTCCTAACCCTAGCCTTGCCGGCGACGAGAGCAGCGGCGGTGTGCAAGGTACGGCGGCGCTCCGACGATGGTGGCCTGCCATTGTCCCGCTCGATCTCGGTACGAGCTCCGCAAGACCGCGGCGAAGCTTCCTAGGCGAACTAGGGTTCCGAGGTGCAGTGCAGGTGCCTGGCCATGTGCGCCGGCCAGCGGCGGTGCTCTGAGTACGCCGACGAGGTCAGTGGCCCGACGTGAATACAGTGAATCGCTGAACTACATCAAGAGGGTAGAAACTATAGCTAACAGGGAAGCTCATGCTTGCGCTAGCTAGAATGGAGATGAGCCAGGCATGGCCAGCGACGGTGAGCTCGTGTATGCGGCCATGGCAGCCGTGGCGAGAGCGACCGGCCGTTCCGACATGCACACACGATAGCGTCTAATGTTGCTCCTACCCGAGCACCAGCAAGCTAGGAGGGTACTAGGATGGTAGAGAGCTCAGCGAGAGAGGGAATAGGGAGATGGGGCCATGACGGCCGTGCGAGCGACGGCGCTCTGGCCGGCCTCCCGCTCGAGCGCATCGCAAAATGTGGCTTACCAAACGGGGCAACACGAGCGTGAAGAGGTGGAGATCGTAGAGGTGATGGTGGTGGAGCTATGGCCATGATCAAACAGATGATGGTGGTGAGGCGAGGGAGCTGGACGGAGGCGGAGCTCGCGGTGGCGCTAGCAATGGTGTGCTCGGCCATGAGAGAGTGAGAAAAGGAAAAATGGATGGCGAGCAGGTCAGGCAGGCGCGCGGCTTCAAGTAGAGGACACCGGCAGCGGCGTCAGGCTAGCCACGGCGCGTGGCCAGCATGCTCAGGCGAGCGGTGACGTGTGGCACACACGCGTCGGGTGTTTTCTGAAATGGAGGTCACTGTGGCTTCGATTCAGTCGACTTGAACCGCCTGACAGCGAGTATTCGACGATGATTTGCTCCTAATCCGTTGTTTATTAGTGAAATCAGTCAAGATACAAATTGTAGCCCTAAGTACCAGCTACATTTTATGTTAAATGACCAAGACCTAATTCTTAATGGATCATGAGTAAAATCATCCCCAAAGTCAAGCCAATGAAATTGAAAACTAGTTTTAGACTTAGAAATTTTCTGAGTTTCCAAATAGCCCTCAAAACTGACTTGTGGGCCATTTTTGAGCATGTTCAGCACATTTTCATGAGATGGCCATAAAATAACTTTTGTTCCTTACATAATTCTCTACATCTTTGCTTTAGGTTGCTCAGACATGCAAACATCCTAAGCCACACTTTTTAAACAGTCAAACAAAAGGGTTCAGGGGTCAAATTTGGTCAAACCATGACTTGGAAACCTAATTAGTCAAAGTGACCAACATGAACAATGTTCCAAAAGACATTCTATGTGTAACTAAGTTACTTACAAGCATTTCTAGCCACACCATGCATTGGTCACACAACAATCAATCAAGGTATGTACTGAAACAATGAAAAACACAAGAAATGTTGCAAATGTTTCATAGTCATGTTTCACATGTTTCATGATCTCGTTGCATAGTATTAACTAACCTTGTTTCACTAAGTGAGTGGCACATGTTGCACTTAAGTGTTGCACACTTTACATTTCATAAAAGAACAACACACATGAAATATACAACATGTTGCAATATTTTGAAATTATGTTTCAAGTGCTATAAGTTCACAAAGGGATGCATGATGCTCATGTTCATGAAATGTAGTGCAAATGTGGAAGCTAAATGCCAGGGGTGTTACAGATTACAAAGAGGTGAGTCGGGCACATTACAGTGTCTTGTAGAGTACACAACTGATGCAACCATATTTGATGAACACTCGGCTATCATTATAGCAGAGAGAAATGGTCGTTCAGATGATTGGGTCATGGAACAGCACAAGCAACGACTAACTACATGGTTGAAGGACCAAAACATATCGCCTGGAGAAACCATAGACTCTATTACCATTAGTAGGTTGGCGAAGGGACCATCGAGACAAGTGACATCTTGGAATGCTGATGACATCAATGGGTATACGTACTATACCCACGCAAAGGATAGTAAATATGTAAACCAAAACAACAGCGTTCAAATAGAAGCTCTCGATGGAGTGAGGCGAAAGATCCAATACTTTGGCATCATTGAAGAGATATGGGAACTTGACTATGGAAGGGATATAATGGTGGCCCTATTTCGATGTCGTAGGATCAAACAACACCAACTGAATGAGATCGGATTGAGAGTCCTAGACCTCGAGAATCTAGGCAACCAAGATGACCCTTAGGTGCTCGCTTCACGTGTCGCACAAGTTTTCTATACGCCTAACCCACAAAGTAACCTCCCTCCTAAAGAAGAAGATAAAGCACGTGGTTGCCTTCGAGAAGCAACACATTATCGGAGTTGATGGCATGGATGATGTTAAAGCTTACAATAACTACGATGAGATGCCGCTATTCATAGACTTTCATAAGAAGATCAGTGTTGTGGAAAAGAACCTGTCCAAAGACATATTGCCATGGGAACGAAAAGGTGTCAAGAGAAAAGTCATTACAGCGGGCTAGCTAGTTGTTGAACGTGGAGTGTTTGTGTAAGTATGTGTGTTTGTAAGACTTCATTTATACATACGTGTGAGACTAGATATTTATGTATTTGTGTGAGACTATAGATTTATGTATGTGTGCGAGACTATATTTATGCATGTGTGTGAGACTATCCTTTGCAACATGTCTCTCGTATAGTTCATGAAAGTACGAGTCATATATGAATTTATGAACAATATTTACTAATACTTTGTCACATGAAGAAGTGAGCAAAATAAAAATTGTATATAGTGATGAGTTCAACAAATTTTATGTTCACGACTTTTATAGTTGAAATCATTTAAGGTTTTAAAATCTTGTTTGAAGTTGCTATTTATTGAAATTCAAAATTTCAACTGTTCAAATTTGGTCAAATAAAAAGATGACCAAAATAAAAGTTGTAGATAGTGATGTGTTAAACAACTTCTATGTTCATGACTTTCTTATTTAAAACCATTTAAGGTTTTAAAATCTTATTTGAAGTTGACATTTATTGAAATTCAAAATTTGAACTTTTCAAATTTGGTCAAATGTAAAGATGACCAAAATATAAGTTAGAGATCTTGACGAGTTATACAACTTTGGTATTTATCACCTTTATAGGTGAAATATTTAATGGTTGAAAATCAGGTTTGAAGTTGTCATTTTCTGAAATTGAAAATTTGAATTGTCCAAAATTAGTGACAAAGATAGATGATTAGACGAAAATGATAGAGCGTGATTTTAGAAAATTTTAGGAAAAAACCATCACATTTGGAGTTAGTATGAGGAAGAAAAACTATTTACAAGTTTCAGCCACAGATTAAAAAGAGAAATCACACTTGTTTATCATTGATCATCATGAATAGTTGTAATTTTTCTTTTTAATCTCTAGGTCAAATTTATAACTAGTCTTTCTCCCTCATACTAACTCCAAATGTGATGATTTTTTTCCTAAAATTTTCTAAAATCATTCCCTATCAAGTTACTATGTTGATTTGGTCATTATTTTCATTTGACAAAGTTTGAGCAATTCAAAATTTCAAATTTTAAAAAATGACAAGTTCTAACAAGATTTTCAACCATTAAATGATTTCAGATGAAAAAGTGATGAATACCAAAGTTGTATAACTCATCAAGATCTACAACTTTTATTTTGGTTATTTCTTCATCTGACAAAATGATAGTATACATTGTTCATAAATCAACATGTCTCTCATATAGTTCATGAAACTATGAGTCATACGTGAATTTGTGAACAATGTTTACTAATACTTTGTCACATGAAGAAGTCACCAAAATAAAAGTTGTAGATAGTGAAGAGTTCAACAACTTTTATGCTCACGACTTTTATAGTTAAAATTATGTAAGGTTTCAAAATCTTGTTTGAAGTTGCCATTTATTGAAATTCACAATTTCAACTGTTCAAATTTGGTCAAATGAAAAGATGACCAAAATAAAAGTTATAGATAGTGATGCGTTCAACAACTTCTATGTTCATGACTTTCTTATTTGAAACCATTTAAGGTTTTAAAATCTTATTTGAATTGACATTTATTAAAATTCAAAATTTAAACTATTCAAATTTGGTCAAATGAAAAGATGACCAAAATATAAGTTGTACATCTTGATGAGTTCTACAACTTTGATGTTTACAAAATTTTCATTTGAGGTCATTTAGTGTCCTAACATTCTATTAGTTGTTTTGAAATTCAAATTTTAAATTTTTAAAATATATTTTGTAAAGAAGAAAATATAAAATTATATCTATATATATAATTAAATTGTTTACATATACATATATTTATATATATAGAATAATAAACAAACTAATATATAAATTTATATGTTCTTTATATATGAATGAATTACAGAATTAGCGATTAAAATAAATTGAAAAATATTTGTAGGGGCGGCTAACTCAAGAATCGCCCATACAAATCAATTTGTTGGGGCGGTTAACTCAGGAGCCGCCCCTACAAATGAACTCCGATATATAAACTAGAGCCCGCGGGTAGGCAGAAATGTTTCTAAGTCTGGGCACTATTCTCCTCCACGACGCCGGTAGGGTGCCGCCTTTGGGCCCAACCTCCGTCGCCTCTATGGCCTACCTCCGCCGCCTCCATGCCCTACCTCCCTCGATCCGCCTCCAACCCCCGGTCCGTCTCCTACCCTACGTGCCACCGTTCCCCTCGGTAGCTAGGGTTTCCACCACCGTTCCCTCTCCCACGGCGGCTAGGGTTTCCGCTGCTGATGCTCGTGCTCCCTCCCCTCAACGGCCCTGGTGCCCGTGTGTTCTCCCTCCGCCGGCGGCCCTGATGCCATTTTGCCCCGACATACCTGCTCCCTCCCTGGTGGCTCTGGTGCTGGTGCGCCCCGGCGTCCCTACTCCCTCCCCGACGGCCCCGGTGCTGGTGCGCCCCGACATCCCAGCTCCCTCTCCGTCGGCTCTGGTACCCACCGTGCGCTCTGGTGTCTACGCTCCCTCCGTTGGTGGCCCTGGTGCGGTGCGCCCCGGTGTCTCTGCTCCCTCCCCCAACGGCTCTGGTACCCATTCGTTCCAGTGTCCACCACCCTTTTTTTTGGCTCTGATAGTTTCATTTTTTTATTTGATTGCTGCAGTGGTAGCCATAGATTTGATTGCTGCGGTTGACATTCATCAAGATTGCAATGTGGTCTTTGGTGTTAATGAATTAAGCCATAAATTGGTAACTTAAGACATGGACCATAAGGAAGTGATTGTTATTGGCACTTTTGAAAATCTAGACAGTACGATAGCTGCTTGTTATGTTTCATATTTCTTAGAATCACCAGTGCTAACAAGCATTGAAAGTTCATGCTCTAGGTATGAGCTGCTAACAGCTTTGCTAGGTTGTAGTAAACTCTATGAGGTGTTTGGTCTCTGCTTGGGTGTATTCCATCTTGTGTGTTTGACCAATTAGTACTACAAATCTTGTTGAGACATTTATATAGTGTATCTTCATGGACATTACGTACGCCAAAACTAAATAGCTAGCTAGCTAGGGGAACTAACAAGCTAATAGTAAGTACATCTGAACATTGGGATCTTGCATATCTTGACTTGCATTGGGATCTTTCCGTGCATGCCGTGTTCATTGGCACCTAGCTCTCTCAAAGAGGGCCATGCATGCATGAAATGTAGCACTAGCTAATAGTTGTACTTTGATACTACTAGATTAGTAGCTGTCTGGCCATTTGGCTTTAATTTCATGCTTTGATAGAATATAGAAGACGATCTTGCTAGCTAACGGCTCCATCATTCTTGTTGCATCACGGCCACTGCATTATTTAGTTGGATGAAAAGGGAGAGCAAAAAGGCGACAATCATATTGTCTCTCTTTTGCTTTTGAATGCTATTTAGTGCGAACAATATATAGCTGACAATTGCATCCTTTCTTTTTCTTTGAAACAAATGAGACTAATGGAGTTTGCTCTAGGCGGCAAAATACGGAGTTTGCTCTAGGCGGCAAAATACACTTATGTTACTTAATTAGAACATTGGAACTTTCCTTTATTAATTCATGTTAGATATTTTGTAGATGTTTCAAGCATCATTTCTTCACTCGAATCAGTCCACTAGCAAACTTTCAAGTTCCTAGAATAGAAGTTCCAAATTGTATCAAAATTCCAAGATCGGGTCATGTTACATTCTTCTTTATGATAATGAAATAGAAAATAGAGAAATCTTAGTTTATTGTTGTCTTCCATCAATGTCACTTTAGTTGGTTTAAAGGCATCACCAGCTTAATTAGTTTAATAGAAATTGATTACTAGCTAGTAGCTAGATATCGTATATAATATCAGAAAGACCGGGGAGATGATTCTAGCTAGTTGCTATGATTCTAATCTCACCTATTAATTTCTTGTGTTTTCTCATTTGGCCGATGATGCAACTGTAGCAATCTGAGGTGGCTGTGGGTATTCTTCCTATTGGTGTTTTTTTGTCTTCTCATGTTTTCTTATGTCTGTCATCAAACCGTGGGATACGTCCATTCCCAAGCAACTGTTGTAGGCATGCCTACCTGATGGCTAGGATGGACGTGTCCCATGCTTTCATGGTAGCCATGAACTTGTCTCAATAATTTGTGTTCTTATTTGCCACCTAGGATGATTGCAGTTAGCTTGCAAGATGATCATAAGTTAGTTTGCAGTTAGCTGAGGCCTGCATTTTTTGTGCCTATGATGTCAACCATTTTTTTTACTGAGGCTGATACAATTGTGAGATCCTTTTCATGTCTATGAAGATAATAGTGCCAGTTGAGTAATGGATTATGCACATTGATGACCTTAGACTTGTGAGGTACTGAAGCATTGTTTCTTCTATCTTCTGTTTATGCTTCTCATGGCTATCATCAAACCATGTGAGACATCCATGCCCAAGAAACAGCTGGGCGGTTGTGATAATCTGATGGCTAGGCTAGATGTCTCTCATGGTTTCATGCATGTCATGATTTTGGTTTTCTACTATCTGTTTGAGGTTTGTTGCAGTCTATGTTTTTTAAGCTCTAAGTTCAAGGTCAAATGAAAAGGCAATTAAATCTGAGGCAAATTGATTGAACTAACCCTCATCTTATCAACATCTTATACTTGCTTTTATCGATCTGCATCTATCTATCTATCTTCGATCCATCCATCTTGCATGGGTTCCTTCCTTCATCATGAACTACCACTGCTCATGTTTGCAATGATATGAGATGGATGCTACTGCTCTGCATCATCATGTTCATATATGCTCTTCATTCCCTGCTAACTAGCTCTTTTGCTGCTGGTACACCTATCCATCATATTATTCCTTCCACATATATATCATGGGCCACGGTTGCTGCCTGCTGCATGCAGATGCAGCTAGCCTGCAGGCCATCCCTTGCATTGAGAGATATTTCAGCTGTCTGTGCTAATCTTGTGTTTAGTAGATGTTAGCTATCTTTTGCTAAACACTGACCCCTCTTATACCATGTCATTTGCTTGCTTGCCTGCTTGTTGCTTCACCTACAAGCACCGACTGTAGTTGCTTGCTTGCTTGCCTGCTTGTTGCTTCATTCATACACACTGCAATCCATAGCAGCTAGCTTCTGTGGCTTCTGAACATGAGTACTAGTAGTGTCAAATTTTAACTTTGATGATCTTTGCGAGACATCATTTGCTCTAAAGCAATCCTAGGCTATAGTTTCTTGGTATATGACTGGTTCTTTAGTTTAGTAGGCAGTAGCTTCATGTGTCTATTTTCTATACTTGGTAGTATACATGATATTATTTGCACTCCTATATCTCACCTTAGACTATTATATCTTGTTTAAGTATAAGTACCTTCGATAGTAACTCTAGACCTCACTAAATTGGGAATAGAACCTTAAGAATTCTTCAAGGTTGGAACTTGTGGGTTTTAGTTCCAACCAAAACTAGGATTAAATACATTTGCTCCACCATATATACTTTTTTGCAACTCGATGGGGGCACCACTAGAAGCCAGTCCTTCAGGAAAATTTGGAATTTGAGCCATTGAGAATGGATTTGATGGTTTTGTCTTGTCCATTGTCCTCCTAGAACGACCTTCTGGGTGAGTCCTGAGAAAAGGCGCACCACCATGTATCAGTGGCACTTGAGCAGTACCACCTTGCAGTATACGTGGTTGCTCATGCTCAATTCCCATGGAAGGTTGACCTTGTCTACCAACCTTACCAACATGTTTCCCCTTTCTGGTATTCTATCTAGTGGACATAGCATCTGAATTTACGTTGTCTTCAGAATGCAAATCCCTAGCTATTAAGTGAAATGATTCCTTGCCTCTCTTGGTAGCTATTAAGTGACCTTTTTCTGGTCCCTGGCATTTTGCATCTGAATTCTAGTCCTGCTGCTTGCCATCCTTATTTCTAGGACAAGGCTGCTCTTTTCTAGTCTTGTTGCTCTTTTCCACTTGTTTTACCAACCTTGGTATAAAGAATATGATATAAAACTGCAAACTACTGTAAAAAAGATACATGAGACAACTCCAATTACTAGGAATGACTTCTTTGCATTTATTCCATAGATGACAAGATCCCCTGATCTAGGAGCTACCTAGGTGAATAATTATTTTCGGAGTGCATATTTGGTTGGCAAGGACAGCTGAGTCACAGCCTTGTTTTTTTTGGTTGGCCAGACAACATGTGAGACACATGCTCACGCTAAGAAGTATTTGGTTATTTCCTACTAGGAGAGCTGAGTTTCTATCTTGTTTCTATTTGTCATGGTAAACATTGATATTGGTGCTACATAGACAGCAGTACCATTATTTTGATATTTGTTATTTTCCTGCTAGCTAAGACAGTTGAGTCACTATCATGTTTCTAGGACAAGGCTGCTCTTTTCTAGTGCTGCTGCGCAACAGGACGAAAATTGGCATGATGATCGAATGGCCCCCTACTTATAAACGGCTATTGTTTTTTGCCACCTTTCCTATCCTCTATGTTTGGGAAGCAATTGCTACTTTTTTACACCTTTTCCTCTCTCTGTTTGCTAAGCAGTAGTTGTTTTTTTTGCCAAATCTTCCCTCTCCTCTCCTCTCCATTGTTTTGCCAATGATAAAATTGTCTAAGTCCATACATTATATGAAATATGAGCTGATGATCAAGAAATTGGGAAGAACTTGGCATCATTAGCAGTCGCCCCTACATTACCTTCCCCTCTCTTCTCTATTATGATGCCTTGATGCTCCAAGTTCATGATCAAATGATGATTGACTTGTTTCTGAGGCCTCTACTACTGGTACTACTCATTTTTTTGATAAATTATTGTTTTATAGGACTACTTTGGTTTATAGACCTTTTTTTTTCTTATACCTTCTCGCGTACCTAAAGCACACTTTCTTGCATCTATTAGAACAAAGCGCGAAATAATGTCACGGACACCAGATAGTGCAGCTTGATGCCCCGAGCATGATGAGCAGCCAACCTATGAGGAGCAAGCATTAGAGGACTAGCTTACTCAGGAGCAGTTCGATAACGAGTTAGAAAAGGATCTGAAGTGATGCTTACTCAGGAGCGGTGTGACGAGGAGGAAGGGGGAGCAGAAGGAAGAGCAAGAGAGGCTGCTGAAGGCGAAGAAGAAGAGGATGAGGACTCAGAAGAGGGATATGTAAGTCACGAGGATCATTTCTCATGTGAAGCCAGAAGGAGGCGAATGGAGGAAGATTTGGACAAGGATTTTGACCCGAACGAGGAGGTAGGGAAAATGCCTTAGCTTGTAAATTTTTCTAAAGCTTTGGTTGTGTTACCTCTACTAACACTTTGACCTGTCGTATATATAGGTCCCTCCTGAAACTCAGAAAAGATGACGTCAACGTCCGCGACATCTCGAGAAACAAAACGGAGTAGAGGAAAGGAGGGTAGAGGCAATAGCCACAGAGACGGACATTGAGGCCTCTGCTCCACAACCTCAAGACACAACCACGACTACCAAGCCTAAGAGGAAATGAGGGGATAGAAAAGCAAATCAATATCCAGATAAGGCATGCTATGTGGTAACGGAGGTCGGGCCAGCAGGGAAGATCCTTGAGCCGAAGGAATTAAGAGGATGATTCTGTAATGCGATCGGGACCCTAGTAAGAGATAAATTGAACCCAACAATCCCTAACTGGAAAGAGGTACCCGAGAAGAAAAAGGATGAACTATGGGATAGGCAGCTGAAGCTCAATTTTAGATTTCTGGAGGGTAAGCACGAACTGGTAAAAAATACTTTTAGGATCATGGGAGAGTCATTCCGACATTGAAGGTTGGAGCTCAACAAGAAGTATATATAAAAGGGGTTAACTCCCTTCAACGAGTTTGGCAACATAACTCCTAGTCAATGGGAGGAGCTTGTGGCTTAGAAGACTTCACTGGAGGCATTGGAGCTCAGTGCCCGTAACACTGAGCTGGCGAAGAGGAACAAACACCACCATCATCTAGGCCCCGGTGGCTACTATGCTAAGCAAGAGCAGTTTAGGAAGATGGACGAAGAGGCTGCAGCTGCTGAGAATATTGATGTGACGAATTTAAAGGTACGCTCAAGGAATTGGATATATGCGAGGAGTACAGAATCATCCGACGGTAATCTTAAGTTTGATAAGCTGAAGACCCAAGAGACGGTATCAAGGATACTGAAATATGCTGAAGACAAGGAGAATGGCTCATTCAATCCTTCTAGAGAGAGGAACGAGCTTAGCCTTGGCTTGGGAAACAAGGAGCACACAGGCCGCACCAGGGGGCTAGGGAAAAGGACGACCTGGAAGCACGGATTCGAAGAGGACAGGCACATGTACAAGAAACATGGCAGAGACTGGGAGACTAATCTTGAGCTCCAAGTGAAGACTCTAGCTGTGAAGGCGCTGGAGAAACAAGGACTGTCTACAGAGCCACGGATATTAATGACGCCACCTGGAGAACTGGCATTAGTTGGTAGCCCTCCGAAAGTTCCTAGCAACCAAGGTTCCACTACAGCCATAACCCCCATCGATCGCATACTGGAACCAACTAGTTGCACCTTGGTGTTTCTCAGTGGTCGGCAGAACATTATGATGGAGGTGGCAACGGGTGTGGCACATCGTGAAGCCCGAGTTCATGCAGTGGAGGATAGACTACGCAACTCCCGAGGGGCTGGTGTTACTTAGAGACGTAATGGGGCAGTTCATCCTTTGGCATAAACGGGACATTATATGTGCCCTAAGCAGAAGCCTGGGAGTGTACATTGTGGATACTATGTATGTTCTATGATGAGTAACACCGGTGCCTACAGGAGACGCCCCTTAAAGGTAAGTTTGAACCTCTTCACCCGTAGTATAAAAATTTCGTACATGGTATGAAATACTAAACTGAAACTTGTTCTCTTGTAGTGGAAAGAAGAGAAAGAAATGAAAAGAGACCCATACAAGGATGACCAACTCTTAGAGCTCGTCGGCGACCTTTGCAACTTCATATTTGGACCAGATTGTACACGTCAAAGGCACCTACCATGACCGAGAGTCTGACTTAGGTAGAAATCCTCAGTACCAACACCTTCGTGAGACTGAAAGGATAGCTCTAGGCCATTGATAACAATATGTATGGAATTTGACATTGGTTTTACCTTGTGAATTATGTCTATTTAATGATGGATTGTATATATTCTTGTGAATTGGACTTGTAATTGTAGTTTATATAATACTCTTATGCTTGTAGTTTATATAATACTCTTGAGCGAACGTGGTTCGGAACATTGGTCGCGGGGTGTTCGGTGTGATTATCTCGCTTTCCTCGCTCACTCGCAACGCGAACGCGGAAACAAACAGGGCCATATGTATGTTCTGATCGAATTTGAATTGTAAATTTAAATTTTTTTTTACGGAAAAATGTACTGTAGGAGCAGTTCTAGGCTGAACCGCCCCTACAAACATGTATTATAGAGGCGGCTGGTACTACAGCCGCCCCTATAAATCGATTTGTAGGGGCGGTCTGGGAACCGCCTCTACAAATGTATGATTTGTAGAGATGGTTTGGTAGGGGCGGCTGGTCAAACCGCCCCTATAAACCCTGTGTGACGTAGTGTCTGTGAGAATAGAAGTGGTGTATGCAGTCGATATTATCCTCCTCCCTCAGCACCTCACCACCATCTTGGTCATAGTCGTAGGCCCCCAATCCCCATGATGATCCTCATCACAATCATCCTCATAACATGATCACGGGTTCACAGCATGTGTCATTATGTACCAAAAGGGTCACCTTGTTCCAAAAGCGAGGACTTCTCACCATAGTATATTGAGCTTGCAAAACTCCAATTTTCTCTCCACATCATTCCTCAGCTTCTTAAGCTGTTGTCAAATGAATTTTCTTGTTCCCTGAGGCTAGTCTAAGCCGGAAGTTTTATGACACGGTTTGGTAACTATGATAACAGAGTTCCATCTAGATAAAACTTTTTCTATCTCTCTTTATAATTAACCTGTCAAATCATCAAACTTGCTGATGTATCATCATATTAAATGTAGTTGAATCTCTCACTGAGACTGGGTTTATGGATTTTGATAGATTCAGATCCCATCCGCTAGGTAGTGCCCTACGGTTGGCATTGTTTGATAAGAAAAAAACGAAAACAAATTTCACCTTGGGAGTTGCTGATAGGATGGAAACTTGGGGAGTCCGAGCCTCGGGTAAGGTTGGCCGGGATGGCCTACCGACAGGGCAGGGCGGACGGGAGGACAAAGACTGTCGGGGAGGGCGTGTATCCAGGACCCAGACCCAGGTAGGGGTGTAGGGTGAAGGAAACGACCGCAAGGTCGCCGCGAGAGCATCAGGATTCAGGGCAAGATGCGATGCCCAGGATAGCAACCGGGGGATGGCGGCAGGGGGGCGGCCGGGCAGGGCAGTCCACAGCCTACACCCGGCAAGAATTTCATTTCTTCATTCATGTGCAGGCCACTGCGAGCAACGGAGCAAGGCCACCCTCCTCCGGTGAGTGTCTTAAGCAGACATGCATGAGCACGAGTTTTTGGAATGCCGCGCGTGGGGTATCTTCCGCGGAATGCTGCAGCTAGATTAGGATTCGTGTGTGCTGTACTGCTGTACATCCTCTGGAGCTAGCAAGCTGCGACGGCAAAACGACGACGACGACGACGACGACGACGCCTCCGCGCAGGCTGCCCTCCAATTGACTGACTGACTGACCGAAGAGTGGTCGGATTCAGACCGGTGTTCGCTCTGGCCACCGCCGCCGGTTTTGTCCGCGACCTGCACAAGTTGCCGCTGCCGGCGATCAACTCGCGGTCGCGGACGGATCAATTTGTCGGCCGAGATTCTAACTCGGATAGATCACCACCAGTGCGGTGCGGCTCGTTGGCCCAAATAATGGGCGCGCGCGACTTCCCCCAGGACCTGCGACCTGCGACTGTGAGGCCGGCCTGCCGAGCCCATATCCGTCGCGGAGACGCTATCATCAGTAATGGCTGTGGCGCCAGTGTCACCATCAGCATCAGGTGGGGGGAGACGGGGCGAGAATTCGTGGCACCTCTCGTCGCTTTCATTCAGTTCCATCCCATTCAGGCCCAACCCAAGCACCCAACCGCCCGCCCAAAGCAACGATGCAAAGTGCAGGCGGGCGGGCAGGCAGGCGTGTTTCTACGCTGCTGGCTGCTCTCCTCTCCTCTCCTCGCCACCTCGCCGGCGAGCGAAAGGTACAGGCACTAGCACTGTGCAGTCCGTATCTCCTCCCGGTGGGATCCTCTCATCCTTTCACGTCGCAAATCTTGGAGGAAAGCAAAGCTCTGGGTTGGGGATATGTATGCTGATGCCTTTGCTAGAATCTTGCTCGTGCTGGTGCGTGACACACAAGATGAGGCGGATTTGATTTTATTTATATATTTATATATAGTACTAAATCCGTGTTTTAGCTTTTTAGATACATTGCTTTTACTATATATCTTGACAAATATAGCGTATCTTATAATTTGGAATGGAGAGGATACTACTATACTAATAGTATACAGTCCCTCCATCCCAAAATAAGTGCTGCTATGATATTCGTCTCAGTCAAACTTTTTTTTTAAGTGTGACTAGATTTGTATAAAAATATTAGCAACATTTATATCTACAAATAAGTTTATTATAAAAATAGATCCAACGATTTATCTGATGGTAATAATTATGTACTATAAATATTAATATTTTCTTGTATATATTTAGTCAAAGTCAAAAAGTCCTTTGAAAATAAAAACCAAATTTATTTTGGGACGGAGACGGTAGTACATAAGGTGACCTGGTGACGTGCTGGTCCGCCGATAATTTTTTTTAGGGTTAAGTTTAATTTACGCCCTCCAACTTGTAGCAAAGTTCGGATTTCAACCTCGAACTTCAAAATCGGACAACTTTAGTCCTCCAACTCTCGAAAAAGTTCAACTTTCAACCCTCTGGGCGGTTTTGCTGATGAACAGTAACTTTTTATATTTTTGGAAGCACCGAAATTTTATATTATTTTTTGAGCATCTTAACGTCCTCAAATGAAAAAACTCAAAACTATAAAGTTGTTGATCTCATCGAGGTCTACAATTTACATATAAATATTATCTTCATCCGACATCGTATTGAAGAGTTTTTCTATTTTTGAAATTTGAGTCTCATCACGCGATAAAATATGGTGCTGAAATTTTATATTATTTTTTCGAGTATCTTACTGTCATCAAATGAAAAAACTCAAAACTACAAAGTTGTAGATATTATCGAGGTCTACAATTTACATATAAAAATTATCTTCATCCGACATCGTATTGAAGGGTTTTCTATTTTTTGAAATTTGAGTGTCATCACGCGTGAAACAATTTTGTCGTGTGATGAGACTCAAATTTCAAAAAATAGAAAACCCTTCAATACGATGTCGGATGAAGATAATTTTTATATGTAAATTATAGACCTCGATGAGATCTACAACTTTGTAGTTTTGAGTTTTTTCATTTGAGTACAGTAAGATGCTCAAATAAATAATATAAAATTTCAGTACCATATTTTATCGCGTAATGAGACCCAAATTTCAAAAAATAGAAAATCCTTTAATACGATGTCGGATGAAGATAATTGTTATATGTAAATTATAGACCTCGATGAGATCTACAACTTTGTAGTTTTGAGTTTTTTCATTTGAGGACGTTAAAATACTCGAAAAAATAATATAAAATTTCGGCGCTCTCAAAAATATCAAAAGTGACTGTTCACCCGCAAAACCGACCAGAAGGTTGAAAGTTGAACTTTTTTGAGAGTTGAAGAGCCAAGATTGTCCGGTTTTAAAGTTCGAGGTTGAAATCCGAACGTTGCTGTAAGTTGGAGGGTGTAAATTGGACTTAACCCTTTTTTTTATAATATCTGCGGATGATCGATGAGAGGTGAAGCTCCCGTTTTCTTCTTCTCCAGATCTTTCTACGAATCTATCTCAGATCTTTCCATGTAGCAGTAATCTATTTGTGTTGCGTGACTGGGTGTAGCTACTTTTGTGCTCTCCAAAACGGCAAATCTGGCGCTATGTCGCTTCGATTTCAGCTGCAACCGCTAGAATCAGATCTGAAAGGGAAGTCCCAATTGTCGCGTATCGCTTGGTCTTTCACACTGGACAAGAAGTTTTCCGGTGTTAATCAAATCACTTCACGTACGAAATATTCATTCATTTGTACCACTGCAACGCTATGACCACGAAATCGGACGTGGACTGTCTCACGTGCTTTTACCGAAAGAAACTACTGCAGCGTTTTCAGAGAAACAACTTTATTTTTCTCTTACAATAAATCAGTATAAACATAAGCATCAGCATAAGATAAATTTCAGCGAAACGAACAGGGCCAAAGACTGTTTTCTCTTACGGCAGTGCTAGCGCCCAGACATTCGGACGTATGTCTGCGTCTGCACTTCGTCTCCCTTTGCGCATCTGTATCCCGCGCCCGCCTACGCGAGGCCCGCACCGCCCTACTGCACGTGGAGAGTCTCCGCTCGTGCCCCCTCCGTTTCTCACGCGCATGCACACGGCCGGCCAGCAGCTGCAGCAGGTGACTACAGCAGGTGGCTACGCCAGCATCCAGAAGAGGGGGAGAGGACGGCGGATGCCTAGCTAGCGTCGGGAGGAGACAACGAGACGAAGGTGAGGCAGCAGAAAAGCGAAGATAGAGATGCAACACCCGATCTACTTTTGAAACATCTGAATGCAATACTTGCAACATACGTCTGAAGGTAGACGAAACACATGAAACATGCATGTGAAACAGTAGCTGCAACACCAGATCTACTTTTGAAATATCCAAATGAAATACTTGCAACATACGTACGAAACAGCTGAAACATTCGAAACATGCGTATGAAACACTTGCAAAAAACAGCTGAAAACACTTCATATGTGTGAAAACATGCAACATCTAGATAAAACACTTGCAAATATACGTCTAGAAAACGAGATGAAGTATTTGAATCATACACTTGGAACATAGCCACTGCAATATGTGTAGCATTCCGACCTACTTTTGCAACATCAAGATAAAACACTCGCAACATCCAGATGAAACACTTTGAAACATACTCTTGCAACATGGACTTTGCTCGGACGAATGGAGGCACACTGGCGCGGAGGTCGATGGCAGCGCATGGACCTTTCTGTACGACAACGGCATGGGCAACTCGTCGGCAAGCGCAGTGTCACACGAATCTTGTCCTCCTCACTTGCTTGCTGGAGCATCCGTCGTGGTGGCTTGCCGGCTCGGTAGGCAGTCGCGGCGAGTGCACCAGCCGCGGTGAGGAGGCAGTACGGTGGAGGCGGGCATGGCAGACTGGATCCGGTAGGGAATGCGGTGCGGAGGAGGTAGCGCGGGGAGGCAGCGCGGAGGAGGCCGCAAGGGATGGGGCGCGACGCTGCGGGAGACTGGCGGCGGCGAGGCGGAGCGAGGTGGGCGGATGGCACGGCGACGTAGGGAGGAAACGACGTGGCGATCATTGGGACGCACGGACAGAACGAGTGGATAGGGTCGCTGGACGAGCGGCGCATGCAAGAGTAAGCTAACGGAGACGTCCGTCTGTCTTGACGTTTTAATTGTCGCCCTGTTTGCTCGAGCTTGTTTGATTGATAAGCATGGCTAAAATTACTGTTGACTGATTTGGTGTGAGAGAAAAATATTGTTCGTTGATTTAAAAAGTACGACTTATAAGTCAAATAAGCCCAAATGAACGGGTGTGTATCGTTATGGTTTCTCTTGTGTGCATATCGTTGCCTGTTTTTTCTTTCCGCACGGATGGAAGCATGCCATGGCGCGGCGCCCGTCTGTTCCGGACCTTTTCGGTGGCACGTTCTTGGCACGATCGAGTTGGATCGTGCCTGTCGCTATGGGATAAGTTCGCTTTGCCGCAACGCCACGTGACAGGGGCACACTGGGCGAGACGTGTCGCACCCTCCGTCCGCGATGCCGGCAGGCCGGCCGGCTGGCTTCTCCACGAATCCAGCGTGCGCTGTAGCTCTCGTGCTCGATTGATCCATCGACCATCTTCTTTTTCCTTTTTACGTGTTCATCAATGCCCGGCCCTCGACAGGCACGCCGGCCGCGCCCCGCGCAGGAGCTGGTGGTCGGCGTCGTCGCGCGCGGTGTGTAGAGCGCTGGACCACCGGCCCGATGAGAGCGAGAGTGCGATGCGAAAGTGCGAATGCGACCTCTCGTGCGGCGGCAGCCAAGGCCTGGCTTTGCCCGCCCGCCGGTAGTAGTATCTTTGTAAGATCAAACAACAGCCATGGAGTGCCGTCTCTATTCATCTCCTGGTTCAGTCGTATCTTATCTTTTCATATATATATATATATATATATATATATATATATATATATATATATATATATATATATATATATATATATATATATATATATATATATATATATATATATAGAACTACTATCCTATAGCTGGCTGCAGAATAACTTATTCTGTAGCCACTTTGAGTTACGATAATTACTATGTTAATTTACGAGATTTACAGTAATTCCTTACTAAGTGGTTTACTATAACGTTATAGTAAATATTCCCATGTGTTATAGTAACCCAACTATCGTAAATATGTATTGACATTATGGTAAATTAGTATATAAAATTATGGTAAATAGAGGTGACTACAGAATAACTTATTTTGTAGCCGGCTGCTGAATAGCCTCTCCCTATATATATATATATATATATATATATATATATATATATATATATATATATATATATAAAAGATGCAGCCGATGAAATGAGCATAAACGAGCCTTGTTTGCACTTTTCGTCCTTATTACGGTTTCGACAGGAACTTTGAGGTAACAAACTCAAGTCTTTTGTTCCACCATGGTTTATATGGTCCTCGTGAAGAAAATAAATAGACCGCTTTGTCTTTTTCTCTCGATACAGATAGATGTATATACGATACACTCATGGCTTATACTTTTACTGGTCCATCAACCCAGAGCAATGTGGTAGCAATCACAAGGAACACAAGTATATTTTGCTTCCAAAACAATTTTTAGGGACTAAAACTATAATTGTTTAGCTTTGATGCTTTACGTAACATATCCATACATATATAACATATATGTTTATCCGATTATAGCCCCGTTTGGCGAATCTTCTCTTCACAGTGAAGCTACATTTTTTTTTTCTTCAGCTCCACGACCACGAGTATCTCTACCTCAGAGTTAGAGCTGTTGCAGTGAACCATTTGACAAAATAGCTCCACATGTGGAGCTGCTTCAAACATACTCTCACATAATCCCACGTAGATCCACCATAGCGAGTTGGAGGTGCGTGAAACTACTATTTTAAACTCCATCTCTTATCATCCATTGTGAGGGCATATTTTATGGGGCTCCTCAAGTGGAGCTATTTTTTTTACCACATTTGGTACAAAACCAAACAGCTACCGAAACCTGTTTTATGTACTCTATATGTTTTTCCATCTATTGACAGCCAAAATATAACCAGTTAATTGAATATGGAGCAAGAAAATCACACGCAAAGATCAAATGGAGCTGACACCCAGAATCTTCCGCAGAAACACGCCTGCCGATTTCCAAAACCGCCAAGGCTAGATTTAGCACTTTGTCGAAATGCATAATAGCCTCCACCATTGTATTTCTGTCATGGAGATGATTGAAAAAACATATACGGATAGTTTCGGTTTGGACTTCCAACGAAAAAAACATTATCTTGGAGGCCTGATCCATTAGAAAACAGTTTGGTCGGTTTCCAAAAACCGATCAAGCCAGATTTGTCGACCTCTCCAAATTAAGGAATAGACTGCACCAATGCGTTGTGCTTGTCGAGCTGATAAAAAAACATACAAACAGCTTCGATTCCCGCTTTTTTTGGTGAAACAGTTTTATTTAGGGCCTATTTGGTAGAACTCCACCAGTGCACAAAGTGAATATGGGATTCACCTGGATCCACCCTGGAGTAGCTTCACCTTGGATCTATGATTCACCGAAGTGTTTTATATAGCTCCACCTTCCTCTCTATCTCACTGCAAAAATGGGCCCACGTGTCAAGAAACAGAATGAAAAAAGCAAAAAAAAAAAAAGAAGACACAGGCCCTTTCTTCTTTCTCTCGCCGCCCGCACGAGAGGAGGTCATGACCACGGCCAGGCGCGGCCTCGCCGGCGGGCGCAACAGCCTCGCGCGGGTAGGTGTGGCCATGCCGGGTGGGCATGGCCTAGCGTGGGTAGGCGCGTCCTCGCCAGTGGGCGCAGTGGCTTTGCCGGGCGGGCATGGCGGTGAGACGCACGCGCCTGGTAGTCGGAGCTCAGCCATCCTCAGTCACGAGAATGAAGAAGAAAGAAGAAATTAGATCGAACTCTTTGTTCTCTATATAACAAGTGGCATGGTGGGTAATTTTCACCAACTCTACCAAACTTGAATTTGGTGGAGCACCCCTTGAGGTGCTCTAACAATTTGGTGAATCTTGCCATCTTGGGGCAGATCCATGGTGGAGCTGGTGTGGATCTGGAACTGGTTTTGGTGAACCTGGAGTTAGTGGAGCTCTACCAAATAGTCCCTTAGCACCAACTTCACCTAGCAAAGAAATATTCAATAAAACAACTTCTTTTGGGTCCATTTTGTACTTAGCCCCACTTGTCATAGGACAAAGTGGGGCAGCAAGTGTTAAGGGACTATTTGGTACAGAAAAAAAGAAGAAGAGGAGCATACATGACCACTCTCGCTGTTCTGAGCAAAATTTGTCGTACTTTTTTCCTGCCTTGAAATTTGTTGTCAAAGTTTAGCTTAAAACGACACAACGTCACAAGACAACCTTTTCTTCTCTGAGACTATTTTCACTCGGCAAACTACTGTGGAGAGAGATTCTACCTTCAACTTTGCATACAGAAATGAAAGTACACGTGTCAAAATATTCTTCGCCTTTAATTTTTTGAACAAACTTCTCACCTTTAGTTTTCATCTTATCTTGACTGAATCTGAAAGAACACGTGCTGACGTGCACCAGATTTTCATCTCATTATTTGATATATACATAACTAGTAGTAGTACTCTAAGAATGATGAGATACATTCTTTAGACTTTTTGACGACCTAATAAAGTCACCAACAGACGGACTCATTGAAGTAGGCTAAAAGACTACCAAGGCAGGGAAAAGAAGCAAACCTCCTAACCAGCACATCCCCTCCTACCCGAGATCCTAAAAGCCAAAAAAAACATCGTTCTCGCAGATGACGATTGTAGAACTAAACTGTAAAGATAGGAATAAGACTATCTATAGTTCAGGTAAAATTGCAAAAAATTCCCCTTGCAACTAGAACTTATTAGTTTTACATACCAACTAAAACCTACAACTCTTTTTAGGTTTACATATTCACCCCTTGGTGTTGAACTAATTACTTCAACAAAAAAGAGATACAACATGTTCTCTATTTCAAACTATTGATTGATACAAATATCAATGTGACATAAGTAGGGCTACATGAAAAGCTCATAGCTCGATAGCTCGTTCGACTTGGTTCGTTAGTGGCTTGGCTTGTTTAAATTATATACAAAGAGCTAAGCCAACATTTTAGCTCGTGTAGTTAACGAGCTGGCTCAAGAGCTAAAGCTGTTTTTGCCTTAAGCTTATATTAATTTTGTATGACTTGATGTCTTGCGCTCTACAATTGGTCTGGTTACAACAACTAGACCCCGTAAGCTTGGGATTAATATGACTCCATAACTTTGTGTTTATGTAGGGTATGAAGTATGGACCATTTACGACATTCATAAAGTTATAGAATCAGTCTCATCTTATAGACATTATAGAATCACTCTACAACACAAAGTTATAGAATCATCAAAATAGAGTTTGGGTATATAGTCAATGGTTAAAAAATCAGTCTCATCTTATAGTCATTTTAGATACAAATCTATTATTTCAATTTTATGCACTAAGTTTGTATATAATTTCACTATAAGCTTCGATCAGATACACTCTCATTCACGTACCCTTAATCAGAGCGATGATCTCGCCAACCGCTCCACCAATGGCACCCTTGAAACACAATCAACCCTCCACTGCTGTTGAACCACAATACACACACATCAAGCATCTTAAGGGTGTGTTTAGTTGAGGAGTTGAAAAATTTTTGGGTGTCACATCGATGTGTCGGAAAGATGTCGGGAGGGGTTTTTGGATACTAATAAAAAAACAAATTACAGAACCCATCAGAAAACTGCGAGACGAATCTAATGATACTAATTAATCGGTCATTAGCACATGTGGGTTACTGTAGCATTTAAGGCTTTTCATGGACTAATTAGGCTTAAAAGATTCATCTCGCGATTTTGCCGAGAACTGTGCAATTAATTTTTTTTTCGTCTACATTTAGTACTCCATGCATGTATCAAACATACTCTTTTACTGTAGAAGAAATTTTTTTTTGAAACTAAACACGCCCTAAATCCCGAATGGACAGCCTAGTCACATTAAATGCGACGACGAAAATTCTTCCCCCACCCATCCCTGCTGTCAATTCTCCTATCCGACAGCTTCCAGGACGGATCCAAACCGTCGATGTCACCCTCAGCTCCTGGATCCGACGGCTCAGAATACCAGCCGCACGGGCTGCTCAACGACGAGCGGCGCAGCGAATCCGAGCACGGCCACGGGCCACCGCGCTGGCTGCTCATGATAAAGAGGCGGCCTCCTGCCCCTCCCCGCCTCGCGCTGCTTGCTTGCTTTGCTTGTCCGTTGTCGCAGAGCGAGGAAGGGAGAGAGATGCCAATGGAGAGGTCGGTGTCGTGCGCGGAGAGGGGCAGCATGTACGGGGGCGGGGCGGGGGTGGACCTGCGGAGCTACAGCGCCTCCTACGAGCGGCCGCAGCCGCCGCCGCCGTCGTCGACCAGGGTGCAGCGCGCGAGGAGCGTGAGCGCGTGGGCGCGCCCGGCGCCGCCGCCCGCCGTGCAGCGGACCGGGAGCACCAAGAGCGGCCGCCCCACCCCGGGGCTCAACCTGCGCTCCTACAGCGCCTCCTACGCGGCCTCCTACGGGCCCACCCTGCAGGTCGACGGCGGCGGGCAGCTCAAGCGCTCCGGCAGCGTCACCAACTGGACCTCCGCCAACCGCCGCTCCGTCAACCTCAGAGGGTACACCCCGTCCTTCGCCGCGCTGGACGACACCGCCGCCGCGGTCCCGGCGGCCGGGAAGGTGCAGGACGACGCCGAGCTGCAGCGGAGGAAGCGGCTGGTCGTCTACAAGACGTACGACGTCGAGGGGAAGGTCCGGGAGTCGGTGCGCCGCAGCGTCAACTGGATCAAGGGCAAGTGCTCCGGCGTGGTGTACGGTCGGTAGCTCCATCGTCGGCCGGCCCACCACCGGCCGGCCGATCTGGCCGCGCGCCATGCCCACCGCCACCGGTCCATCAGAGTGGTACTACTACGTATGAGTTGAGCGTTTCTTGGTGTATGCTGTCATCAGTCATCACCCGTAGACTCTCCTCCGATCTTTTTTTCTTCTCCCTTGATCTTTTTGTTCTTGGATGGAGTTAGGATTTTTCGTTTTATTTTTAGGAGATCGATTTGGTGGCATGTTCATGTAGAGCAGTTGAGCTTCTCTTGGTGATTTGTGAGGGAGGATATGGTTGTTGGGATGGGATGACAAATCCCAAGAGAATGCTTCAGGGCTGTGGTGTCCTACTCCTTTGTACAGATATATCATCTTTCCAGTCTAGTGCTTACTACTAGTATCTGGTCTATGTAAATTTAGGTGTTGCATGTATATATATATATATAGAATAAGATTTTTGTAAATTACAACTCCTACATATGGCTCTTTTCGCTTCGCTCAAACCAGCCGAAATACTATTCTAACTGATTTGCTGTGAGAGAAAAATATTGTTACAGTTAAAGCTGAAAAAGACAGACGGATTATAAGAGAAGCGAACGGATGGTAAGTATAAGAGAAGCGAACGGGTGGTAAGTCACTTCATTCTCTTCTTCTGTTACTTGCAGTCCTCATGCAAACGAAGCATGTTTTGCTTGTGTTTTTCAACAGATGGTAAGTGTCTCGTCCTCCGATCCTCACGGTCATTGAAGAACCTCCCTTTTGCATGTTTTGCTTGTGTTTTTCAACAGATGGTAAGTGTCTCGTCCTCCGATCCTCACGGTCATTGAAGAACCTCCCTTTTGCATGTTTTGCTTGTGTTTTTCAACAGATGGTAAGTGTCTCGTCCTCCGATCCTCACGGTCATTGAAGAACCTCCCTTGCCTGTTAGGTTGAGGCCTTCTTTAGCAGGGCTTATGTCGGCCTCGGCTTCACTACTGTAACTGTAATGTAGCGCAAAAGCTGGTGAAGCATCAGATCCTGGCTTCACCACACCATCTTTAGTGTATTTTGGGCTGGCGAGAGAGAAATAGTTTCTACTACGATTGTAAACAGTGACACTACAATGTTCATGTCAGAGGAAGCTGAAGCCAGAAAAACCATGGGTCTGAATGTGTTTTGAGAAAGGCAGGCGCATATACCGCCAAAGGGATGGGGGTCACAACAGTAGGCTTCAGAATTTCAACCAGTTTTCGCAAAAAAATTAGGGATTTTTGTTCCTACCAATGACCTCCGGTAAATATATAATACCGATAATTTTGGTTCCACTTCGTTTAGTTTTCCAAAATTTAGCTAAAATTTCATGAAGAATTGAAAATTTTGATCCAAATTTCAGCCAATTTTTACTGATTTTTGGTTTTTCTATCGGTCCCCTCCAGTACTTATGCCTCAACCGGTAGGCTGAACCCACACACCCACATGGCTGATTCTCCCTGGCAACGCCTTTTCTACTCCCCTCTTCAATTACAACCACGAAACATGAAGTGGCTGTTGGTGGTGTGGAGTTTTCTCGAGTCCTAATGTTTTTCTTTTTCAGATAACTGAATCCCACAGGACAGAACACTACATTTTTGTGTGGATTTTATATTATATATATAGTCAACCCTCCAGCAGAGCATCAAAGCTTGGTATATATCAGCACATGTTCTTTAGCATCTAAGCCCACACCGAATCCTCCGTCTTTACAGAGGAAAAGATTATATGTTCGCCACTAATTGTGTGATTCCACACTAAACTTTAGAGGGGTTTCAATGTGCACGCATTACTCCCATCTGTTTCAGTTTTCCTGCGTGGTTGAAACGAAGTCCACACGAAAAGCTACATAGTACAATTGGTCACTGATGAGGGGTTGGTTTCTCGCTACTCATCAGTCATCAGCAGTGGTCCCTTTGCAGGGCTTTTGCAGGGCTTGTACAATCAGCGAGCTTAACTTGTGTGACTTGTGTGCTGCTGATAGCGCCATCTCTTGATGAGGAGAGGAGTCCTGTCTGCACACAATGCAAACGCAGTGGAAAAGGAATTTGGAGTCATTTTCTCTCATCCACCCCACCTCTTTCATTCAGTCTCTCATCCTAACAGTTATCGTCACACTTGTATGATTTATGCCATACGGACAGTGACATGTTCTCTATTATCCACCTCTATACCACCTATTAAAAAACAAAAAAGTAATGCAAAAGAGACGAGCAATGCACACCCTCTTCGCTTGATCGTATCAGTCATGATACAGTGTTTTTCTCTCACAACAAAACAGCATCAGCCGACTTATAAGCCACAGAAACGATCAAGCGAACGAGATATGTTTAGGCAGGTTTTTTTTTTTGAGGGAACTAATGTTTAGGCAGGTAACCTTGTGTTTGGTAGCCTGTATTTGGTCTTATGCAGGCTCCATGGATGATCCTGGGGCGTTTGTTTCATTGTGTACTAGGCCTTATGAAGGATTGGGCCGTGCAAAAGGGGGTTGAAGCCTGCGTTTGCCTAGAATCGCTCGTCCATTCTTATGCAGGCCGTCGGCCCATGCTGGGATCCACTTTGCAGGATAGACCCCTATCCCGTGCTGGGTTTTTTTTTTTGAAAACATATCCCGCGCTTGGGTACCGCCCAGAAATTCAATGATGAAGTCCATTTTGTATTTTAGAAAAGTACTAAAACCGTCCTAGGCCGTTTTTTTTCTAAATTCGCTCTGAGTTAACCAATTTTAGGCCGATTTTTTCTTGACTCTGTCTGGGTCGGTCATTTTTAGGTGCAAAAAACTATACAATTATCCATCGATTATGAGTTCCTTTCTAAGGAAGTTGGATAGCTCAGTAGTTACCTTGTGCACCTTTTAGTTGACTTAGGTCCCGTTTGTTAGGGCTCCGGCCTGACTCTGGTTCTGGCTCTTACGAAAGAGCTCTACCAAATGGTTTAGTAGGAGGAACCGTTTGGAGCCGTTTGGTACATGCTACCGGGCAGTGCCATTTGTCGACTAGTTCTTCACCTTAGCTAGTGGATAAGAGAATTGAGTCATTTTCTTTGGTCCACCGTGGCTCGTTTGTAGAACATATAAAAATCAGTCTCGATCGCGTCTTCTCGTGCTTTTCTATATTTGATAGACTGTTCGTCCAAACACTGAGATTTATCCATTCGGAGTGAGTACCTTTACAGTCTGTTTCTGCGAATTCGTGTTGCCGAACAACTACGTGGCGAAGTTTTACGGCTTGCGTGCCAATGTGCCACTGATAAGGCCATTTGCTAACGAGTTCTTCCCCCCTAGCTAGAGAAAAAGGACACTCGAGTCATTTTCTTTCTTTCACCCTGCAGTCACACCTCATTAATTAACTAATCTCAGATATCACAGCTTATTGTGCACATTTATAGTTGATTCTCTCATCCAACTCACTACGGTTAATATAACCACTCCTATTCCCAATTGCCATCATGTGTGAATTCGGATCCCCGAACTCTTACTTTTGTGCCACTGATAACAACCTATTCGTGGAAGCGTCCTAACACTTTTCTGGTTGACTCTCGTCCAACAGTGTAAGATTATCACTACGTAAAAAATAATTTTTAGCAACGGGATAAATTTTTTTTAGGGGCGGCTGGTGATGGAGACGCCTCTCCAGTGACGTGCTCAGGTGCCCAAACACCAGCCGCCCCTACAAATGGAATAGCAGGGGCGGCTGGTGATTGAGCCGCTCTTATAAATGGGTCTGATTTGTAGGGACGACTCACTCACCAGCCGCCCCCGGTGTTGCTATTTGTAGGGGCGGCTGGTGATTGAGCCGCTCCTATAAATGCCCCCGTATAAATAGCTCTGATTTGTAGGGGCGTCTCAATCACCAGCCGCCCATACAAATGACCCACATATAAAACGGCTGCAGCACCTTCTTTCTCCTCGGGTCACTCACTCCAATCCGTGAAAGAAAGGTGGGGAGACCTTGGCACCTCAAAAAAATTGCTCTACTAAGGGAGAAAGATTTTGGTCTCAAATCTTTTGGTGGAGAGGTTATAGAAGGTAACAAAATATTATTCCACACTTTTTTTAAAATTTTAATGGTTGGTTAATGAGTAATTAAAGTTTTGTTTTTCTCTCTCTTCTATAGTGTTTGAGCTACTTATGAAGCAAATTAGATCCAAGTTTTAAATGTATTAGGATAAATTAGGGAGGGAAACAAGATCATACCCTTATTTGGTCCATGTTTCTTGATTTTAGTGAACAATTAGTTAGTTTTATGCATGTTTCATGTGCATGTAGATCTAAATCTAGGGTTTGATTTTTTTTATTAATTTCATTTTTGTAAATTTATGTTTGATAAAATTGGACTAGGGTTTGTATGAAAGATATTGGGTAAAGTATAATTGTTGCTAATTGTTATCTTTGAAATTGTTTATTATAATTAATAAATATGTATTTTAATTATTTATGGATAAATGGGTCATTAATTAATTTTCCTCTACCATGGTGTGTTTGTATGCTTCATGTAATTATATTAAATTTATATTCATATATATCTGAAATATATATAATTATTCTCAAATAATTATTAATTTGATTCATTTTTATATATATCTGAATAAGTAGTCATTTAATGTTTGTTTTGTTGTTGTTGTAAAAGATGGAGTACATGAACTCTTGGATGTATGGTTCGTTAAGGTTCAAGACAGGTTTCCGTGAAGAGGTGGATAAATTTATTGAAGCCGCAAAGAAGCATGCAACGACATTGAAAGAGAATAAGGATATAATTATTTGCCCATGTAAAGATTACAAGAACCGTATGGCATGGACAGATGTGACTATCATCAGATCACATTTGATTATATGAGGATTTGTTGAGGACTACACAGTGTGAATTTATCATGGTGAAACTGTTATTGTTAACGACGAGGATGAGGAGGAATACGACGACGAAACTACAGAATCTCTATCCCAATATTCAGCAGAGCTTGATGCACGAATGGATTTCTAGTTTGGCAATGAATAAGGTGGTGATGCTGGTGGTTGGGATGGTAACGACGAAAGTGGTGCCAATAATGATAGTGGAGCACGTGTCGGGGATGAAGATGATTTGGAGGATATGATTCGAGCCCTTGGACCAGAGATTTTACTAAATAGCTCAAAAGGTCTAGAAAATTTGGAAAGGGTGACAAAAGCATCGAAGAAGACTATGTATGGTGTTGAAAAGAGCTGTCTGACACATTGGACATCGCTACATTTTATGCTTGAGTTGCTCATCATGAAGGCTAAGTACGGCTGGTCAGACTGTAGTTTCAATGATCTATTGCATCTCCTGTCATGGGTGCTGCCACAACCAAACTCAATTCCCGCCAACACATATCAAGCGAAGAAGGTCATAAGTCCATTGACAATGGGGGTTGAAAAAATCCATGCATGCCCTAACCACTGTATACTTTTTCATGGCGAAACGTTCAAGTCACTAGAAAAATGTCCTCGATGTGGGGCCAGCCGGTATAAGAACAATGACCTTTACGGTGGGGACAAAGCCTCCATGGGGAAAAAGAGGAATAAGAAGGGTACAAAAAAGGTGGTACAAGAATCTCAGCCCCCAAAGGACACTCCATTAGGCAATGATGCAAAGCAGAGAAGAATTCCTGCCTTAGTAATGTGGTACCTGCCAGTGACCGACCGCTTGAGACGTATCTTCCTAAACCCTAAAGAAGCTACAATCATGACATGGTGGGATGATGAGCGCAAGATGGAGGATGATAAGATTGCACACCCGGCTGATTGTAGTCAGTGGCAAAGGTTTGATGAGAAGCACAAAGAATTCAGCGATGACCCAAGAAATGTACGGTTTGGCTTGAGCACCGATGGAATGAATCCCTTCAATGAGAGGATAAGCGACCATAGCACATGGCCAGTGATCTTGACCATATACAACATCCCCATATGGTTATGTCAGAAGAGAAAGTATCTTCTCCTCACTATTCTTATTTCCAGCCCTAAATAACCAGGCATTGATATAGACGTGTTCCTCGAGCCTTTGATATAAGAAATGGAGAGGCTATGGAGGCATGGGGAGCAGATGTACGATGCGTTCCGAAAGGAGGACTTCATATATAGAGCAATAATATTTGTTACTACCAATGATTACCCCGCACTATTTGATTTGTTTGGACAGATGAAAGGGAAGACAGAATGCTTGGTTTGCTTGGATGGTACTACATAGGTGTACCTGGATGCATTCAGGAAGATAGTTTACCTAAGGAACCAACGCTTCTTAAAGACAAGTCACAAGTACCGTGGCAAATTATTCTTTAGATTTTATGACAACGCCCTAGAGATTGAACCCCCTGTGGAGAGACGTCATAATAGAGAACACATGTACAGAATGGTAAAAAACATACACGTTGTCTATGGAAAGAAGAATCCGGATGGGACGAACAAAGATAGAAGCATACCTCCTGTCGAAGGCGTACCTTTCAAGAAATAATCGATCTTCTTTCAGTATCTGCCTTATTGGCCAGACTTAGAGGTCCCCCATGCCATTGATGCTATGTACGTGAAGAAGAATGTCTTTGAGAGTCTCACTGCTACCTTGATGGACACAGGCAAGTCAAAGGATAGTCTAAAAGCACGGAAAGACATAGTGCAACTAAACATGATGCTATAGCTTCACCTGATACCTGAGGCTAATGGAAAATACACTCTGCCCACGGCATGCTTCAACCTAACACCAGACGAGAATAGATCTATATGCACTTTCCTGAGGGGGATCAAAGTCCCAACTAGGTTTTCAACAAATGTGAAGAAGCTAGTGTCGATAAAGGACTTGTCAATAACACACTGCAAGGCTCACAATTGCCATGTTATGTTGACAGTGTTTCTACCTATTGCAATCAGGGTTATAAAGCCAGAGTTCTTGAAAATGACCATCACCCGCATGTGCTACTTTTTTTCAAAGATCTCACAGAAGATGATTGGCAAGCAAGAGCTGAGTGACCTACATGAATTTGTGGTGGAGACACAAAACCAACTGAAGATGTGTTTACCTCTTGCTTTTTTTGATATAATGCCACATCTCATGATTGACATGGTTCATTAGATATAAGCGCTAGGCCCTTGCTACTTGCATGAAATGTGGTCCTACGAGCGGTTTATGTTGGTTCTAAGTCGATACGTGCATAATCGAGCCTACCCAGAGGGCTCCATGATAGAGGGTTACAGTACTAAAGAAGTCGTCGAGTGCTGTCAAGAGTACTTAAAAGTACAGAAAGAGATTGGTAAACCCAATTCTTGTCATAAGGGTAGGCTAGCTGGGAAGGGCATCAGTGGTAGAAAAGTGTTCATCGACCATGATTATAAAGAGGTGAGTCGGGCGTATTACAGTGTCTTGCAGAGTACACAACTAATGCAACCGTATATTGATGAACAGTTAGCTATCATTATGGTGGAGAGAAATGGCCGTTCGGATGATTGGGTCATGAAACAATACAAGCAACGACTAACTAAATGGTTGAACGACCAAAACATACTGCCTAGAGAAACCATATACTCTATTACCATCAGTAGGTTGGTGGAGGGGCCATCGAGATAAGTGACATCTTAGAATTCTTATGATATCAATGGGTATACGCACTATACCCACGCAAAGGATAGTAAATATGTGAACTAAAACAACGATGTTCGAATAGAGGCTCTCGATGGATTAGGGTGAAAGATCCAATACTTTGGCATCATTGAAGAGATATAAGAACTTGACTATGGAAGGGATATAACGGTGGCCCTTTTTTGATGCCACTGGATCAAACAACACCAACTGAACAAGATTGGATTGAGAGTCCTGGACCTCGAGAATCTAGGCTACCAAGATGACCCTTGGTGCTCGCTTCACGTGTCGCAGAAGTTTTCTATATGTCTGACCCACAAATTAACCTTCCCTCGAAGAAGAAGACAAAACACGTGGTTGCCTCCGGGAAACAACACATTATTGGAGTTGATGGCGTGGATGATGTTGAAGCTTACAATAACTATGATGAGATGCCGCTATTCACAGACTTTCCTAAGAAGATCAGTGTTGTGGAAAAGAATCTATCCAAAGACATATTGCCATGGGAACGAAAAGGTGTCAAGGAAAAAGTTGTTATAGCGAGCTAGCTAGTTGTTGAACGTGGAGTGTTTGTGTAAGTGTGTGTTTGTAAGACTTTATTTATGCATGCGTGTGAGACTATATATTTATGTATGTGTGTAAGACTACATATTTTTGTATGTGCATGAGACTACATTTATGTATGTGTGTGAGACTACCCTTTGTAACATCTAGATTAATCTATTTGAACATCCACTCTATTACTACTAAAACTTTATGAAATCACTTAACACTCTATGAAATGAAGAAATGACCAAAATAAAAGTAGGAGGTCTTGACGAGTTATACAACTTTTATATTCATCACCTTTACAGCTGAACTCATTTAGTGTTTGAAAATTAGGTTTGAAGCTGTCATTTTCTGAAATTCAAAATTTGAATTGTTCAAAATTAGTGACAAAGATAGATGACTAGACTAAAATGATAGAGCATGATTTTAGAAAATTTAGGAAAAAAACCATCACATTTGAAGTTAGTATGAGGAAGAAAAACTAGTTACAAGTTTCAACCACAAATTAAAAAGAGAAATCACACTTGTTCATCATTGATCATCATGAACAGTTGTGATTTTTCTTTTTAATCTCTGGCTGAAACTTGTAACTAGTCTTTCTCCCTCATACTAACTCCAAATGTGATGTTTTTTTCCCTAAAATTTTCTAAAATCATGCTCTATCAAGTTAGTATGTTGATTTGGTCATCCTTTTCATTTGACAAAGTTTGAGCACTTTAAATTTTCAAATTTAAAAAAATAACAAGTTCGAATGAGATTTTCAACCATTAAATGATTTCTGCTGAAAAGTGATGAATACCAAAGTTGTATAACTCATTAAGATCTACAACTTTTATTTTGATCATTTCTTCATCTGACAAAGTGATAGTAAACATTGTTCACAAATCAACATGTTTCTCGTATAGTTCATGAAACTATGAGTCATATGTGAATTTGTGAACAATGTTTACTAATACTTTATCACATGAATAAGTTACCAAAACAAAAGTTGTAGATAGTGATGAGTTCAACAACTTTTATGTTTATGACTTTTATTGTTGAAATCATTTAAGGTTTTAAAATCTTGTTTGAAGTTGTCATTTATTGAAATTCAAAATTTTAGCTATTCAAATTTGGTCAAATGAAAATATGATCAACACAAAAGTTGTACATATTGATGAGTTCTACAACTTTGGTATTCATGAGTTTTTCATCTGAAATCATTTACTCTTTCAAAATATTGTTTCCAGTTAAAATTGTTTGAATTTCAAATTTTGAATCATTCAAACAAAGTCACATGACAAGATGACCAAAATAAAAGTTGTACATGTTGACGAGTTATACAACTTTTATGTTTATAATATTTTTATTTTATTTCATTTAATGTCATAAAATTGTAGTCGAAGTTTTAAAATTCAAATTTTTAATTTTTGTTTTTTTTGTTTTCTATATTGTTTTGACTACAATTGTTTATATATATATTTCTGCATATATAGAATAAAACAAAACATTATATTTGTGCATATATACAATTGTTTTTATATTACTTTGTGTTTTGTGATAAAAAAATATAGAATTAATAATTTTAAAAAATAGAAAATATTTGTAGGGGCGGCTAGATCAGGAACCGCCCCTACAAATGCATTTGTAGGGGCGGCTGGATCATGAATCGCCCCTAGAAATCGGCCTGAGTATAAATACAAGGCTGCACGGGTGAAACCTGTAGGGTGCTCTCTCCTTCCTTCGACGCCATTAGGCTGCCCACTCCTTCTCCGGTGCCCCACCGACGCTGCCTCCTGGGCCTCTCCTGACGCCCGCGCGCCCTCTCCGCACCCCTAGACCTCTCCCGACGCCCGCGCCCCCTCCCCGCACCCATGCTCCCCCTCCTCGCACCCGGCCTATGGCGCTAGGGTTTTCGACCCTGAGGTGCCGTGGGCCTGCTCCCCGCCCTCCCATGGCCTAGGTGCGTTGGCCGTCCATGCTCCCTCCCGCGGCGAGCGGCCACGGTGCCTGAGCTCTTCGGCATCCACACTCCTTCCCTACCATCCACACCTCCAACAGCAGGCGGCCTCTGCGCACCTCCACCGGTGTTCGCACTCCTTCCCATGCTCTCCGGCGTCCGCGCACCTCCACCGGTGTCTGTAGTCCTTCCCGAGCTCTCCGGTGAGTTCTTCCAGCTCTTTGTACTATTTTTTTTGTTTTTCCTTCAATGGCTCAATCAGCAGCAGTGACCTCTCATCATCATGGCTTGTTCGTTGGGCATGTTCTTGGTGGCATCAAATGAATGTGTTGAATTTAAATCTATTTGTTTTTCTTTGTATATGAGTGCTGCGGCAAGTTGCATTGGCTAGTGTTTTGGATCAGTGCTAAATTATGCCACTACAAAATGCCTTCCTTTTTTTGGTTATGGATAGTTTCCCCTGGTAGATAGATGGTTGATTTTGAAATTAATAAAGCCTGAATTTTATCCTCTTTTTTTGGTTGTCCATCCTTTGTACTGTTATGTAGTATTAGGAGCATTGTTGTAGTGTGCTTAAAACCCAATTCTACCAATGTTTTTGGAGTTTTTTTATGTATCAGCTGTGTCCAGTTGAACTAAAATCATTGTTGTAGTGTGCTTAAAACCCAATTCTACCCATGTTTAATTGAAAACCCATTGCACAACATCTGTTTTCATGATTTTGAATATGAGAGCTGAGATTGGGAGGTTCTCATTTTAGCTGTTAGAACACGCTTCCTTTCTGTGAAATAACCAGTGGCATCCTCTTGCTATAGTGGTGATTGGGTTAGAAATGCGTTTAGAATAAGAATTGTTTTAGTAGGAACTGATCGGTGGTACCTTATCTCATGTGCTTTGCTCTCAATTTGTTTCACAACAATTTGATTTGGCTGCAAGGATGGGTCTGTACCACACTGCCACTTAGAGCAGAGCTTATTGTTATTTCTTTTGTTAGCTATGTTACAAGCATCCTTTAGTATTCGAGGTGAGCTTAGAGTGGAGGTGCTCAGTTTAGGTGTTGGAATACTCTTCCTTTCAGCAAAATAGCAAGTGGCATCCTTTTTCTACTTTTAGGCACAAGGATTGCTGCCACATAGAATCGAGCTAAATGTAGTATTGCTTATCTGTTTGTTTTGGTCAATGGTTTCTATTATCGTAATTTAACTATTTAAGAAGTTATTCAGGTTTGCTATTAGAACACACATCATTTTGGTATTTTTGGGATTCCTCTCTACTGCTTGTGTTCACTAGCTGTAAGAAAAGCCTTTCCTGCTAGCTCTATTTGTGTATTAGAATAATTTAGAATATTAGTAGTTGTGCACATTTATAAGACAAATCACCTTTTTTTCTCTTGGATGGGTGTTGCTGCTGCTCATGTCAAGGCCATCATAGGATTCCAGAACCCTTTTATTCCTTGCAATGCCAGCAACCTTTGCTTCTCATACTCAGTGAGGAAGCCATAATTATTTTTTCTTGTTTGTACAACCATTTTTTGTCCTAAAAATGAAAAGGGCATCAGCAAAACATACTCACAAATTTATATGTAGAAGATAGGGCAGTAGTAAAACATACTCCACGGATAACAATTTTTATGTGCACTCCAAGCTATACTTGAGGACAGTCGTGCACTTACAATGCCATATATCAACTAGAGGAAGTAGCAATAGCATTCTCTCTAGCTGAACAGGGAACCATCTGGCTGCCTAACAAATCCTGCAACCTCCGCCTCCACTGAAACTGAATTCAAAGAAAAACAAAAAAAACATTTCATAAAAGTTGAAGGCAACAATTATGTGGTTGTTACTTCAGCAAGTATGTTACTTCAGCATGGCAATAACAGCACGTGGTTGTTAGCTTTTGTTCATTCATCAAAGCTATTTGTACCCAATCAGACATCTAGTACCCTAGTGCAACCAGGAAGACATCGTTAGTTGATTAAGCATGTGATAGATAGAAACAATAGCTGATTTTGTAAGCTAATTTTATATGGGTGAAAACTAACTGTAACTCTATATGGGTGAAAACTAAAATGCTAATTTCTATTGCGACCTTGTTTAGGATCTGCTAGAAACTTTTTATTTCATATAATATTACCAGTTATTTCTATTTCATGACTTTTTTGCCTTTAGGATCTGCTAGAAACTTTTATTTCATATAATATTACCAGTTATTTCTATTTCATGACTTTTTTGCCTATGCACTTACCAGTTATCTCTATTTCATATAACATTTGGATGTTGCAGCTACTGCATCCTATTCTTCATCCGACCTGCAATCTATTTGTCTGCAGCTTGTAATCTATTTGTCTACTATTATTAGTTGCAAGTGGCATTAATTTTAGCAAAAACGTAGGATGCTACTTACTACTACTATTTTAGCTTGCATTCTATTTGTCTACTATTTCAGCTTGCATCCTATTTGTCTACTATTATTAGGTGCAAGTAGCATCCTATTTCAGCTTGCATCCTATTTGCTTGCTGGCTGTCCTCCTCCTCTCTCTACTTACTACTACTGCTACTTATTATCTTCTTCTAACTGCTGCTGCTTTCCTAACTGTGGCTGCTGGCTGCTGGCTGCTAGTTGGTCTCCTACAACTCTTATTACTATGTCCTACTACTGCTCTACTACTCCATAGTCTCTACTCTCTACTACTATTCTCTGTACTTGTTGTCTGCTCCTAGTACTCAGCTGCTCCTACTACTACTTGCTACTCCTACTACTCCTCTCTCTACTTACTACTATTGCTACTTATTATCTTCTGTCTTCTATCAACTCTTACTACTAGTGGCTGCTGGTTGGTCTCCTACAACTCCTATTACTACTACTTGCTACTCTCCTCTACTCCACTCTACTCCTCTCCTCTCCTAAGCAGCTTTTGCTTTTTTTTGCTACTTCTACTACTTCCCTACTACTACTGTTTACTACTTCTACTTCTGTCTTCTATCAACTACTTGTACTTCTGTCAACTAATTCTACTACTTCCCAACTACTACTGTCTACTACTTCTGATTGTCCGATCTGCCTATCAGGTTCGGAAGATATTAAGCATATGATGTTCATGTGTGATCGAGCAAAGTCAGTATGGCAGCTGTTGCTTTTTTTGGGAAGCAGCACCTGCTTTTTTTTTGCCAAATCTCCCCTCTCCTCTATTTTTGCCACCTTTTCTATCCTCTATGTTTGGGAAGCAGCAACTGCTTTTTTACACCTTTTCCTCTCTATGTTTGTTAAGCAGATGTTACTTTTTTGCCAAATCTCCCCTCACCTCTCCTCTCCTTTGTTTTGCCGATGATAAAATTGTCCAAGTCCATACATTATATGAAATATGAGCTGATGATCAAGAACTTGTGAGGAACTTGGCATCATTAGCAGCCGCCCCTACATTACCTTCTCCTTTCTTCTCTATTATGATGCCTTGATGCTCTAAGTTCATGATCAAATGATGATTGACATGTTTCTGAGGCCTCTACTACTACTACTACTCATTTTTTGATATATTGTTGTTTTATAGGACTACTTTGGTTTATAGACCTTTTTTATTTCTTATACCTTCTCATGTACCTAAAGCACACTTTTTTGCATCTATTAGAACAAAGCGCGAAATAATGTCGCGGACACCAGACAGTGCAGCCCGATGCCCTGAGCATGATGAGTAGCCAACCTATGAGGAGCAAGCACTAGAGGACTAGCTAACTCAGAAGCAGTTCGATAATGAGTTAGAAAAGGATCTAGAAGTGATGCTTACTCAGGAGCAGTGTGATGAGGAGGAAGGGGAGCAGAAGGAAGAGCAGGAGAGGCTGCTGAAGGTGAAAAATAAGAGGATGATGATGATGACTCAGAAGAGGGATATGAAAGTCCTGAGGATCCTTTCCCATGTGAAGCCAGAACGAGGCCAACGGAGGAAGATTTGGACAAGGATTTTAACCCAAACGAGGAGGTAGGGACAAAGCCTTAGCTTGTAAATTTTGCTAAAGCTTTGGCTGTGTTACCTCTGCTAACACTTTGACCTGTCGTATATACAGGTCCCTCCTGAAACTCAGAAAAGATGACATCGATGTCCGTGACATCTCGCTGGACAAGATGGAGTAGAGAAAAGGAGAGCAGAGGCAATAGCTATAGAGATAGATCACGATGCCTCTGCTCCACAACCTCAAGACGCAACCATGACTACCAAGCCTAAGAGGAAACAAGGGGATAGAAAAGGAAATCTATATCCAGATAAGGCATGCTATGTAATGTCCTGCCTTAATGAGGCCGGGCCCACTTACATCTGGTAGCTTTTCTAGGACATAGACTGCCCTCACAGACCCACACAAGTCTTTTCTGCACACTTTGTCCTCACTCGTGCGCACCCAGGAAAGATTTCTCGATCGGTCACCCATCTTAAAATTGCTCTAGGCCAAGCACGCTTAACCTCAGACTTCTTTAGATATGGGCTTCTGGAAAAGAAGTTGCAACTTGTTGGTATGAGTATCCTATTAATCCTGTTAAGCCCTAGGTCGGGATGTTACAACCTCACCCCCTTAAGAGACCAACATCCTCATCGGTCAATCCTAAGCTAGGAACATCCCCTCTTGGCCACATCCGTGTGTCCAGTGCTAGTGCATGTGCCATGTTGTGTGACCACTCTAGGACCGCATTTCGTGGGTTATCGCACCGCACAATCGGGGACACCAAATGCCAGGATGTTCAGGCCTAGCCTACCCTTGGGCTCAGTCTGACTCCCTGCAAGGAGTGCACAATAGAATGGGGCGCGGCCTGAGTTGAGCTACTCAGCTTTGCGGTCGAAACGAGTTATCCAGACAGCTAAGTGATAGGCATGCGTTCAATCTTGTTAAAAGCACCAACAACGGTATGGTCCTTAATCGGCACAGATAGAATCACATGAGTCAACCTACACATAGACTCCGCCCAGCCTTGATTTTCTTTTATTCCATGGTTCTGTTCCACGATAGCAAATATAGCCAACCGTGCTTTAGTATCCACCTATATCTCGCAGGTGACAGGAAATAACCTGACTTCTACCGGTCTAAGCATGGCTAAGCATATATTCGATCCTGGACCTACATAGGGTTAAAGGTGTATATACCTGGACAAGGAATTTATATGCATCAAGTGGTTCCATTCAACTCTTATAACCTAATGCATCAATCATAAAAACTTGAGTAATATTTTATAAAATGCTGGGAGACTTAGAATGCTTCGGGTCTTGCCTTTCAGAAAGGAAGTGGGGCGGTGATCAGGGTACTCTAGAAGCTCTTCTGGGTTCTGCTCCTCGCCTTTGGGGGCTATGGCTTGAGGATTCTCCTGCTGGTCCACTTGCTCCATTTGGGCATGGAGAGTGCCTAAAGCTGCATAGGCTTGGTCAGATTCCCATCGGGCTTTACTTGCGGCTTTCTTTTGCTTGCGCACACACTTCTTGAGCTTATGCTGTGCGGCTTTAGCTCTTATGAGCTTGTCCATGCAAGTGGTGTATGATTCCTGCTAGAAATCCCTTGTGTCCTAGTGTGCACAAAACATCTTCATCACCGCAAACATGGCACTCATAGCAGGACTAGAGCTATTTGCTCACTCATCCCGATCTCTGATCAATGCATTTTGGTTGCGTTGTTCCCATATTGTGGTGGACGGATCCACCCAAGAAAACATACTCGTTGCACTGCCAGTAAGTGCATCTCCATGCTGCTGGCAAATTTGCCTCAAAACCTCAAAGGCCACAACTTGGGCAGCCTCCCAAGGAGTTTTCCCTTCCTATTCTGCCTTCCACTCCTGCCAGAAGGGCGGTTGTGTGCGGGCTAGTATAGTTAGCCGCACCTCGTACCATGGCTGTCCTTTCAAGTACTCTTCATTCCAATGACAAAGGGGCGGTTCATGGTACCCCACGAAGTGCAAAACTCTCCACAATAATTAGTAGCGCCGTCGACAGGATTATAGTTGTATAATTGAGTTAATTGCTTTTTATGCAAAATGTTGCCAAGCTACATCCACTTAAAACTTGGTCAAACATCCCCATATCAAATACTACAACTTTGCTTTAGTGACCACCTCCATGCAAGGTCTCTAGCACCTAGTTCAAACTTGGTCAAACATGCTACATTCAAATGATGACTTGTACTTGAACCATGACCTAGTGACCCATTTACCCCTAACCATGAATACCAAAGCTGTTCATCATGATCTTATAAACATGTTTAAGCTAATTGCAAGGTCACACACTCATTTCATGCATTGGTCACACATAGGGCTATCCAGGTCAACACATATAACATCACTTAAGTGCTTGATCATGAAAGGTGACCTTCATGAACAATGTTCCATTTGTTAACCTAAGTGTAGCTAATATGTTTTAGTGACTCACATAAACCATTTACATGCATTCACTCATGATCATATGCATATACACATGCATGGTGACACAAGCCAAAGCTCGAACGAGCATCTACTAACTCAGGTGAACCTAGCGCACCAGCTATCCCAGCAAAAGGGGGACGGAGATGGCGCAGCCACGCTGATGGGCTCAGCGCTGGAGCTCTGACAAGGTTGTGCACGGCATAGTGTGGGGGATATACCCTCGGGTACCACAAGATGGTACATGGGCCACACCATCCGAGGTGGCCCGGCCCGTAAGATCAAGGCGTGCACATCAAGATTACAAGTTGTACTAGATATTGTAATAGTACTAAATTGGATACTTTACTTGTAACCTTGTCTCTTCGGAGTATATAAGGAGAGACAAGGGTCCCCTAGAGGACAGGTTAATCTGTATACATCTCAATACAATACACCAAAGACACAGGATGTAGGGTATTACGTCAATTAGACGGCTCGAACCTATCTAAATCGCTGTCTCTACGCCTTGTGTCACCATCTGGTTCCTGATTACACGCACCGTCTACCGACAATCTACTACCTTGGGCATACCCCTAGGTAGACTGCCAACCATATTTCATCGACAGCGGCGCGCCAGGTAGGGGTCCCCTTTAGGGGTTGTGCGCGCTAATCTTTCGATGAGCTAGATGGGAATTTTCGTTGATTTCTACCAAGTAATCGGGTGAGTCGTTCTGAGCAAGGCTTTTGATTAGATCAATCTGCTCTCCACATATCTAACTCAGATTAATTTTTATGCACGTCATATCTCCATGATCCGGTTCGGCAGTGAGCCGCTTTTCCTATCACATGCCGCCAAACGAGGGGTTGAAACTTGGCACCACACGCATGCATCCATGGTGGACCAGTGGTTACTGGCCTGACAATCAGCAACGTGCCTTTGAATCTCATTGCAACTACATGGTGGACAGCATCAGCGTACCTGTCCGTCTTCACACTTTGGCCTCACGATATTCGACATATGCTGCCGGTTCTCAGGCCTCGACAACTCAACGTGTGTGGGCAATGGACTCCTAGTTCTACACGGGTGAGACATGCAAGCCAATAGCAACACACGGAGGTCTACGCACAAGCAAATAGAGGAGTATGTGTGCATCTACAAGCACATATATGTGTTGGGAGCGGATCCACTTGCTTGCATGTCGTGCTAAGGCATCCATCGACGGCATCCATACAATACTAATACGTACAATGAAATACGTCCAAGTCCAAATACATGGAGCCATCCGAATCAAGTTGTTAACTGAGCCGCATGAGCTACCAAAAGAAGCGTCCGAGCTATTTAAATTAGCCACATCGAGACATCAAGTGAGCCGGCCAAACCGTAGGCAAGCCACGCCGAGCCAACCAGCAAACCGCACGAGCCGCTGAGTGAGCCACGTCGAGCCATCAACCGAGCCGCTGAGCGGCTCCGCCAAGCTCCGACCACGTCGACCACATCCTGAGCAGCTCTGCCGAGCTCCGGCCATGTCGACCATGTCCTGAGCAGCTTCGCCGAGCTCCGACCACATTGACCACGTCCCGAGCAGCTCTGCCGAGCTCCGACCACATCAACCACGTCCCGAGCAGCTCCGCCGAGCTCCGACCATGTCGACCACGTCCTGAGTAGCTCTGCCGAGCTCCGACCACGTCAACCAAAGACCACGTCGGCCACGTCCCGAGCAGCTTCGCCGAGCTCCGACCACGTCGACCACGTCCCGAGCAGCTCTGCCGAGCTCCGACAACGTCGATCACGTCTCGAGCAGCTCCGCCGAGCTCCGACCACATCAACCAAAGACCACGCCAACCATGTCCTGAGCGGCTCCGCTGAGCTCCGACCACATCGATCACCAGACCATGTCGCAATAATGATGGCCCCGAAGAACGGCGCTTCGACAACCACGACCACCGTCATGACGACAGGTCAGAAAGCTCGAGGACCGGACGACTTCATCGCCATCGACCGGATTTCTATCCAAAGATAAGTACACTTCTAATATTCATATTTAATATAATTTTCATTACGATGTTTCTCCACAACGTCCTTGTCATGATTATTCTTCAAATAATGTTTGTCCATGTATACCATCTTAAATATAACATACAACTATACTTAATGCAAATCCTCGACCAGTCATGTTGATGCTCGATGCCCTCCAGAGACGGCCCTGTCTCCGGCTCATCCCTACACGTGCACGAGCGTCCGCCCTCCACGTTATGGGTGGTCGGCAGCGGTTCCTTAGCGACGCTTTGTTCTTCCCACACGTGCACGGGCTCCACGCCCCGCGTTATGGTTAACAGGCTAGCTAGGGCTGGAGACTCAGCTACATACTAACTGGTCGGATAGTTTATATTAAGTATAAACACAAACTTCATATTAACACTGATGTTTACAAAGCACCAACTGCTTTATCACATCATGCTCATTTGCAAATGACTACTGAGCGTCATACACTATTTCTTCACCACTGATTTTTTCTCTATAATTTATTATTTTGTACATCATGTACTACCATTCTACATATTTATATTGCAGTAATTTTGAGCTATGCTCGGGGACTTCGTCGCTCTCTTCTCGACCTACGCTCGGGGACTACCTCGATCGCTCTCTGACCACGGCTCGGGGACTTTGTCGCTCGCTCCTCGACCTGTGCTCGGGGACTGCCTCAATCGCTCTCCGACCACGGCTCGGGGACTTCATCGCTCGCTCCTCAACCTATGCTCGGGGACTGCCTCGACCACTCTCCGACCATGGCTCGGGGACTTCATCGCTCGCTCCTCGACCTGTGCTCGAGGACTGCCTCGACCAGTCTCTGACCATGGCTCGAGGACTTTGCGTCTCGACTACATGTGACTGGCAACTCACATACAGTTGGGATATTTTTTCTCACTTAGACCTTGCTACAAGGCTCATACCTCGCCTTCCAGCAAGCTCGAGGACTACATCGGTACGATGCACCTGCCGGTGCATCTCGTATCGCCTGTACGACGATTAGGTTCTCAACTTAACTGGGAATTCTTTTTAGACCCTGGCACCACGTGCCTACGTCACCTACTACCAGGCTCGAGGACTAAGTGGGCACACTTCACCTTGCGGTGAATGTGTTTGTTTTTCGACCCTTTATGCCTCTGATGATCAAGGACGCTATGCTTCAAGACGCACTTACATTTCTTTTCAGAAATACAAGTGGGCACACTTCCTAGGATGGAAATCTTTTTCTTTCTTCTTAAGAGCACCATACATTCTTCGGACAACCTACTTCTCTGGCGACAACGGTGGTCGGAGATGTCAAGAACTCAAGCCTCACTGTTCGAAGAAGGTTGAAACGGCGTGTCGCATCAGAATACATGGCGCTCGGGGACTAGCTATGGGGGATATACCCCTGAGTACCACAAGATGGTACATGGGCTGCACCATCCAAGGTGGCCCGGCCCGTAAGATCAAGGCGTGCACATCAAGATTACAAGTTGTACTAGATATTGTAGTAGTACCAAATTGGATACTTTACTTGTAACCTTGTCTCTTCGAAGTATATAAGGAGAGATAAGGGTCCCCTAGAGGACAGGTTAATCTATATACATCTCAATACAATACACCAAAGACATAGGATGTAGGGTATTACGTCAATCAGACGGCTCGAACCTATATAAATCGCTGTCTCTGTGCCTTGTGTCACCATCTGGTTCCTGATTACACGCATCGTCTACTGACAATCTACTACCTTGGGCATACCCCTAGGTAGACTGCCGACCATATTTCATCGACAGTGGCGCGCCAGGTAGGGGTCCCCTTTAGGGGTTGTGCGCGCTAATCTTTCGACGAGCCAGATGGGAATTTTCGTTGATTTCTACCAAGTAATCGGGTGAGTCGTTCTGAGCAAGGCTTTTGATTAGATCAATCTGCTCTCCACATATCTAACTCAGATTAATTTTTATGCACGTCATATCTCCATGATCCGGTTCGGCAGTGAGCCGCTTTTCCTGTCACATGCCGCCACACGAGGGGTTGAAACTTGGCACCACACGCATGCATCCATGGTGGACCAGTGGTTACTGGCCTGACAATCAGCAACGTGCCTTCGAATCTCGTTGCAACTACATGGTGGACAGCATCAGCATACCCGTCCGTCTTCACACTTTGGCCTCACGATATTCGACATATGCTGCCGGTTCTTAGGCCTCGACAACTCAACGCGTGTGGGCAATGGACTCCTAGTTCTACACGGGTGAGACATGCAAGCCAATAGCAACACACGGAGGTCTACGCACAAGCAAATAGAGGAGTATGTGTGCATCTACAAGCACATATATGTGTTGGGAGCGGATCCACTTGCTTGCATGTCGTGCTAAGGCATCCATCGACGGCATCCATACAATACTAATACGTACAATGAAATACGTCCAAGTCCAAATACATGGAGCCATCCAAATCAAGTTGTTAACTGAGCCGCATGAGCTACCAAAAGAAGCGTCCGAGCTATTTAAATTAGCCATGTCGAGACATCAAGTGAGCCGGCCAAACCATAGGCGAGCCACGCCGAGCCAACCAGCAAACCGCATGAGCCGCTGAGTGAGCCACGTCGAGCCATCAACTGAGCCGCTGAGCGGCTCCGCCAAGCTCCGACCACGTCGACCACGTCCCGAGCAACTCTGCCAAGCTCCGACCATGTCGACCATGTCCTGAGCAGCTCCGCCGAGCTCCGACCACATTGACCACGTCCCGAGCAGCTCCGCCGAGCTCCGACCACATCGACCACGTCCCGAGCAGCTTCGCCGAGCTCCGACCACGTCGACCACATCCTGAGTAGCTCTGCCGAGCTCCGACCACGTCAACCAAAGACCACGTCGGCCACGTCCCGAGCAGCTCCACCGAGCTCCGACCACGTCGACCACGTCCCGAGCAGCTCCGCCGAGCTCCGACAACGTCGATCACGTCTCGAGCAGCTCCGCCGAGCTCCGACCACATCAACCAAAGACCACGCCAACCACGTCCTGAGCGGCTCCGCCGAGCTCCGACCACATCGATCACCAGACCATGTCGCAATAATGATGGCCCCGAAGAACGGCGCTTCGACAACCACGACCACCGTCATGACGACAGGTCAGAAAGCTCGAGGACCGGACGACTTCATCGCCATCGACCGGATTTCTATCCAAAGATAAGTACACTTCTAATATTCATATTTAATATAATTTTCATTATGATGTTTCTCCACAACGTCCTTATCATGATTATTCTTCAAATAATGTTTGTCCATGTATACCATCTTAAATATAACATACAACTATACTTAATGCAAATCCTCGACCAGTCATGTTGACGCTCGATGCCCTCTAGAGACGGCCCTGTCTCTGGCTCATCCCTACACGTGCACGAGCGTCCGCCCTCTATGTTATGGGTGGTCGACAGCGGTTCCTTAGCGACGCTTTGTTCTTCCCACATGTGCATGGGCTCCACGCCCCGCGTTATGGTTAACAGGCTAGCTAGGGCTGGAGACTCAGCTACATACTAACTGGTCGGGCAGTTTATATTAAGTATAAACACAAACTTCATATTAACACTGATGTTTACAAAGCACCAACTGCTTTATCACATCATGCTCATTTGCAAATGACTACTGAGCGTCATACACTATTTCTTCACCACTGATTTTTTCTCTATAATTTATTATTTTGTACATCATGTACTACCATTCTACATATTTATATTGCAGTAATTTTGAGCTATGCTCGGGGACTTCGTCGCTCTCTTCTCGACCTACGCTCGGGGACTACCTCGATCGCTCTCTGACCACGGCTCGGGGACTTTGTTGCTCGCTCCTCGACCTGTGCTCGAGGACTGCCTCAATCGCTCTCCGACCACGGCTTGGGGACTTCATCGCTCGCTCCTCAACCTATGCTCGGGGACTGCCTCGACCACTCTCCGACCATGGCTCGGGGACTTCATCGCTCGCTCCTCGACCTGTGCTCGGGGACTGCCTTGACCAGTCTCTGACCATGGCTCGAGGACTTTGCATCTCGACTACATGTGACTGGCAACTCACATACAGTTGGGATATTTTTTCTCACTTAGACCTTGCTACAAGGCTCATACCTCGCCTTCCAGCAAGCTCGAGGACTACATCGGTACGATGCACCTGCCGGTGCATCTCGTATCGCCTGTACGACGATTAGGTTCTCAACTTAACTGGGAATTCTTTTTAGACCCTGGCACCACGTGCCTACGTCACCTACTACCAGGCTCGAGGACTAAGTGGGCACACTTCACCTTGCGGTGAATGTGTTTGTTTTTCGACCCTTTATGCCTCTGATGATCAAGGACGCTACGCTTCAAGACGCACTTACATTTCTTTTTAGAAATACAAGTGGGCACACTTCCTAGGATGGAAATCTTTTTCTTTCTTCTTAAGAGCACCATACATTCTTTGGACAACCTACTTCTCTGGCGACAACGGTGGTCGGAGATGTCAAGAACTCAAGCCTCACTGTTCGGAGAAGGTTGAAACGACGTGTCGCATCAGAATACATGGCGCTCGGGGACTAGCTATGGGGGATATACCCCCGAGTACCACAAGATGGTACATGGGCCGCACCATCCGAGGTGGCCCGGCCCGTAAGATCAAGGCGTGTACATCAAGATTACAAGTTGTACTAGATATTGTAATAGTACCAAATTGGATACTTTACTTGTAACCTTGTCTCTTCGGAGTATATAAGGAGAGACAAGGGTCCCCTAGAGGACAGGTTAATTTGTATACATCTCAATACAATACACCAAAGACACAAGACGTAGGGTATTACGTCAATTAGACGGCCCGAACCTATCTAAATCGCTGTCTCTGTGCCTTGTGTCACCATCTAGTTCCTGATTACACGCACCGTCTACTGACAATCTACTACCTTGGGCATACCCCTAGGTAGACTGCTGACCATATTTCGTCGACACACAGTGACTTACTAGGTGCGGTCAGTGGGCATGGGCGGGCGTAGTGAGTCGCTGGGGTGGCAGTGGAGTGGTTGTGATGGCGAATGGCAAGGTGGAGCTAGCCAGTGCCGGGAATGGCGACGGCGATGCTCGGTGCGATGGCGGCTGCTGTGGGCGGTGAAGAAGGAAGCTAGAGAAATGAAAATGGCGAGCGTGGGGAGGGAGCGAGCGAGTGCGGGGTGATAATGGCATGCTCTGGCTCAGCGTGGCCACGCTGGGCAGGGCGCCGGTGACCCGCACCGCCGAGCCACCATGGCCGCCGCCACCGTCCTTTGCATTATTTATCCGCCTGCCTAGATAGCCCAACGTGTGCGCCAGGTCGAGGGGTTCATAGTAGTCCAGACGCCGTCGCCGGAGAGGCCACCATCGGCGAGCTCCGTCGAACCCCGGTCGATTCCGCGCCACCTCCCCTATTTTCGGTCATTGACGGGTGGGGCCAACTAACCAGTGGGTCCCCGTTGTCAGTGACAGCAGTACAGAAGCTAGTCCATTTATTTCCTATTTTATGTGCATCTTTGAAATTTGATAAGTTGAGCTATGTAGCTTCAAAAATTATGAACTAAATTTTGTAGTGTTCCTTAGGAAGTGTAGTATTTAGGAAAAATATGATATTAGCACATGTAGTAGAATTTTTGGAGGATTTAAATTGAAACTTGAAATGTGTTTTTGAATGTATGTAAAATTGTTTATTTTATAGCTAGAGTTCCTGTGCTCCAAAAATTATGACATTTAAGTGGTGAGCTATTCTTGACAAGTATAAGCTCTGGTAAAAGTTTGAGGGTCAGTGCATGTATAGAATTGTAGTTATAGATTTTCCTTTTATAGTTAGGTAATCCTTTTATGATTTTTTATAAATTATTTATGAATCCAATATTCATGAAATTTGTTGGAGGTTGTTCTAGTATCATGTGGATGCTAAGAAAAATATAAAATCTGTTGTTTGACACTTTTCACTAGGGTTTTCTATTTATGCTATTTTAAGCCTTTCTGCCTTGTCATTTTTGCCTAGGATGTTTTACTTGGTCAAATGGCATAAAACTTTTACAGTAGTCTATTGGTAGTACTAGTAAGCCACTATAAATTTCTGAGAATTTATTTTGTACATTTAGTATATGTTCATTATTTAACCTAAGTATCTAAATAAAATAATAAAGGTATTTAAATAAATAGTTTGGGATTGGACATTATGATTTCTTAAGTTCATTTGATGTCCTTGAACTGTTGGGATACTTGTTGAAGTCAGATCTGGAAAGTTTATATGCAATAGAAATATCGTTGCTTTATAATTCGGGTGAAAAGGGTTTTTGGACAGATTCTGTGATTAGGTATGTTGCATAGTAAAAATGGTATTTTCTGTAAAAATGGTTAATTACAAAGTTGTAGATAACTTCTTCATTTATCTTGTGTTAAAATTTCAGAGCAATAGGCTAAAGGGTTTAGGAGTTATAGCTGTATAAAGTTTGTATCCCGAAATGCTTGCTCTCTGGAATTTCTGGACAGCACTGGATTGATTGTCTGTTTTGGTTAAGATAAAGTGTGAATTATCTTTTGGTGATTAAATAAAAAGTTGTAGACAACTTTATAAGATTTCCATAAAGTCCAAGATCACCACATTTGGATAAGTAGAACTTCAGTTATGAGTAAAACGATTAGCTGCTGTTTTGTAGTGTAGTAACTGAATTGTTGAAGTGTTTGATTTAGTAATTAAGAAGAGATATGCACATACTCAGTAAAATGTGATACACTTGTTATTACTTTAACAACATGCTGTTAAGAATACTTACAAGAATGCATTCATCATGTATCATCATAATATACTTGTCAGCATGTATGCATTCGCAATATCTTATGCCATATTCGTGCATCTAGGATCGGAGGAAGAAATAACGTTGTTGGAGTTGGACGAAGGAGAGGAAGGGGACCAGCAGGAGAATCCTCAAGCCGCAGCCCCTGAAGGCAAGGAGCAGAACCTAGAAGAGCTTCCGGAGTACCCTGATCACCGCCCTACTTCCTTTTTGAAAGGCAAGCCTCGGAGCATTCTAAGTCTCCTAGGATTTTACAAAATATTACTCAAGTTTTTATGATTGATGCATTAGGTTATAAGAGTTGAATGGAACCACTTAATGCATATAAATTCCTTGTCAGATATATACACCTTTAACCCTATGTAGGTCCTGGATCGAATATATGCTTAGCCATGCTTAGACCGGTAGAAGTCAGGTGATTTTTTGTCACCTGCGAGATATAGGTGGATACCGAAGCATGGTTGGCTATATTTGCTATCGTGGAACAGAACCATGGGGTAAAAGAAAATCAAGACCGGGCGAAGTCTATGTGTAGGTTGACTCATGTGATTCCGTTTGTGCCGATTAAGGACCGTACCGTTGTTGGCGCTTCTGACAAGATTGAACACATACCTATCACTTAGCTGGTCGGATAACTCATTCCGACCGTGAAGCCAAGTAGCTCAACTCAGGCCGGGCCCTGTTCTGTTGTGCGCTCCTTGCAGGGAGCCAGACTGAGCTCAAGGGCAGGCTAGGCCTGAACGTCCTGGCATTTGGTATCCCTAATTGTGCGGCACGGTACGAACCCGTGAAATGTAGACCTGAGTTGTACCAAAGATGACCTAAGGTGACCGTTGATCGGGTCTGCCTGGGTTTGTGTTAGGAATAAATTCCCAGCTGGTTGAAATCGATTCAAATCGTCGTCTCTCCCGGATAGTGAGAAACTTGGCTAGTCCCAATATCGTAGTAACTGTGTTATGGAACATGATGGTTCGAATGAATATGGAATTACAATACCTGGTATGGTTACTATTGTATGCTATTAAAATGATAGACCACATGTTTGGCACAGGATAGTTGCTAATTTAGAGATGGATAGTCATAATTAACTTGATAATAGGATTATAGTTATATAATTGAGTTAATTGCTTTTTATGCAAAATGTTGCCAAGCTACATCCACTTATACAGCCTTGCATGATCCTTAGAGTCATTTTATTTCTGGTTTATGATGGGTAAGTCTAGCTAAGTACCTTTTCATACTCAGGGTTTTATTTCCCTTTGTTGTAGATGAGGAGTAAGCCTTAGGCAGGCTTCTTTATTAATCCCTCTACATGCTTTTGTGGACTATGATCGTATGTTGGCACTGTATTAAACTATGTTGGAAACTTTACTTTCAAACTTAATTTGCTTCCGCTTTTATCCATTAAACTTGGTTTGTAATAATTTTGTTTCATACTCTGATGATGGAAATGTATCTATGAACTTTATGTAATATGTGACATGTATGTTGAATCATGTACGATCTTGGTTGTTGTAAATCGTTTATCAAGACCCGTCGTGGTACTCAATGGACTACCGGGTTTATATGGGTTCAAGTATGATAGTGCGACTGCTTGCGGGCTGCCATTGTACTTGACTCTTATAAATTGGTCGGTTATGCGATAGCTGATGTAACATCCTGGCCCAGGGCTTAACAGGATTAATAGGATACTCATACCAACAAGTTGCAACTTCTTTTCTGGAAGCCCATCTCTAAAGAACTCTAAGGTTAAGCATGCTTGGCCTAGAGCAATTTCAAGATGGGTGACCGATTAGGAAATCTTTCCCGGGTGCCCACGAGTGAGGACAAAGTGCGTAGAAAAAGACTTGTGTGGGTCTGTGAGGGTAGTCTACCAGCTGTAAGCGGGCCCGACCTCATAGAGGCGGGATGTTCTTTCCCGAGTGCGCATGAGTGAGGACAAAGTGCGCAGAAAAGACTTGTGTGGGTCTGTGAGGGCAGTCTATGTCCTAGAAAAGCTGCCAGATGTAAGCGGGCCTGGCCTCGTAGAGGTGGGACGTTACATGCTATGTGATAACGGAGGTCGAGCCAGGAGGGAAGATCCTTGAGCCGAAGGAATTAAGAGGACGATTCCATAATGCGATCGGAGCCCTAGTAAGAGATAAATTAAACCCAGCAATCCCTAACTAGAAAGAGGTACCAGAGAATAAAAAGAATGAACTATGGGATAGACAGCTGAAGCTCAATTTTAGATTTCCAGAGGGTAAGCATGAACTGGTAAAAAAATGCTTTTAGGATGATGGGAGAGTCATTTTGATGTTGGAGGTCAGAGCTCAACATGAAGTATATCTAAAAGGGGTTAACTCCCTTCAATGAGTTTGGCAAAATAACTCCTAGTCAATGGGAGGAGCTTGTGGCTCAGAAGACTTCACCGGAGGCATTGGAGCTCAGTGCCCCTAACACCGAGCTGGCGAAGAGGAACAAACACCACCATCATCTAGGCCCCGATGGCTACTATGCCAAGGAAGAGTAGTTTAGGAAGATAGACGAAGAGGCCGTAACTACTGGGAATATCGATGTGATGAATTTGAAGGTACGCTCAAGGAATTGGATATATGCGAGGAGTATAGAATCATACGGCGGTAATCTTAAGTTTGATAAGCCAGAGACCCAAGAGGCACTATCAAGGATACTGAAATATGCTAAAGACAAGGAGAAGGGCTCATTCAATCCTTCTAGAGAGAGGGACGAGCTTAGCCTTGGCTTGGGAAATAAGGAGCACACAGGCCACACTAGGGGGCTAGGGAAAAGGATGACCTAGAAGCAAGGATTCAAAGAGGAAAGGCACATGTACAAGAAACATGACAGAGACCGGGAGACTAGTCTTGAGCTCCAAGTGAAGGCTCTAGTTGCGAAGGCACTGGAGGAGCAAGGACTGTCTACAGAGCCATGGATATTAGTGACACTGCCGGGAGAACTGGCTTTAGTTGGTAGCCCTTTGAAAGTTCCTAGCAGCTAAGGTTCCACTACAGCCACAACCCCCATCGATCGCATACGGGAACCAACTAGTAGGACCTTGGTGTTTCTTAGTGGCTGATAGAATATTGTGATGGAGGTGGCAACGGGTGTGGCACATTCCCGGTGGCTTACACCACAATAATAAGATACCGCCAGACTACACTATGGTCGAGGTGCATACAGTGAAGCCCGAGTTCATGCAGTGGAGGATAGACTACGCAACTCCCGAGGGGCTGGTGTTACTCGGAGACATTATGAGGCAGTTCATCCTCTGGCACAAACGGAACATTATATTGACTACTTCTTCGCTGCCTCCCCCTCTCCCAAATTTGGAGCGAGTTGTTGAGGTTGGGGAGATATTTTCACCATCTCATGACCACCACATTCCTGAGATGTCACATTCTTCCCTGCCTCCTAGCGAGCATGTGCCTGATGAGATGCCACAACCTTCTCCAGCTGTGCATGATGAGATGCCATAGTCTTTTCAACAAGCATAGCCAATACATGAACAACGAGTGCCTCCTAAAGAAGGTGACGCACAAGAAGATGAGGACATGCCTGAATGGGAACTTCAAAAGAAGCATCCAATCACCATAAGGCTAGTTTATATTCTGATGAAAGACGTCTCATCGGTGTCCAAGTGGTTTTCCCATGACCAGTTCAAGCCTGAGAACCAAGTTAAAAAAGTCCCATCACGGGGTTCTGAGGAGGCCGTCACTAGCAAACTCCACCAAATTGTAAAGCAGTATCCAAATGTTGATGCCATCAAATGGTCAAAGGATTGCCCGAAAACATATGAAAGAGTCAAGCCCTTCCTACCAAACCAGGACATCTAGCGCCTACCACTTGGAATGAGAAGGTTCCATGATTTGTACTTGCGTGTTCTCCCAACGAGCATAGATCTCATACAAGCATGCTTCCCCACCAGGCACATTTGAAAGCCCAGCCAGGGAAATTGTCTTTGACTTCAATAACATGCACACATGCTTTCACCTAGAAGAAATGGAGATGAATCTAATTCGCACGTGGTGCCTGTAAGTCCTTGTCCTCCCGATATGATATGAATATAATCTTTGAATTTTGTTGTAACTAACCCACGTCGTGATTTGTAGAATGCAAGTGCACATTGTCAAACAAATGCCAAGTGTGAAAGCCGGGTATCTAGACCCTCAAGCTATAGCCCAAACAAATTTTAATTACCCTAAACAGTGGACACTGGATGCCAAAGAGCTAGCTGCTGCAAAGACTCTTTGGGAGAAAGAGCGCATCCGTATGGCAAAACTAAGGGAAGAGTCCCTTAAGGTTGCGGTATACATTGCCCTAGCTTTCAAAACTCTCCAACAACGCTCTACTATATGGCTACCATACAACTTCGAGTAAGTTCAACTCTATACTTAAAGCTTTGTTCGATATATTTTATTCGATGTAAAATAGCTTATCTAGTTCTATGATTAAATCCATGCAGCAACCACTGGATTTGTATAGCCGTCGATGTCGGAAGGAGCATGGCATGGGTCTTTGATTCAATAGATAGGGACCCGATGACATACAAAGACTTCATATCGATTCTCAAGACGTATACATATTGACAATCCTCATTAGCTTATATGTTTGCATACGTACTTGTAACGTTCACTTTTGGATTCTAACAAGTTGTATTTGCTAAAATAATTCGAACATGGCATTTAGGTTCTATGTCACTAATCATCACGGAAGGCATGATCCAGCAAGGAAGGAAAAGCTAGCTATAAAAACACTATGTGCGGTAAGTGTAACTTCTTCAGTACTCCATTACATGGCTGTCAAAGGCATTACTTAACATTTTCATATGCAAAACACACAGTGCCCCAAGCAGAAGCCTGGGAGTGTACATTGTGGATATTATATATGTTCTATGATGAGTAACACCGGTGCCTAAAGGAGACACCCCTTAAGGGTAAGTTTGAACCTTTTCACCCGCAGTATAAAAACTTCATACATGGTATGAAATACTAAACCAAAACTTGTTCTCTTGTAGTGGAGAGAAGAGAAAGGATTGAAAAGAGACCCATACAAGGATGACCAACTCTTAGAGCTCGTCGACGACCTTTGCAACTTCATATTGGACTAGATTGTACACGTCAAAGGCGCCTACCATGACCGAGAGTCTGAGTTAGGTACAAATCCTAAGTACCAACACCTTCGTGAGACTGAAAGGCTAGCTCTAGGACATTGATAACAATATGTATAGAATTTGTATATTTAATGATGGATTGTATATATTCTTGTGAATTGGACTTGTAATTGTTGTTTGTATAATACTCTTGTGCTTGTAGTCGCGGCCGCGGGGCATTCGGCAACACAATTTTGAATTGTAAATTTGAATTTTTTGGCAGAAAAACGTACTGTAGGGGCGGTTCTAGATTGAACCGCCCCTACAAACAGGTATTTGTAGGGGTGGCTCCTTACAAATTGATTTGTAGGGGTGGCCTGGAAACCGCCCCTGCAAATGCATGATTTGTAGAAACGGTTTGGTAGGGGCGGCTGGCCAAACCGCCCCTACAAAGGGTTATGAGCCACCCCTAAAAATCGATTCTGTAGTAGTGTATCTATCTATCTACCTGCCTATGTATCTATAGTATGAGTTCCTTTCATATCGTTTGATTGTTTTTTGCACCACTTGGCGAACCTTGCATTGCATGATAGACTACTGCTAGGACTGATCGATAGCGCTATATATTTGTCCAAGAGTCCCACGCCATACAACAGTGTAAGGTTTATCCGTCATACGGTACGATCGAGTTCCTTTCGAAATTAAATCCATCCATTGGGTTTTGGCACCACTTGGTGAACTTTTGTGACTTTTGTGCTACGCGTAACCCCATTCACCGAAGAGGTCTCCATCCCTAAAAGCAAATGAATTTGGACTCATTTTCTTTGAATCCGCCCTGCCTGCAGCCTGACCCTTTCCACACACTTAGAACCGATCTTGAACTCCACTTCTCTTTCACTTTTCTCTTCATCTTTCGCTCTCCCATCCAATGCTGTAATAATGCATGTGATTACCTTTGAAAGTTCGATTCAGAGAATTTGGTACTAGGTTTGGTAGTTGTGTACTAGGTTTGGTTTGGAGATGTCCCAGTGAAGGACCGGAAATGGCGATCAGAGGGGGGGGGGGGGGGGGGGTGAATGTGAGCTTTAAATTTCTTTCTAAACTTTCGACCACGGTCCCAAAATCGACCCCAAAAGGCACACAACCAAAAGCAATAAAAACACGAGCCACCGGGTGTCAAGAGAACCTAGAGAAATTCCCTAAATTGCTAGAAACCCAACGCAAAAGACGAAACTCGAATCGGAGCACAGACGAGCGAGAAACGGACCGAACAGCACAAAACAGAGAACGTCGGACTGTCTACTACAGCATCTTGGACAGTCTGCTACAGTACCCCAAGATAGTCTGCTACAGTACCCCCTTAGACTGTCCGTGGTTCAAAAATTAGAAAACCGAACCGACGGAACAGATTTTGTACGCTGGCAAAAAATGAACGCCGGACAATCCGGGACCAAGGGGCAAAATGTCTGCGGTTCAAATCAGCGAAAGACGATGTTGAAAAACAGGTTCCAAACAAGGCTAAAACCCGAGTGGCGGAATGTCTGCGGGTAAACCTTGGACTGTCCGGGTGTCGCAAAACAGCATAGAATAGATTGCCCGAAAATCGCTTCCAACCAAAATCCATTCGATTTGCGGTCAAATCAAAACCAATTACCACTAGATTTTAACCACATGGTCACAAGGCAATAGGTGAGCTACCTCTAGGAGATCATCACCCAATTTGAAGCCAATCAACGGGGAATTGGATGAACAAGAAAAACACCGGTTTTCCAACCCTAGAGCTTGATTTGCCCTGATCTAAGAACTCGTTAGGAATTAGATGAAATCCCTCGGTGGAAAGGTTCAACTCACGTCCTAGTTCATCTCAGTGTAAAAGGAATGAGTCAAAACAATCTAAAAATGACGAATCGAACCGCACTAGAGAAGGGGGAAAGGAAGAACGCGAAGAACACAAACGCGATTCACAAGAACAACTCACAAATCAAATCCCGAAGGACATGAGGAGTTTAGGGCCTCCATTCCCGCTGCAATCTTTGGTACTTATACAAATTCTCCAATTTGTGGACCTCTTTCACAAGAGAACCTAAGGGGAGGGGAAAACCTAGAGAAGAATGAAGTAAAATGAAAAAGGTGAGAGAGATGGGAGCTCCCTCATCCTATTTAATTAGGCTATTATACAATCCTAGTTTTGCCCATAGATATTTTTGAGTCAAACCACTTAACCCGAGGGCACTATGGTCCAACCTAAGGTAATCTTCATCGGACGGCCACCGCTCCCTTCATGACATTGCTTTGCCTTGACACGAACTCCTCGATGCCGCCACGTGCCGTCCGTTCCTCCTAGGAACCTCCGCCCGGGTTTTGAGGCCTAAACTCGTGAAACTGGCCACAGATGGTTTTGAGGCCTAAACCACCAAACCGCTCATGAGTAGCGTACTCCATACGCGTCCCCCACCACCCAACACATGTCACCGCCATCATCGACCAGCCGTCCGCCAAGTCCTTCTGAGCCCCGCTCAACTCGCACGTCCGCCGTCTTGACTCGGTCAATACGGTCACTCCCATATACACTTGCTCTTGTCGATGTCCCAGATGTTAGCCACCGTGGCTGGTCACCCGGCCTCCTGGTCCCTCAGTCCAAGCCTCACATCCGTCCTTCACCACTCCCGGTCCATCAGTACTGCACGTCCCTACTTGACCTTCACCTCGCCATCGACCACCGCCTCCGAGCTCCACACCTGCACACCACAAACCAAGAGACATGTCACACAACCCAACTCACGCCATGGTTAGCTCACAAACTCAACCTAGGTCATGGATCACGTTGACAATCACTCATCATAAAACGAATTATAAGGGCACATATCAACCTTGTGTTCGCAATCTCCCCCTTGATGAGTGCATTATCAACACCAACACACGAACAACTTTAACAAAAGAAAAAGAAGAAGAAGAGAAAACAAATAGCTCACCCAAATGACCAAAATCTAGAGAAAAGCCAAAACAGGGTTATTTGAAATGAGCAACACTTTGCAAAAACTTGCACGCCACCAAGTACAACACAGCTAGCCCTTAAGAAGAGGCAAAACGGGCTCAACACCACTAGCAAAACTCGAAAAGCCAGAAAGACAGCTAGACCCTCCAGAAGAGGCAAATGTTCAACACATCTAGCAGAAGCAACTCAAACGCAACTCCCCCTGAACAAATGCATGCACTCAACATGAGGTGGGTTTGATATCTCTCCCCTTTTGTGTGTGGAAATCTCTTCCCCTTGTTGACACATGCACTTATCAAGCTAAACCCAAAGACTGCTACGCCCCATCAAATATGCTATGAATGCAAAGGATGCAGAAATGCAAAAGCTTCAGGAGTATAGTAATTAGAGTGAAAAGATGCTCTAACTGGTGTTGTCATGTGTGTATAGCAACAATTACAAGTGCTAGCAAATGCTCAAACTGATCAAGTGAAATGAAATATGATAGTTAAGCAATTTGAGCAATATTAAGCAATTTCAACAAGGGACTCACCACTCAAAGTAGCACATAATAGGTATAAGCTAGAAATCAACCTAGTGCTAACAAGTGTATACTAGGTGAACTATCTCAAGCAACGGTCACACATCATGTCAAAGACGAACCTAAGACTTGTGTTTTCATCAAAATTTAAATTTATCGGAGTTTGCAGCTTAACACAAGAATTAGTCAAAACATGTGTGTGCGAGAGGTTATCGGTACTGTCAGGCTTAACTTAGCAACCATGCGAAACCTATGTCATAGACAATCAGAAGCTTAAGACAGTGGTTATAATATCTACTACTACTCACCTTGTTGCAGCCAACAAACTCGGGCCCATATACGTACGTCGACATCAATTTCTTGGTCTTGAAATAAAACCATGGTTTGGCGCCGCAGTTTTAATTGGCACTGCACCCAAACAAACAAAGGAGCTAGAGCGGAGAAGTGGCATCAACCAAACCAATGCAAGTTGTGATAATAATGCAAAGAAAGAAACTTGAATATGCGTGGGTGTTCAGTTTCAATTTCTGATGTACTCCTTACGTTGCAAGTCAAACAAATCTGTAATGCTAATGCATGCATTCAGGACCATGCCATGTTGTGCTGTCCCTGTCTCACGAAAAGAAAAAGAAATGAAAGGAGAAATAAAGCGATGAGATGATGTCCTTGTTGCGGAGAGGTGAGATATATATAGGATGGACGGACCACAGGGGTTTGCGTTGGCCTATCTATCAAGTCTTTTTCTATTCTATGGTCTAATGAATGTAGTAGTGAGGGGTGTCCTTCTCAGATGATACTAGCTGATACGCAACCGATCGATGGGAGGACGCTCTGGCGGCGTCTAAATGAATCCTCTTTCATAATTCACGGTGAGTGTGATGAGATGAGTGATAGTTCGACAGATGGATGGGCACTGCCGACGACTTTTCATTTGTTTGCATGTGCTAATTATATTAATTCATGTTTGTCTGGAACCATGTCACCGACGCGCGCAACGATTTGTGCAGTAGCAACTGTCACTCTTATCATCCATCCATCTATGGCTACACAAGCAACCATGGCTAACGTTGGATAGATGCCCGGCCTGCCCTGGCTGAATTATTGAAGCTCCACCGGATACTGACGAATTCTGAAGGGATCAGATCGGATCGGGAGGAGGCCTACCTCATACTACACCTGGTCGGGCAATTCCAAATCTGAAGCTAGGAGCTAGCAGCACAGGCACAGTGTCATGGGCACCTTTGTTTGTCGGTTGTCGCCCACTGACACCATACAAGCATATAAGCAAATGCAAAAGGCCTACCTGGATCTAAATCGGGGCGGACAGGGACCTCCCCCGTTTTGCATTGGTCACTGCGCAACATGGATGGTGGTCATCACAAGCCTGCTAGATCCATAGGTCAACGCCTGCTTGTGGCTGTCCCTGTTTTCGGTTGCACCAGCACCGGCACCGGTGTGTGCTTGCACTGTTCCAGGTTGAAGAAAAAGGCCCACGCAGGAGGAAACACCCGGTTGTCATGGTCATCGCGCCCCGACGACCATGCGCCCATGGCCCATGCCCACGCGCGCAAGGCAAACGTCAGGAGCAGCGCTCGTACAGGCCAACCGTCCAGCCGGTACGCCGCTCTTTGCCACTTGCATTGCAACAGGCGTCCGTCCCTGCAGTTTCAAACACGGTGGAGCCGTGGAGGAAGAGGAGTGGATGTTCCATCCTCTGCAGCAGCAAAGAGGCCGGCCTCAACTAGACCCAGCGCATCATTTCACATGCGTGGATGGGCCGGGCGTGGCACCGGGGGCACACCCTTGCCTGGTCAGCCCAGCAGGGGTGGAAGATGGCCCTAGCCAGCCCAGCAGGAGCACACCATTGCCTGGTCGGGGCTTCAGCCCTCATGCGGCCGACAGCCTCGGCCTAGCTAGGCACCTGGTGCATAGAGCCAAAGAGTGACGATATGTTAAATTTCCTTCCTAAGAAATCCATAATGTTATCTTGCTTTTTGAAGAACTACGCTACTTTTAAAATTTTAATGTCGAATTGAAAATGAGGCCAAAGTTATGCGAAATTGTGAAGGCATCTCTTAGTAGGATTCGTGCACCGTTCCCAGGCTTTACATTGGGCCACGTCTACAGTAAAAAGCTGGGCCGTCGGATCGGGAATCAATGGTCAAGGGGATGCTAGGCCTGGCCCCGCGGCCCGGGCACCCACGCGTGACGCGTACCGGCAAGCAACCCCGCGCGGCCCCCACCTTGCCTCGCTCCCGTCTCCCGTCCCAAGGTTGCCACCCCAGGCCGATCGCCCGCAGCCAGTCCTCCGCCCCACTGCCTCCGCATGCCATGCTGTCCCCGGCGCCCTTGGCATTGGGTTCACGATTCTCCCATTTTCTTCCTCCTTGCCGACGCGGCCGACTCCTCCCTCCGCACGTCTTCGTCTTCACTTCTCCCTCCTCCCCTTTCTTTGCAGCCACTCGCGCGCGGATCTGGGGAATCTAGGGAAGCGGAGGTGGGCCTCGAGGTAGAAAATCGGGCGCACCGGTGCCCCCCGCTTCATCCCTCCTGCTGCTGATGTGTCACTGGGAGTGTCCACCGCGGTCGTCCTCCCGCATGGCGCTATCGCCCGTACCGCGTGCCGCCGTGGTCCGCTTCGACTCCACTCGCCCCGTTCGCCGCACTGGCCATGCGCGGCGCCAACTGCGGCAAGCGCCGGTGCTTCGGCCTTGCGGCTCCAGCGACAGAAGTGGCGGCGGCATCCATCCAAAGGAACCGCCACAAAGGAATGGCACAGGAACATCGAATGGCCGGCGCATCCACTGCTACGTAAACCTTTTGTAGGCACGGTTCTAGGTGATCAGTAGGGATGGTTTGACCAGCCGTCCCTATCATACTGTTTCTATAAATCATATATTTATAGAGATGATTTCTAGACCGTCATTATATATCGATTTGTATAGGTGGCTGGTGTTATCAGCCACCCTTACAAATTGATTTGTAGGAGCGGCTGCTAACACCAGCCGCCTCTACAAAATAGATTTATAGGGGCGGTTGTAGTACCAGTCGCCCATATAATACCTGTTTGTAGGGACGGTTCAGTCTAAAACCGTCCCTAAAATACAATTTTCTATAAAAAAAATTCAAATTTATAATTTAAATTCGATTAGAACATATACATACATACATATATATATATATGGAGAGAACTTATTCAGTAGCCAGCTACAAAATAAGTTATTCTGTAACCATCTCCAATTACGATAATTTTATATACTAATTTACGATAATGTCAATACATATTTACGATAGTATGGTTACTATAACACATGGAATATTTACCATAACGCTATAGTAAACCACTTAGTAAGGAGTTATTATAATCTCGTAAATCATTGTAATTATCGTAACTCAAAGTGGCTACATAATAAGTTATTTTGTAGCCAGCTACAGGGTAGTAGTTCTCTCTCTCTCTCTCTCTCTCTCTCTCTCTCTCTATATATATATATATATATATATATATATATATATATATATATATATATATATATATATATATATATAATTCAAATTTGACCACAAGCACAAGAGCACAAGGTGTTGGTCTTGAGGATTTCTATCTAAGTGAACGTTATAAGTATGTATACAAACATATAAGCTAATGAGGATTGTCGATATGTATACGTCTTGAGAATCAATATGAAGTAACTGGGCTCATGCACACTGGACAGCTCATGCACACCTGTAAAAATATAATTAACTGATTAACTTTATTTGTTAGTAAGCACACCTCCAAAGTAACTGGGCTCGTAACACAAGTTAGTAAACTGTGGGTATATAACTAAAGAGAGCCTAAACAAAATCTTAAAAAAAATAAGATAGTAACCTATGGAGCTAAAGTGTTGTTCCCAAATTCACAAAAACTTAGGCACTATTAATGAGTTTCAAGTTATTTAAAGCCGTAATTGAGAAGAAACAGAAGTAAATAAAATGTGGGTATACAACTAAAGCCCTCAGTGTGTGCGCCTAGCTGCATCTAAAAAAATATGGGGCTGAGCTCTAATTGAGAGAACAAATGGCCTAGTTATGGAACTGTAAAATTTAGCTCTGGATCATGTACCCCTAAATTCCTTGATCTACATCATTTTTGGATAGGAAGCAGAAATAGTGATCAGAATTATGAGGTATGCAAGCAAATAAAAGACCTCCAATTTTATAACCAAAGACACATATACTGAAGTAAATAAAAAAACAGGAAAGAAAATTAACCTTTAGACAGCCGGTTACTAGGCGATATCTGCTATCAGCTAAAGAAAGCCTCAAGCCGTGTGCAACCTCCAATTTAGCAACCTTCATACATAAGACACATGCACGAGAGAAGTTAGTTGCCCAAAAAAGAGCTCTTCCATAACTTCACAAAATCTACCTGCACAAGCTTGGAGCAGTAGAGAAGAATGACAGATAAACTATTACACCTGTAAGTGACGTGAAAATCAACAAACTCATTTGTAACATAAGCAAGAATAAAACTGAGAAATAAAACTAAAGCATGTAATTGTTAATACAGGAAGTACAATCTTCGGTTGCTGAACTGCAGCATAACCAAAACCTGGCCGTCACAAACGTCCTGGATAAATTTGTCGACCACTGGACTAAGCGTCTTAACAAATATCTGTCTGACCTTTCAGTATATATATGCACTATATGACATTTCATGCTACCAACTAGCATTATTAGTAGCCCATTTGGTAATGGCAAGCCTTAGATCTAGGTCCATCTTAGAGTTCAATGTTGCAATGCGCCATGGATGCAGCCTATTATTAGTAGCACATTTACAAAGACCATTAAGAACTACCTAGTTTCAGCTGAAATTTTCTACCAAAAATATCTCCAATAATATGGTATCTAAAAAATATGTGATATTCAAATGCACACATGAAGCACCCTTTATTTACACAATACTACTATAGATCTTTCTCTCCATACAAAGAAAAAGGAAGTTGCATCTGGTGTTCTAATCAATATTCCAAGTTAAACAAAGATAGCAAGTTGTAAATCCCAAAAATAATATAACCAGATTGCTTGCAATTTAATAGCGCAACAGTTTGCAGAAACATGAGTAAGATGAGGAGGGAAATTACTACTTACTTTTGTAGGCCTCTTTGTACATATCGACAACTTTTGACCCAATTCCTTTTCTGTAGTACTCCCAATCAATTGGCTGGGGTTCGTGCAAAATAATTGAAGAAATACTGAGAAGACCACCCCAAAAGGCCAAAAATTCATAAGAGATGGCACATGATTTCAATGTTGCCAAGAGCATACAAGTATCAACCAAACTCAATGCAGAACTACAATGAAGTAGGACTACGAGCATTTAACAAATAAGAGGACAATCTACTTAATAAGGTCCATGCTGCTTGTCTTCTTAAACTGGCAAGCAAATGTTGCTTGCCAATGTGTAATATAAATCTTTGCAGTATTGTAGATGGACATCAAAACAATATATAATCATTTATACCAATTGATTACATGCATCAAAAGCAAATAAGCCATTGACTTGTACCATTTTTTTCTATTGGTACTTATAACAAGCATACTGAGATACAATTATTGAAAGCAAAACAGAATCAGAAGGTATTTGGGCAGCCTTAGTGCAAAATGGAAATTTTACCCATAACATACTACATCCGGCCATTGTCTGATTCAATATTAGAATGTAGTACATATACCTGAGTTTTATCTTGCCTATAGAAATGCAGGTGAAAAGACCTAGGTTTTCAGTAACCTATTGAAACGTGTTGCGGTCTACACACATATGCGCGGCTGCATCATATCATTATATGCAATGTAGAAGATGGCACTGATTTCCACAAACAAATTGGTACTCCAGGATGCTACGAATCTTGCCTATAGAAATGCAGGTGCAAAGATCGCTACAGATTGCTAGAAGAAAACCCGATTCAACCAAACCTGATCTAGGGAAGATGAACCAGATCCTAGGTGCTCGGTTTCGCGCAGCAGAAAGGGAAATGAAGTAGATAGCCAACTTAGTCAGGGTATGGGTTCTTGGTTTCACGCACCAGGAAGGGAAACGAAGGGGCCGGCATACCTGGGTGCTTGTTGCCGGTGAAGGGCACGACGAAGAACTGGGCACCGTGGCGGCGGCGTGGCGTACGCGCCGATGGGCAGCCAAACCCTAGGACGACATGGCTGCGCTGGGGGCCATCCGCCCAGGTCAATGTGCCAGCTCAGGGGCCAGAGAGAAGGCCGCGGTGTTCGGAGGAGGCGACCTCACCGGGGGACGACGACGGTGGTCGGCGCTCGAGAGTGCAGTGGCCGGGGGCGCCATCGCGCCACCAGCGCCTCGCACGGGGAGCCAGCGGTGGGGGGTTGGCCAGGACGACGCGAGGGGGGAGGAGGAAGAGGAGGGGCGGTCGTAGCTGCCGCGCTGAGCGCCAGCGGCCATCGCCCTTTCGGCACCGGGAGAGCGAGGGAGGGAGAAAGCGAAGAAGAGAACAGAGGGGTGAGAAGAAGCCTCTAGAATGACAAGCTGAAGCCGAGTATTTATTTGTTGGGTTATTTGATTGCTTATGTGCAGTATTTGTAGGGGCGACTGGTTATTGAGCCGCCCCTATAAATCTCAACATCGGGGGTGGCTGGTGAGTGAGCCACCCCTACAAATCAACCCATTTGTAGGGGCGTCTCGTATCACCAGCTGCCCCTACTGTGCCATTTGTAGGGACGGCTGATCTCGTGGGTCCCAAGCACGCCCATTGTAGGGGTGGCTCCATCCCTAGCCGCCCCTAAAAAAAAATCAGTGCCATCTTCTACATTTTGTGTGCCATCTTTTTTGCACGCCCATTGTCAACTAGCCAACTTTTTTTAGTAGTGAGCTCAGCAACCCAACGGAGCACCGAGCAGCCCGGGGAGCCATGGAGCATTGTAAAGCCTACGAGAAGATATGCTTCCTGCACCGCAAGGCAATGGGTTCAAGATTGGAAACACCATATAATTTGTAATTAAACTAGGGTTCCTGTCTTCCTGATAATCCAGGGTTAAAGCTTCAATTTTTTTAACAAAGAATGAATCCTTTGTCGATAGTTCAGGACATATGATTTCTATTCTTGCTTTCCTAAAGAAGATTTCTCTTGCATAGCGACTATTTGTGTTTACTGATACTGAGAATACCTCAGGTACTCAACTGGGCATAAACATGAGTTCTTCTTAATATCATTTTTGCATATAGCCTTGCAGGTTCAGTCATTGCCATGTTTCCGTCTCCTTTTGTTATCAATCTATGAAAAATTTAGATGTTTGTCTTCTATCATACTGTGCAATGTCCAAAAATTGGCAGCTCACTCATTTTGCAAACTTATTAGCTTGGTGCAAATCTAAATTAAAAAATTATGGTAATTTAGGATACAGTAAAGAAGGATGTGTGCCATCGTAATATGCAGCATTTTCATATGCCTTCTCAGCTGTCCTGTGTATTCGGATAGTTGACAATAGAGGCATCAGAGTTCAGAGGTCTGTATTCATCCCTTTGACCTTTGTAGACCAAAATGTGTTTACATTTTGTGGTTCCTACTGTTAATGCTCTGAGCAATGTTGTAAAATAAGATTTCGTCTTACTGATATTTGAAGCAATACACCCATAACCATACAGAGGATGGATTGTAGCACTAATCAATCCTAGAGGCAGCTGGAGTCTCCTTTGAAGTGCACACGCCATGATCTGTCATCCAGGTGTATTAAGTGTCATCGCTCATGCATACTAGGAATGTCGTAGGATCTCTGGTTAGCCTAAAGGGGGGGAATAGACCTGTTAAAACAAAATTTAAACAAATGTCAAATTCAACCGGCGGCACTGCCGCGCTACGACACTGTCGCACCTGCAGACAACTTCAAACCACTCTTCAAAATATATGTATCGAAACTTAGATTGGAGAAATTATTGAGCTTCATATAGGTGTATGGATTACAGATCGACAGCTAGAAGTGGTAGGAGAAGCACAAGAAAGTAGATCGACCACAAACCCTAGAAATCACCTTAACAATAATATGAATGACAAGAATGTAAATCAAGCACACGGTGACATGATGATTTATCCTGTTGTTCAGCTCGCCACCAATGCTTGCCTAAGTTCACGTTGTTGAGGTTAGCCACTAAGGCTCTGGGCTTTGTAACCCTTACTCGTTCTCAAGTCAAGAGACTTAACTCTTGAGATGAGGGGTGAGTTTACTAGCTTCAAGAGATGGTTATAAACCTCCTGGGGCTGCCACACACGTTGGCAAGCTCCACGGGCGATGCTCTAACCAGTTAGGAGCCAAGCTCCAAGAGTAACAAATACAACCGCAGGCTAAAACGTGAACCAAGTGCTTTTTAGAGTTGGGGAAATAATGGATCTGCTCTCTAATTAAGTTTGGAATCTTTTTCTCTCAAGGATTGATGGGGAAATCACAAGTGAAAGCTTGAGAGCTTTAGGGCACCAATGGAGGAGAGAGAGTAAGCACAGAACAATAATGCATCGGGCTAAGCTACTGGGCGAAGAAGAAGACCTCCCCTGGTCCCAACGGTCAGAAAAGTCATGGCAGTGCCGTGGCCTATCTACGGTAGTGCCGCTCTGCAGCATAGCCATGCTTCAGGTGTGGCACTGCTGCACCAAGCCAGACAGCAAACGGTACAAGAGTGTTGAGCTGATTGTTTTGGCTGACTTTAAGGATGCTTTAGTGTAGGATTGAGCACTTGGTTGCACATGTTGACTTAAGCATTGTGTCCCCCTTTATAGTATGACTTTTTCTATACTCAAGTTCAAAAATATAAAATATAATAAACCTCTTTTGAGCTTGATGCTGTCATCTTTTGTAATTGGGGGCTCCTCTGTTATGTATAACATCCTCATTAGTGAATCTCCTGCTTGTCATCTCAATAATTCTTATTAGTTCTCTAATTGCGTGGTCATTATCATCAAAACCCATAATTAGGGCTCGATTGCACTTACAATCTCCCACTTTTTGGTGATTGATGATAATCCAATTAGAGCTTACAAAAGATATGAAATATACTTGAAATTTTTTGAGCCATGAATGTAGAGACTCCCCCTAAATGTGTGAATTGAGAATTGAATTCTTAATTTGACATTAGAGGCCAAGATTCACACTTTAGTCGAAGTGATGGGGCTCCCCATACAACCATGCTCCTATGGAGTGCTGCACATTGCGTCATATATATAAAGGTGATGCAAATGACAGATTATGCACACAAGGGTTTTTTGATGCAGCAAAGTGCGGCTCTGCCGCAGAGCGGCACTACCGGGCAGAAATGTGCGGCACTGACTACAATAGCATAGGTTAAACCAGGCACCACACAACAGATAATATATAAAAAGATCAACAATCTAGCACAGTTATACGACAAGCTATATCACACATTGATACATGTCTATATCCGATACATATAGAGTACTTAGGTAGCAATATTATAATAAAATAGAGTTTTGAGCGACCCTAATATGACATGAAGCTCCACCAGCTGCAGCACATGGTGTCAAAAAGAAGTTTGACCCCTCTAATTTCTCCCCCTTTGGCATAAAGCACCAGAAAGAGAAGAAAAAAGAGAAGCCAAACACTCACTCTTCATCTTCTCTGATGTTCTCCCAGTCGACGTCATCACCTCCATGAGCAGCACCACCATCATCATCATCGTCATCGTCATTGAAAGACACTACCACCCTCCCCTGGTGATGGGTGGTCGAAGTGTGACGCGAGCTGCGCATAGAGCGCAAAGTCAACCCCAAGGTCATTTGGAAGTCAAACTCCTCCTCAGTCTCCTCCTCATCCTCCTCGGAGTCTGAGAAACTAGGTAAGTCATACTATGGAAGAGGTGGCAGTGGAGGAAGGGGTGGTAGGTTTGTAGTTGCACGCATCTCACACTACTCCATCTATATCTCCCTCTCAGCTGCATTGGTGCATTTGCCAAAAATGGCCTTGATCCATTGCACTATCTTGTTCTTCTTTTTCTTTCTGCTTCCACTACGAGAAGATTCAGGCACATCTTCAGGAGAGGCAATAGTCTCACCGTCCTTGGCATGTCTAGCCTTCTCAATCTTGTACTACTCATGCAAACTATCCTTGACAAACCTATAGCTAGTAACTCTCTCAATCACAAACATCAAGTAAGGAGCATAGGGCAACCCCTTCCTTGCATCATCCATTGCCACTCTAATCTCTTACCACATAAAGCGAGGAACATTGAACTTGTCTCCACCTAGAGCAAACCTAGCAAGCATATTTCTCACATATCCATTAAGATCAGATACAGATCCATCTTTGGGATTAATTGTGTGCCTGATCAGGTTGTTAAGAATGTAATAGTAGCTTTTCAGGCCCTTCACCTTGCCATCTGCTGATCTACCATCAGGATACATGAATACTATCTCTCTAACCTCAACCCTCCTCTCATCATGAATATATGAGAAGCCACAGTGCTCCTTATCAAATCCAAAGATATAGCTGAAGGTCACGAAATCAACACGATAGTGATGACCTTCTGTCATCCAATGTATCTCATCAATGTCGCTCTTGTAGTAGTAGGTGGTATGGAACTAAGCTAGCACCTCTATGTTCTAGTCGTACCTGAAGGCCATGATATCTGTCAATACAAATCTCTCACAAGCCTAAATTGCCTGATTAAAATTAGGGTCATTCTTCTCTCTCAACTCCTCCCAGTCAATATACCTCATCTTCACAATCTTGGATTTCTTATTGTTTAAAATGACTGAGGTATAGAAGTTGGAATGGAATACATTCCAAAATCTATAGTCAACACCCAAATCCTTTGACACCAAATATGGGTTCTCTTCTCTAGCCTCTTCAACCATTTTCTGCTTACCCATATAGTCAACAACTGGATGCTGACGAGTGTCATTTGCTCTCTTTTCCACCACATCCTCATCATAATTCCTGAGATATGAGGGATCAAACTCATCAAGGTGTGGTGGTGTATCCGGACATGCATTAGGAGGGATGACACGTCTAGCCCTCTCCAAGGCCTCCTCTTGCTGGATTTGCTCATCATGACTCCCCTTGTCTCTAGCAACAACTGCTGCCCCTCTACCACAATGAGCGATAGGATTTTCCCTTAGAGCATCAAACTTCCTTCTGACCCTTTGATCATCGTCTCCTCTGGATGCCATCTATTCCAAAGAATAGACCCAAATGAGAAACTATACAAATGGGAGGTAGAAGAACACTTGTGAAATGGTTTGAATAGGCTAGATGATTCAAATCTTGAGCTAGGAAAGCACCCTAAATAGAACTATTTCAGGTGGTGTGGCACTGCCGCACCCTAGGGGCGGCACTGCCACACCTAGTGCTTCACCTAGGTCATCCGTTTCTTCTTGCTTACTCAAACTACTTCTCAAATGCTCTTCTAGACCATCATACAATCTTAGAGTATATGACCATATAAAAAACATGGATTCATGCCATAGATAAGTAAGGTGGCACCATGATTGGATCAGTAATAGATATGGTGATTAGATCCAATCAGTATAGAGATTCATCAATGGAATGTCATACACATTTTACAGGAAACACCTGTAGCACATGGCTCTACCACGTCCAATATGCGGCACTACCGCATGGATTGATGATATTCCACCCATGAATCTCTATTTTCATTCAAATTAACCATCACATCTACTTCTAATTTGATCATGATATCACTAGAAACTAAACTCCAGTAGCAAATGAAATCCATTGCATAGATCAGGAAGGTTTAGGGTTTCACCTTTCTAAACTGTGGATTGGAGAGGAAAGGGATCAGAATCTGCTCTGCCCAAGAGCAGCAGCGGCGGCCGGTGAAGAACAGGGGCTTCGGCTGTCGGTGCGGCATCGCCGGAATGCACCATAGAGGCACGACGATGACACAACGACACATGCGCGCGTGGAGAGAAGGGAGAGACACGTCAGGGTGAATAGGAGAATGAGAGAAGGAGTTACTATGGGCCAAATGGGGTAAATGATAAGAAAATGGGCCCCACAGTAACTGCCATTATGGCCCAACTTTCAGGAGAAATTCAAAATACGGCACTGCCGTAGCCTATACGCGGCACTGCCGCGGCATAGATGCGGTACTACTGGTTCCCGCAATAGCGAGGGTTTAGCGACAACTGAATAGCTCTATATATATAGAATATGGACACATATCTATAGCATATTATGATTAACAATAGATAAGCAATACAAGCAATGATCATAGTATACTAGTTCTTTTCATAAATCATTTTGAAGCACTTAAATTAAATCTTTTCAAACCTTTGCCTAGATACTAGTTGATCAATCAAAGGTGTGCTACAATTCAAACCACCTTACGAGAATCAAGTATATTTAGCTCACTACGTAAAGCACAAAACCTTGACTCATCGAGAGGCTTAGTGAAGATGTCGGCTAGTTGCTTTTCGATGCTCACATAGCGAATTTTGATATCTCCTTTAGTTTCATGGTATCTCAAGAAATGATGTCAGATGTCTATATGTTTGGTTCTTGAGTGGCTTATGGGATTGTTTGCAAGCTTTGTCACACAATAATGAGATTTTGGTAAAGCGACATCCGAAATCTTGAAGGGTTTGTCTTATCCAAAGTAGTTGACCACAACATGCACCAGCTGCAACATACTCGGCCTCGGTAGTAGAAAGGGCTACACAATTTTGCTTCTTAGAACTCCAAGACACTAGGGACCGTCTAAAGAATTAACATGTCCCTAAAGTGCTTTTTCGATCTACTTTGCAACCTGTGCAATCAAAATCTGAATACCCAAGTAAATTGAACTTAGAGCCTTTAGGATACCACAAGCTAAGGTTAGGAGTGTGTACTAAATATCTCAAGATTCTCTTAATGGCCACCAAGTGGAACTCTTTTGGGTTAGCTCAAAATCTAGCACACATGCACACACTAAGCATAATATCGGGCCTAGATACGCACAAATAAAGTAGAGAGCTGATCATGGAGCGATATACCTTGGTGTCCATGGCTTTCCCTTCATTATTGAGATCAAGATGTCCATTGGTTGGTATAGGAGTTTTGATAGGCTTGGCATTCACCATGTCAAACTTCTTGAGCATATCATGGGTGTACTTCGTTTGGCTAATAAAAGTTCCATCCTTTACTTGTTTGATTTGAAATCCGAGGAAGAACTTTATTTCACCCATCAAGGACATCTCAAATCTCTTTGTCACGATCCTCCTAAATTCCTCACAAAAAGTGTGATTAGTACAACCAAATATTATATCATCGATATATATTTGGCACACAAATATATCTTTACCAACTTTGTGAGTAAAAAGGTAGGACTGGCTTTGCCTATTTCAAAGCCTAGTTTAAGCAAGAATTCCTTAAGGCATTCATACCATGCTCTTGGTTCTTGCTTAAGCCCACAGAGCGCCTTTTGGAGTTTGTTGATATGGTTGGGGAACTTGGGATCTTCAAAGGCCAGTGGTTGCTCAACATAGACAAGTTCTTGAATGGGGCCATTGAGGAATGCACTCTTCATGTCCATATGATATAGTTTGAAGTTGTGATGAGCAGCATAGGCTATAAGCATTCAGATTGCTTCAAGTCTTACCACCAGTGCATATGTTTCTTCAAAGTCCAAGTCCTCTACTTGAGTGAAGCCTTGAGCAACCAATCTTGCCTTGTTCCTTGTCACCATGCCATTTCCATCTTACTTATTGCGGAAGACCCACTTGGTGCTGATCACGTTCGTCTTGGATCTTTCCACCAATGTCCAAACTTGATTCCTCTCAAAGTTGTTTAGTTCTTCTTGCATAGACATTACCCAATCCTCATCTTCAAGTGCTTTTTCTACCTTGAGAGGCTCCAAAGAGGAAACAGACGAGTAATATTGACAAAAGTTTGCTAAATGTGAACGAGTCAATACCCCCTTTTGAAGACTCCTGAGAATGTTGTCAATGGGATGATCTCGTTGTATTGTTTGCCTTAGTCTTGGGTGATCGATAACTTATTATTCATCTTCTGGATCTTCATCTTCTTCTTGTTCAAAGATGGGTTGTAGGTTCTGTCCTTGAACTAAAGTTGAATCAGCTGTTGCTAAATGGGTAGGTGCGTCACTGCCACTTTGAGGCATGGCACTACCGCATGGTGAAGTTGCAGTAGGGGTCTACTGTTGAACTATATCAGGTACGTCAGTGAAAATTAGTGTAGCAGCAACTTGAGGAACCTCCACTTCCGCAGCTTGGTCTTCTTGTAGTCTAATATCACCAATGGCCAATTACTTGATTGCTTCACATGGTGGATCCTCCTTTCCTACAATACATGAATCAACTTTCTCTACTTGAGAGCCATTAGATTCATCAAATGTCACATCTCCCACAATTTCAACTCTCTAGAGGTTTTGTTGAAAACATGGTAGGCATGCACATTTGATCCATAACTAAGAAGAAAGCCTTCATCAACTTTAGGTGCAAACTTAGAGATTTTGGGTTTCTTGGTAAGTATGAAACACTTGCACCCAAACACTCTAAAGTAAGACACCTTTGGTTTGTTACCGGTTAGAAGCTCATATGAAGTTTTCTTCAATTTCTTGTGTAGGTAGAGACGGTTGATGGCATGACAAGTGGTGTTGATGGTGTCACACCAAAAGATGTCTGGCATCTTGTACTCATCTAGCATTTTAGTTGTCATGTCAATGAGTGTTTGGTTCTTCCTCTCTACTACACCATTTTGTTGAGGGGTGTATGAAGTTGAAAACTCATGCTTGATGCCCTCTTATCAAGAAACCGTTCAACAAGGGTGTTCTTGAATTCGGTTCCATTGTCTCTTCTCACTTTCTTGATTGGGTGACCGAACTCCTTTTGCCCCATTCTAACAAATATCTTTACTTTATCTTGAACTTGGCACTTGTCATACAAAAAGAATACCCAAATGAAATAGGAATAATCATCAACAATAACAAGACCATATTTGTTACCCCCAATGCTTAGGTAGGCGACCGGTCCAAAGAGGATCATGTGAATTAGCTCCAATGGTTGCTTGGTGGTGATGATGCTCTTTGGTGGGTGAGGTACACCTACTTGCTTTCTGTCTTGACAAGCACTATAAATCCTATCTTTCTCAAAGTGAATATTTGTTAGTCCAAGGATGTGTTTGTCTTTTAGAAGTTTGGACAAGTTCCTCATCCCAACATGGGCAAGTTAGTGATGCTAAAGCCAACCCATGCTAGATTTTGCCACTAAACAAGTCTCAAGCTTAGATTTATTTTTGTTGAAATCAACTAAGTAGAGCTTATTCTTTAATCGACCTGTAAAGATAATAGAGGAATCCTCCCTTCTAATGACTTCCACACCTTTATCAGTAAAGAAACAATTATAGTCCATCTCACATAACTAAGAAACGAACAACAAATTGTAACTCAATGAATCAATATGTAATACATTTGTAATTGAATGCTCAAGGGTTATAACATTTTTAACAAGACCAATCACATCCCCCTTTGATTTGTCTCCAAAGACAATATTTTCATTTGAGTGTGCCATCGGAGAATATGATGAAAACATACTCCTTTCTCCAGTCATATGATTTATACATCCACTATCAAGCACCCAACTTGATCCACCAGAGGAGTATGCATGCAAAACAAGTTTCATTCCTTGATTTAGGTCCTCAACTAGACTTGGGGCCTTGCATGTTAGTCACAAGTATTTTAGGAACCCAAATAGAAGTATTTCTATAAATGTTGGTTTCCTTTCCAACATATTTGGCAACTACTTGACCACTGCTGTTATTCTTCAACACAAAGCATAATGTCAACACAAAGCATGATGTCAAGCTTTGTCGTGGTGCATGGGTCTTTGGTTGATAAGCAAACTTGTTCATACTGCCCCATATTGATTCCTTTGGCTTCTGAGAAACCTGCTTTTGCTAGAACACCTTCTTCATGGGCTTAGTATGATTAGGAATATAATTGGTAGCCTTCCTATTTTTGCGGGGCGTGGCACTACTGCCCTTCACCATGGCACTATCATAGACTATGTAGGCTATCCTGCACCTACTATCCTTCCTCTCAAATTGCACACACTCATAGTTATTCACTATCTTTCTTCCATTTGTCTTGGCTCCTTTTGTGTGGCCGAGCCCATGCTTGATTGAGGGATGCCTTCCCTTCTTGTATTATGTCCATTTTGGTTCATCTACTTTCTTGCCATTAGCTTGGGCCTCACCATCCATGCACCCTTGGCCTATAATCTCATTTAGCCTTGCAATCTCTTTTCTCATAGCCTCCATATTTGCAAGGTTAGTGGAATAAACATTCAAATCAAGATTATGGCATTTTCCACAACCTTGGCTAGTAGAGGGAGTAGAGACTTGTTTTGCCTTAGAGGGATGTGAGTTGCTATCCCAAAGAATGCCATATTGTAGCTCAAGTTCTTTGTGCTTTTTATCTAAGTCACAATACTTTTCTTGAGTGCATTATGTGCTTTCTTTGTGATAGCATGGTCCTCTTGCTCTTTGGCCATGGCCTTGCATAAGGATTCTACCTCACTTCTCTCTAATGCAAGAGCTTCCTTACTAGCAATGTAGAGATCCTCTTGTTTGATAAGAGTTTTCTCTCTAGATTCTAGCTCGGCTTGAACACTCTCTAAATCCTCCATTAGCTTAGTGATGAACAATTTGGTCTTTCCATCCAAATTTTTAGTTATGTAATTAATTTCTTTATCACTAGATCCATCATCACTAGAGCTATCACTAATATCACTAGGAGGTGGAGGAGGTTTGGCTTTTAATTTTACCTTCTCACCCTTTGCCATGAGACAAGTGTGAGGGGAGTAGTAGTCATCATCGAACATGTTGTTGAAGAGCCTTGGTGTAGAGGATGGCTTGTGAATAGCCACTGTTGCAATCTTTATAGCCTCTTCACTTGTGCTCTCTCTAGTTGAATCCCATTCATGCCCAATGTGAGCCTCTTTCTATGATCAATCTTGTCCTCTTTCTTGTCCTTCTTGTATTTGTTGTCCTTGATCTCATGTGGACATTTAGCAATGAAGTGTTCGATACTACCACAATTGTAGCATGTCCTCTTCTTCTTATTTGGAAACTTCCTCTTCACTACCTTGTAGCCTTGCCTCTTCATAAAGAGAGCAACATCATCAACCTTCTCATATTGTCCATCATCACTTTCATCTTCACATGATGATGTTGTTGTCTCTACTTGCTCTTGGACTTGCTTGATTGCTTTTGGCTTGCTTGTTGATCTTGGATTTGCTAGTAGAGCCTTGCTTGCTTGATTTGTTGGCCTTGAGAGCTACATCCTTGATCTTCATGCCATCTAGCTTTGTTTGCAACTCACCAAGCTTCTTCCTCTCATTTGCTTCTTCTCTTTGCATGTCAAAGGTCAAGATCCTCCCAAGTACATCATTTGGTGTAAAGTACTCAAACTTCTTCTTATCTCTAATTAGAGTCACCATGATTTCATTTCTTGGTGAATAAGCTTCTAACATGATTTTTACTACCTTGTGATCATCTAGCTCATCACCACCATGGCCTCCAATCTTGTCGACAATCACCATCAACCTATCAAACATTTCTTGTGACCCTTCTCCATCCAAAATCATGAACCGGTTGAGCTTGGCCATCAACAACTCAATTCTTGCCTTCCTCACTTTGTCAACCCGTTCATGTGCAAGGTGCAAAGTGTCCCATATTTGCTTGGAAACATCAACACCCATCACTCTATTGTACTCATCACCATCCAACGAGCTAAGCAACACACTTGTGGCTTGACCATTGAGATGGATGATTTGCATTTCGGTTGGAGTTGGATTCTTGGGATCAACCAGTGGCTCAAATCCATTGCAAACAACCTCCCAAATGCCAATGTGAAGACCTATAAGATAGGCTCTCATCAAGTGCTTCCACTTGGCAAAGTTAGTCTCATCGAAATGAGGTAACTTGCCTGTGGGCACATTGATGATAGACCTCCAATCATGGTTAGTCATAAGCATAGAAGAATAGTTAAAGGATACAACTACATATTTGTTGTTGGAGTTGGCTCCACCCTTTCCTTTCTTCTCCTTATTGCCTCCCTAGGGCACTTGGTAGGACTCATCATCATCTCCGTTTTTGGAACTACTTGATATCTCACTTGATGACGCATTGGTTGCCTTTGCTTCCTCTTCTTTCTTCTTCCTAGCTTCTCTTCTTTTCTTTCTTGCTTCTCTCTTGAGCCTTCGCTCTTCTTTTCTTTGCTTCTTGTCTTCTAGCTTTTGCTGCTCATTCTTCTTCTTTTCTCTTGCTTCTCTTTTTGCTTTTCTTGCAGCCTTTCTTTTCTTTTTTTTCTTCTTCATTTTGTGACTTCTCAACATCAGTCATCTTGAGCAGTGGGAGAGTGGAATTGCTTGCTATAGAGGCACTAAGCTGGCTACTATCGGTGTCATGCAGGCCCACATCTTCTGGATCAACATCCACATGCTTCACAACACCAAATCCTCTTTCTGGCTTGATACCTCACGCGGTGAAGCGTATATGAGGTAACCTATACCACTTGTTGGATCTCTGGTTAACCTAGAGGGGGGTGAATAGGCCTGTTAAAACAAAGCTTGAACAAATATCAAATTTGACCCGTGGCACTGCCACGCTGCGGCACTGCCAAGCCCGAACAGTGGCACTGCCGCACCTGCAGACAACTTCGAACCATAGTTCAAAATATATGTATTGAAACTTAGATCAGAGAAATTACTGAGCTTCCTACTGGTGTATGGATCATAGATCGATAGCTAGAAGTGGTAGGAGAAGCACAAGCAAGTAGATTGACCACAAACCCTAGAAATCACCTCAACAACAATATGAACGAAAAGAATGTAAATCAAGCACACGGTGACACGATGATTTATCCCATGGTTTAGCTCATCACCAAGGCTTGCCTAAGTCCATGTTGTTGAGGTTAACCACTAAGGCTTAGGGCTTTGGAACCCTTCCTCATTCTCAAGTCAAGAGACTTAATTCTTGAGATGAGGGGTGTGTTTACTAGCTTCAAGAGATGGTTACAAACCTCCCGAGGATGCCACACGCATTGGCAAGCTCCATGGGTGACGCTCTAGCTGGCTATTAGCCAAGCTCCAAGAGTAACAAACATAACCACTGGCCAAAATGTGAACCAAGTGCTCTTTAGAGTTAAGGAAACAGTGGATCTGCTCTCTAATCAAGTTTGGGACCTTTTTCTCCTAAGGATTGATGGAGAAATCATAAGTGAAAGCTTGAGAGCTTTAGGGCACCAATGGAGGAGAGAGATAGTGAGCACTAAACAACAATGCATCGGTCTGAGCTGCTGGGTGGAGAAGAAAACCGTTGTGAGGGTGAGGGAGAGGTTTAAATACCTCCCCTAGTCCCAACGGTCAGATAAGTCACAACAGTGCTACGACCTATCTGCGGCAGTGCCGTGCTTTAGGTGCGGCACTACCGCACCGAGCTAGACAGCAAAGGGTACAAGAGTCTTGAGCTGGCTGTTTTGGCTAAACTTTAAGGATGCTTTAGTGTAGGATTGAGCACTTGGTTGCACATGTTGACTTAAGCATTGTGTCCTCCTTTATAGTACGACTTTTCCTATATTCAAATTCAAAAATATAGAATGAAATAAACCTCCTTTGAGCTTGATGTTGTCATCTTTTGTAATTGGGGGCTCGTCTATTATATATAACATCCTCATTAGTGAATCTCCTGCTTATCATCTTGATAAATCTCATTAGTTCTCTAATTGCGTGGTCATTATCACCAAAACCCACAATTAGGACTCGATTGCACTTACAAATGTTTACAGGCGTTCTACCTATTGCCCCAAAAGAATTTTGTTTTGCTAATGCTTACGCAGGAGTTGTTTGTAATATTCGTTGCAAGTCCTGTATAAAGCATGCTGTGTCAAAAACTTCAAAAATATATGTATATAGTGTGTAATCAAAACATTTTGGTAAATCCACCTTATTATGATCAATATCAGTTTGGTCTATACCGAACTTCCTGTAGTTAATTCTTTTCCTAAATCAGAAAAACATGAGAAAGAAAAAATAGCTTGAAGTGCAGTTTCCTTTATGTCCTTATTTTCAAGCTTATGAACTGAAAACTCAAGTGATTCGTCAGTTCAAGAAAAGAATCTTATTTATCAGTGTGCCCTAGATACAATTTTACTTTCTATAGGGTCTCAAGCAGTGTTGTTTTCTGGAAGGCTGAATTATGACAACACTTCTATTTATATCTTTTTTCGGAGGAAATAGTCTGATCAAATGACCACATAGAAGCCATTAGTTTGCAGCATCATGTAACATGATAGATGACTGTTTCAACAATAAGCTAAGTCTACTATTTGTCCTGAAAAGGCCTAATCTTATTTATCAACTTCAATTTGAATGTTTCTTAAGCAACATTACCGTTAATTATAACCTAGAGCAGCTATTTTCCCGCATCCTCCAAACTAATTTGAGATTTGAAGTCCACAATTTTAGTTACTTATTTGCTTCCTTTTTGCAGGTTCAAACACATGACATGCACCTTTTCAGAATGCTATGGTTCAAACGAAGACTTTTTAAGTAAAATAGCTACGTAGTTCTAATTAAACAATATGATGAACAAAGGGGCAGCCACAACCTTTCCATTTGGGTATGAAGTTCACAACACAAGCTCCCATTCTAAAATGTAAAACACAAGAAAATACAGTAGTTTTTTTTAGTTATGGAAAATTTGTCCAAAACTGTGAGCTTGTATTTAAGAAAGGTTATTCAATTGCATTGGTTGGTGTGGAGTTCAACTGTTAAATGGTTTCCACTATAGCTTATTCTCTGGCTGATCTATTTCACCAGCCTTCTGTAGGAGCCAACATATACTTGCATGATCTCAAGGCCTGGCCCGACATTATGATTATCACTGTATTCTTGATTCACAGCTCCTTCGTTGCAACAAATCGAAGCTTTCGCCTAATCCAAAGCCACTTTTGCCTAGACTATATAAATCTACTGACACTCAATGAGGGCTTCAGCAAGACGGCGGCTAGAGAGACACCAAGGATGACAAAGAGCCACTCAAGGTCAAATACTGGGTCTTGCGCGGCAAGGCGCACCACTTTCTAGTGTATACTGTTTTGGTTATCACATCTTCTTAAGCTCTTGTTTGTTCTAGATTTTGCTTGAGCATATTCGAATTGATATCTGTAACATCCTAGATGTTAAAAAGCAATTAAAATTTTGATCATGAGCATCATTATGCATAATCATCAAGTATTGTCACATAAATGTATTTCATGTTTTGAATATAGCTTTCATATGTTGCATATGTTGTGATATATATGTTGCGTGAAATGTTATCTTAAATATTAGTTAAGGTTCTTTGTGAATTTATATATGTAAAATTGCTTAAGTAATTAAAATTTGGTAAAAATAAACTTTGTAGTACAAAGTATGCCCTTGAATGAGGAATCAAAATGTGAGGATGTTTCAAAGTCAAACATGTTGAAATTAAGCTTCAAAGATTGAATTCAATGTTGTTTCCACAACAATTTTGGTTAAGTCCCTGAAATGCAGCTAATAAGGTCAATTTTGGCTGGCTTATTGAATGAAATTTCATGAATAAAGTTTGTTTAACTTTGGTTCTACGCATTAGTATAATGTTTGAACTTTGATAATGTGCCCTTGTTTGTGATGCTTGATCCCTGTTTAGTCTCTAATTAATTACCTAAAAATGTGTAATCAAAATTGTTTTTAAAACCCTGAAATTGAATTCAGATTCAGTTTCAAAGTTCATGTCTTTGGAAATCAAAATCTTTTAAACTAATGGGTTTCAAGTGTTGGGCTTGTAAACAAAGATGTAGATCATTAATCAAAGAACAAGTTTTATCAAAATAGTTTTGAAATTTGTTATGTGAAATCAAGAGATGGGAAGTGTTGAAGAGAGGCCGTCAGTCATGAATAGTAAAACCAGTAGCAGTGTGCTCGGCTGCTCACCGTTGATCGCCACTGCCTTAGTGCTGCTTCTCCATGCACGACACGTAGCTGTTTCACCATGGCATCAGCAAACAGTTGCTGGATCTTCTAGGCACCTTGCCCTTGACTTCTTTTACCCCATCGCCGGTCATCTCTCTCTTTCTCTTTTCCCACCGCCGCCGGCAAGCTCCCTCGCCGAACCAAATTCGCCGCCATTGCTTTACCTCCATCCAATTCCTCTCGCTAGTAGCCTCTGATTGTTCTTTCTCTTCCATTCTACCTAATTGCACTACCCCTCACCAACGGATTGTAACACCCTAATTTTGCATTTTCTAAAAAAATAGTCAAATTGATTTATTTAAGCAATTTAGGTGAGCATTCAAACCTAGGGAAGTAATAATTTTTATAAAACTAAAATCAAATATAAGATTAGCTACAAGTGATGCATACATGCTACTACATATTATTTTGTGAATGTTTGGAATTGATTAAAGATTTCAAAGAGAATTGAAATTTGAATTTAAAAATGGATTTGGAAAATTGTTAAAAAAAAGAAAAGAATCATTTTCCTCTCCCTCCCTTCTTGATTTTCGGCCTGCAGGCCTTTCCTTCTGCTGGCCCAGCTCCCTCCCGTTGGCCCAACCGGCCACTGGCCCATTTCCTTCCCGCGGCCCAGCTCGCGCGATGCGTCCTGCCAGCCCAGCTCGCCTCCCCCTTGCGCACCGCGTGGCCCAGCACCTGTGCCGGCCCAGCCGAACGGCCTTCTGCGGGCAACCGCTGCCGCGCCTCCTTTCCCCGGCCGTTGACCGACCAGGCCCGCCTGTCGGCGCCGTCCCCTTCCTCCCGCGCGACTCGGAAACCGCCCGTGCGTGCGCCTGGGCAACCACCGCCCACGCCTCCGATCGTGGGAGCGCCCCCCGCTCCTCGGCCTCGATTTAAAGGAGCTGAGCCCCCCCCCCCCCCACGCGCCCCCCTGCTGTCCCCGCTCACTCTCGCGTCGCCCGTGCCCGAGGAGACAGCCGCGCCGTGGACGCCGTGAACCGTCGTCCGCCATCCGCGTCGACCACCTTCCCCAAGCCGTCTCTGACCAGTTTCTTCCCCGCTGTGAGAATCCCTGTGCTCCCCTCTACCTCCCCATGCATTCGATTCGTTGTTTCATAGCCCCTAGAGCTTTAACCACTTGTGCCGAGAATCTCCGGCCACCGTCCATGGCGACCGCCGCCACGGCAGCACCCTCCGGCCACTTCTTTGGCCTAGCCGAGACTGCCTACTCCCCCTGCTAACCCCGGTGCTCTCAGTTCTTCGTTTGGTGAACCCTAGCCCCCTAACCGAGCTCGCCGGTGAGCTCCCGTTGCCATTCATGGCTGAGTCGCCATGCTGCCACTGTTCCGACCGGCCATCCTCCTTCTCTCTCCCCCGGATTTGTTTCTGGCCGTTCCTTTCTAATCCGACGCCTCTGATTGGCCGATACCTCTTCGGGGGTCAATTTGCTAAAGAGACCCTATAATTTTCTAAGTCCTAACCCGCAGTCCAAAGCGTATTTCCCCGAGTACGCATTCTCGTTTTGAAAGCGTAAAGTTCACTGCTTTAGTCTAAAATACGTTTTCAGTATTTATAGAAATGCCATTTGAACTGTTTTGCTTATAAAATTGTCGTTTTAGCTCTGAATTGATCCGTTCAAATTGCGTTAGCTTCGTAATTTCATAATCTACATGTTAGAATCACTGTTAGTCAAGTTTAGAACTTTTTTAATTTCATGGTTAGATTTAATTAAATATATTGCTATAGGAAATCCTGTTTGAATCATAACTTTCGCATTTTAGCTCCATTTTTCGTGAACTTCGCGTTGACGTGATAGTAGCGAGACGTAGATTATTTTCACAAACATTTTATCTTATTTTCTATACTGTTGGTGTACTGTTCTAATGATAGGAATGTTTGCTTTGCATGAATGCTTTTGGAATGTTGTATGTTGCCGTGTTGGTTGCGTTCAGACGGTGAGGAGAACATGAGAGACCAAGAATTCTTCGACGACCAGTAGGACCAGCAAGAGTTTGTGAACCAAGGCAAGTATAGCATGGGCCTACCTTGATGTCCTATTCACCATTATTAATTACTCATTTGCATGTGTCTAATTTTGAAACCCGTAAGGACATCCTAGTGATTGATTATCCTGTTCCTTGTCTCCTATGGGTTATTTGCATATGGGCAGACTGCTAGTGCTCTAACTAAACATGATCTACATGATGATGAAGGATTCTATGGAACTAAAAGTATAACATGATTTATAACAACTATTCCATAGGGCGACGGTGCAAATGACTTTTGATCATGTTGCTCTCGGCCCTCCATAAGGACTTTCTGTCAGCAAAAGCTAGGACTAACAGTGCAACCGGGAGAGTCATATGGCTCTGACTTTAGCTCAGTAATAGGACCTTTTCTAGCTAGTTAGAGGTTACCTTTTTGGCGCAAATGGGGCTTGCCACGTTGGGTATAGGGCTGCCTCTGTTCCTATGAGTATGGCCGCGATGGATATGTGAGGGTTCCTACATCTGCCTACCAAGGAAACCTAGCGGCCCTAACTTATTAGAGAAACCTATGAAATGGCTTCATAGTGTACCCTGCCCGCTCACCTTGGCAGTGACATGGGAGTAATTAACCCGGGCATATGGGAATCACGACTCGCGGTGAATGTGCACCACCTCTGCAGAGGGTAACAAACTGTTATAACAGCCGTGCTCACGGTCATGAGCGGCCCGGAAAACTCACAGAATAACTAGATACTTGTTGATGATCATTTAAGATGTTCTATGATGTTATATGATATACTTGACCCTGATATCTGTTCATATGAGATTAAATAGGAGCTTAAGCATAATTTGATAATACCTGAGAATAAAAGCTTGACTTACTAAAAATGCTAACTGCAGTAAACCAGAGTCAACCTTTTTGAGCTTAATAACCCCATGTTAACTTGTCAAGTACGGGATGTACTTACGCTTGTTTATTTTCTTTATTTGGATAAAAATCCTAGATGGGTAACAGATGACAACAGGTATGAGGAATTCCCGGAGGATTTTTAGGCTTGTGGTCAACCAGTTGACCTTCCCTGTGATGAAGCCCACGAGAGTCTTATTATCTTTTTATTTTCCACTGTGTGATGTAAGACTAAGTTGTATTATGGATCTGATGTAAGGACACCGTGATGATACTTTATGTAATTTGTCAGCTTGTGTGTGTGATGGATCCCTGGGCACACACGAGTTTTGTGCATTCAATTTTATCCTTAAAATTGGGTGTGACAAATTGGTATCAGAGCCGTGTTGACTGTAGGACGCAAGCCTAGTTAGAAAACGGTCGTTTTAGCATCCTTGCTCCTCTGGTTTCTTGCTTACTGTCTTATTCTTGTTATTTTATTAAAACATTTATGCTTTTCATACCTTAATCTATTATTTAAAATTGTTGATTCTAATTCTATCTCACTTTAAATCTATAGATGTCTCATAACCCGAAGACTGCTTGCCTTAGCACTGCTGGCTATCGTGCCCTGTTCACCCCACGTGCTCCACAGGTGGAGAAGGAGATTGTGATCATCTCCGACGATGAGGAGATGACTACCCCGACGCCTGCACCTGCTCCTACTCTAGTTGCCGCGCCGGTCTATCCTGTCATAGCTACACCTGAGGAGTTGACGGCTACTTCCTCCACACCTGCACCATCCCCAGCTATCCCCGTGGTGGATGAGGAGATTGGCTGGAAGTGCAAGTACTACTTCAAGCCAGCTCCAGAGATGGCCTACTACCACACCCTCCTCACTCACGTGCTGGATGACTACTACCCCGACTTGCACACCTCCATCAGCTACCACTGTGCCGAGTACCAGCATCCATTGGAGGCTACCTTCTGGAAGGTAGAGCTGGTGGTCACTGCCTGGAATGACATCAAGAATGGACATGAGGTGGAGACTGTCCACTGTGCCCCTGCCAGGAGAGCCCATGCCTTGGATGGCATGAAGGATGCAGCACAGAACGCCTATATCCACTACCATGGTCGTCGCTTTGAGGCCATGAGGGAGGATCGCTTCAGGTTCCTTCCTCGCAATGATCATGAGGGTGTTTGGCAGGTTTTGGCTCCACCAAAGAGTGAACCAACTCTGGAAGCAACGGTGCAGCATGTCCACGCTATGCAGGGGGTGGATGAGGAAGTCAAAGGAGAACTGTGTGCATCTCAGAGGGCTCAGAGACGCCTCCAGAAGCAAGTGGATGAACTTCGAGCACAACTTGGGCAGCCTTCGATCTACAAGAAGAAGCGCCGGTCCTTCACCATGATTGACACCGCTCCATAGGTGTTAGGTGCCTTGATCTAGATTACCACGTCGTTAGTTCGTGTTTCATATTTAGTTTTGTTTGGTCTTGTGAACTTGGATGATTAGATGTTTAATTTGTGAACTTGGTTGATTTGGTATTTGTTTGATTGCTGGAAGTTTGTGGGCATGTCCACAACTTCCTTAGATTGGAACTTTAAGTTTAGAATGAAATCTTAATGCAGATGCCTCGCTTTATCTTATCTCTACTGTGCTGATTTCTGGAGCAGCCTGTGTTCTTTATCTGGTATCTCGAAATTTGGGCTGTCAAAAATTCTGAAATTTTTGTGGAGATAACTAGACCTCTGTATCTTTCAAATGTCTCTGGAATCACGTCAATAGCTGTTCAAGTTTGTGAGATCTAGCTGACACAAGTTGATGTCCCTGTGCTGTCTGGAACCCAGAACAGTTTCGGTTTAGCTCTACTTTTGACCATGTGTGTGTCAGAATCTGTAAAATTGATCTAAATAAAAGTTGTAGCTGATCTCCTAAGCTTTCTAACAAATCTTGGTGCACCTCTGTTGGATCTCTAAAACTCGAGTTATAACAGTTTTACTGAACTGCTGAATTTGAATCTTGTCCAGAAAATTCTCAGCATTGTTTCTTATCTTTTGTAAGCTCTCTATAATTTGGAAAATCTCTAAATTTTGCACATTTATTGGAAAACAGATGGCCGCAAGAGGAGGAAGAGGTAGAGGCCGTGGTCATGGATGTGATGCTCTCATAAATCCACCACCGCCGCCACCTGTGACCATGGAACAAATATTGGGAATGCAAGCGCAGCTGATGCAAGCTATGATGCAGCGCTTGGACAATGAACCTGCAAGAGGACCACCGCTTGTTCAGGTCAGAGATAAGCATGGAGAGTTTATGAAAGGTTGACCACTGGTGTTCACCCATGCCTCAGACCCTATGGAGACAGATGATTGGTTGTGTGCTGTGGAGAAACAACTGAACATAGCACAATGCAACGATCTGGAGAAGGTGTTGTATGCTTCTGGGCAACTCCAAGGAGCTGCTCAGGATTGGTGGGAATCATTTCAGTTTGGACGTCCCAACAATGCTCTTGCTATCACCTGGTAGGAATTCAAGGACAATTTCTGGTCATACCATATTCCCGATGGACTAGTGGAACTGAAGCAAGAAGAATTCAGGTCCCTCAAGCAAGGATCCATGACTGTGGCGGAGTATCAGGACAAGTTCGCACAACTATCACGCTATGCTCCAAATGATGTAGCGGACGACAAGGATAAGCAACGCCGTTTCCTCAAGGGACTCTATGATGGACTATAGCTCCAGCTGATGTCTAATACCTACCCTAACTTCCAGTCTTTGGTGAATCGCGCTATCGTGATTGACGATAAGTGCAAGGAGATGGAAGCTAAGAAGAGAAGGCTCCAAGGGCAAGCTTCTAGAAGCAACACTCGCTCACGTGCTTATCCCCAGCAAGGTTTCCAGTAGAGGAATCAAGGACCAACTCACTAGGGAAACCGAGGTCAGTATCCTTAGTGGAACCAGTTCTAGCAACGCCCCCACTACCAGCAACAGTTTGGAAATCAGCGACCCCCGCAACAGACCAGCAATCCTACAACACGCCAAGGAGTGCCCAACAATGCTCCTGTGAAGAGTGGTGCACCCAACAATCCCAATGCCTACTATCGCTGTGGAGAGGTAGGTCACTATGCTCATCAGTGTCCTAAGAAGCAGAACCAACAAGCACCTCAAAACCAGACCGGCAATCAGAAGTTCAACGCCCGACCACCTCACACTGCGAAGGTGAACTATGTGTCATCTGATGTAGCTCAGGAGACGCCTGAGGTCATGTTGGGTATGTTCAGCGTCAACTCTATCTTTGCTATCGTACTTTTTGATTCTGGTGCTTCGCATTCTTTTATCTCCCAAGCTTTTGTTAGAATGCATATCATACCTTTGTGTGCCATGAAAAACCCCATACTAGTAAATTCCCCGGGAGGTAGTATGCTAGCTTCTTATTGGAGCCCCTCAACTAGCATTTCCTTAAGGGGGGTAGACTTCAAAGTGAAGCCTATTGTGTTGAGAACAGCGGGAATTGATCTTATTTTGGGAATGGATTGGATGAAACAACACCGGGCAGTGATTCAGTGTCAGGAGAAATCTATGATTGTGACATCACTCAATGGAGATAGAATCTGTGTAGAAGTGGTAGTGCAAGCCCAGCCTACAGCCACAGTGAACCAGCTAGATGGTGAAGCCAATGAACAAGATCGTGTCGTAGAGGAGTTCCCAGATGTCTTCCCCGATGACTTGCCAGGTATGCCACCTGATCGAGACATTGAATTCATTATTGAATTATTACCTAGAACTGCACCAATAGCTGAACGTCCATATAGAATGGGAGTTAATGAATTAGAAGAGCTTAAGAAACAACTAAAAGAGTTGCAAGAAAAAGGTTTCATATGCCCCAGTTCTTCCCCATGGGGGGCACCTGTGATCTTTGTGGATAAGAAGAATGGTAGTCAACGGTTGTGTGTGTGGATTACCGTTCACTTAATGAGGTTACAATCAAGAATAAATACCCTTTGCCTAGAATTGATGATTTGTTTGATCAGTTGAGAGGAGCCCATATGTTCTCCAAGATTGATCTCTGCTCTGGTTATCATTAGCTTAAGATTCAAAACTCGGACATACCCAAGACAGCATTCACTACACGGTATGGATTATATGAGTATACCGTTATGTCTTTTGGATTGACCAATGCACCTGCATACTTCATGTATCTGATGAATAAGGTGTTCATGGAATTTCTGGATAAATTTGTGGTGGTATTCATAGATGACATACTAATATTCTCCAAGACTAAAGAAGAACATGCTGAACATATAAGGTTAGTCTTGCAAAAGCTTAGAGAGTATAAGTTGTACGCTAAGCGGAGCAAGTGTGAGTTTTGGTTGAAGGAAGTCTCTTTTCTGGGTCATGTAGTCTCCAATGGTGGAATAGCAGTGGATCCAGGCAAAGTGTAAGATGTATTGAATTGAAAACCACCAACTACTATAAGTGAGATTCGTAGCTTTTTGGGATTGGCTGGATACTATAGAAGGTTCATTGAAGGTTTTTCCAAGCTAGCCAAGCCTATGACAGCTCTGTTGGAAAAGAGTGCTAAGTATGTGTAACACCCTCGGTGTTATGCCTTAATCAAAATATTAAACCATGTCATGAGCATCATGTTTATGTATTATTGCTTATGGTAAATGAGAAATTAAATTTTATTGCACTAATTCTCAAATTGAGCTCTAATTTATTCCTTATCTAAGTTGTCCTTCCAGCACGCCATCTCTCTTCACGTGAGAGCTCTATAGCCACAAAGTCAAATGATAAATTATTGTCATTCACTAATTATTAGCATACCACTTGGCAAGATTTATATCTCCATCAATCTCGCGACGCGCCACTGTCATCTCTCGTTGTTCCAATTATCCCGCCTTTACTTCGCTTGCTAATCACCTTGAAAAATTATCAGTGCACGACGCGCTACCACTGCCATAGTGTGTCGCACACGCTACGCATTAATCTCACTCACAAGTTCGACCGGCGAGCATGCTGCTCGCTCACTGCTTTGCAAACACGGTGCACGCACCCAACATGTCAGAACGGTACCAGTGCAGATTTTTCCTCACGTCAGAACTGGAGCGGCGAAGATTTTCCATACGTTGGTACTGTAGCAGTGCAGGAAACACTGTTCACGCGCGGAAGCCACCGTGCAAGAGCGGAAACCACTGTTCATGCGCAGAAGTTACTGTTCACCCATAGAAAAATCACCGTAGCCAGTGGAAAATGCTGTTTATCCATGCAGCACGTCGTTTCCGCGGCACTTTATTACCTTTAAGCAAGCTAGTTTAGCCACTAATCTTATGACGCGTCGCTGTCGCGTCTTTGCTTCTCTATTCCTGCGTCTCCTGTCTTTAAAAGAATACGCCGAGTTATTTCGCTCCGCTGCTCACTTGCTTCTCTCGAATCAAGTTTCTCTGTTCTTACCCGTGAAAGCTGCGTCTATCGATTTCTCCTGAGCTGCAATAATCAGCTGAGGTAGCTAGTCTATAATTGATCTTTTCATTCTCTAATATTTCCTTGATCTGTGATCTCCTCCTCAATTAATTCCTTAACCTGCATAAATGAACCAGCACCCCACCGCCAAGCACGTTCAGCCCCAAAGCCCACTCCAGTCCTGACATGCTCGTAAGTCCAAGACCACTCAAAGTTCAATCCTTGAATTAATTCTCTCATGACCAAAGACCACACCACCGCACACGGCATGGAGTCAGAGGACAACCCTGCCAACTCGTTCATGCTTCCTGACTACTTGGCTTGTCATGACCACCCACAACCAGTGCTATATATGGTTCTGCTCCGCTCCACGCAGGGCAAGCAATTGCTAAGCTCCCTGGTGTCTCTCATCTTGCATTGCCTCCGCACATCAATCACTGTAGGTGGCACTTCATTCAATTCTGAGGTAGCTAGCCTGTAAGAATTCCTTCATTCTTCTTCTTATTTTCTTGACTCGCGGTCTCATCTAGTAATTCTAGACCCACAGTCATGTGCAAGTCAGCAAGTTCAATTGCGTGATTAGCCTCCTCCAATAATATCATTTTCTTCATCTCTAGAGCTCATTTAAATTTATTTATTGATTGTGAAATAAATTTTGTTAGATTCCTAAATTCATGATCTATCTGTTAGTGTAATTAGTTCGTATAGTTTAGTGATACCTTTAGGGTTACTTTATTATTTTGAAATGCTTATTATGGTTATTTAGAGAATGAATTTTTGTGATGCATGGTAGCTAGTGCACCTTGTTTTATTATATATATAGTAAATTGATATTAACAATAAGGATGCCTTTAGTTGCTAAGATAATACATGAAATGTTTCATACTTGTTTAGTGGGAATAATAGGTAACTTTGCGTATTAGTCATTAGAGTTAGCTTAGTAGCTTGGTAGATGTATTCTTATTTTAAGAGTTGCGGTTGCCTATATATTAATTATTGCATCATCATCACTGCATGCATATAGAGGACGAGCCACTAGAGATCGTGACATTCGGCGAGCAGGAGTACGACGAAGTCATCGAAGAGTACGAGGAGATCCTCGTGCAGGAGGACGTTCCGGAGCCACCCGTCACTGCCTTTGCTGACACCGCGCCTGCCCAAGGCAAGCCCCGGTGCATAACCCCTATTTTTAAATGATCACTGAATATATTTATATGATATGCATTTACGTTACAGGCATTTTATGGAAGCTACATGCATAAATATATCCACCATGAGTCCTACTAGTATAGGTCGAGTAGCTGCTATGCTCAGGATGTCGGTAGCGTGAGTAACCTGTCGTTACTCGCAAATAGGTGTTTAAACTGTGATATCATGATGAAATAATAGAAAGGAAAATGGTGACCGGACAGGGATGTGGATTTGGTACTGGTGGGTGTGAGGGGTTGTGTCCTACGGCCAACAGGGCATAGCCCGGTTACACTTTTTCCCTGTCTGTGTCGATTAAGGACCGGTCGTTGCATATGACTCTAGGCAAGTCACAGATTATTGTCCTGAGCACATACTTGGGTATGGGCGCAAGGAAGGCTTGCTGCTCTCTTGTCGCGGATCTGGCTCTTTCTGGACCGACTGATGGGAAGAGGAGGTGGTGGAGGTCCTTACACCGCACTGAGTCCGGGACTCAGGATGTGGGGGCTTGGAGTCCAAGTTTGGACGGGGACCTGGACACCCGGGACAGGAGAGTGGTAGGTTAGTCCTGCTTGTGCCTGGGGTACAAGCGGGGCATGTGTCTTCGAGGTACCCAGCTGGGCACATTGATTCGCGAATCGCCGGGTTATCTCTCATGACCAAAGACCACACCACCGCACACGGCATGGAGTCAGAGGACAACCCTGCCAACTCGTTCATGCTTCCTGACTACTTGGCTTGTCATGACCACCCACAACCAGTGCTATATATGGTTCTGCTCCGCTCCACGCAGGGCAAGCAATTGCTAAGCTCCCTGGTGTCTCTCATCTTGCATTGCCTCCGCACATCAATCACTGTAGGTGGCACTTCATTCAATTCTGAGGTAGCTAGCCTGTAAGAATTCCTTCATTCTTCTTCTTATTTTCTTGACTCGCGGTCTCATCTAGTAATTCTAGACCCACAGTCATGTGCAAGTCAGCAAGTTCAATTGCGTGATTAGCCTCCTCCAATAATATCATTTTCTTCATCTCTAGAGCTCATTTAAATTTATTTATTGATTGTGAAATAAATTTTGTTAGATTCCTAAATTCATGATCTATCTGTTAGTGTAATTAGTTCGTATAGTTTAGTGATACCTTTAGGGTTACTTTATTATTTTGAAATGCTTATTATGGTTATTTAGAGAATGAATTTTTGTGATGCATGGTAGCTAGTGCACCTTGTTTTATTATATATATAGTAAATTGATATTAACAATAAGGATGCCTTTAGTTGCTAAGATAATACATGAAATGTTTCATACTTGTTTAGTGGGAATAATAGGTAACTTTGCGTATTAGTCATTAGAGTTAGCTTAGTAGCTTGGTAGATGTATTCTTATTTTAAGAGTTGCGGTTGCCTATATATTAATTATTGCATCATCATCACTGCATGCATATAGAGGACGAGCCACTAGAGATCGTGACATTCGGCGAGCAGGAGTACGACGAAGTCATCGAAGAGTACGAGGAGATCCTCGTGCAGGAGGACGTTCCGGAGCCACCCGTCACTGCCTTTGCTGACACCGCGCCTGCCCAAGGCAAGCCCCGGTGCATAACCCCTATTTTTAAATGATCACTGAATATATTTATATGATATGCATTTACGTTACAGGCATTTTATGGAAGCTACATGCATAAATATATCCACCATGAGTCCTACTAGTATAGGTCGAGTAGCTGCTATGCTCAGGATGTCGGTAGCGTGAGTAACCTGTCGTTACTCGCAAATAGGTGTTTAAACTGTGATATCATGATGAAATAATAGAAAGGAAAATGGTGACCGGACAGGGATGTGGATTTGGTACTGGTGGGTGTGAGGGGTTGTGTCCTACGGCCAACAGGGCATAGCCCGGTTACACTTTTTCCCTGTCTGTGTCGATTAAGGACCGGTCGTTGCATATGACTCTAGGCAAGTCACAGATTATTGTCCTGAGCACATACTTGGGTATGGGCGCAAGGAAGGCTTGCTGCTCTCTTGTCGCGGATCTGGCTCTTTCTGGACCGACTGATGGGAAGAGGAGGTGGTGGAGGTCCTTACACCGCACTGAGTCCGGGACTCAGGATGTGGGGGCTTGGAGTCCAAGTTTGGACGGGGACCTGGACACCCGGGACAGGAGAGTGGTAGGTTAGTCCTGCTTGTGCCTGGGGTACAAGCGGGGCATGTGTCTTCGAGGTACCCAGCTGGGCACATTGATTCGCGAATCGCCGGGTTATCCGGTACGGCTTGTCTGCGGTTTAGCACCGTAGTAAGAACTGAAAGTTGAAAGGAGAAGAAATGGAACTGATTGCTCAACTCTTGCTTGAAAGTAGAACAGGCTTATATAGATTGACTAGATGAAAACTTAATACGGCTGATGATAATAATGTATCAATAAGGACTCACTATTAGTATTGCTTTTTGCTAAAAGAGAACCAGCAAACCATAAAGCCTAGCATATTCCTTGGAGTCGGGAAAGTATTCCCACTATCGGATAAGTCTTGCGAGTACATTATGTACTCAGGGTTTATTTACCCCTGTTGCAGGTGATGCTTGAGGAGTTCCTTGTGTGGAGGATCCATCTGGTGGGCTCAGACGGAATCCTCGTTATCTTATCGCTAGATGTTATCTTTTAATATTCCGCTGTTTATCATTCCACACTCTATATTTGGTATTGTAATAATGTACTTTTCAAGAAACTCTAATGTATGAGATAGACTTGTGTTGTAACTCATTTTCATTATTGGATCCTTGGGAAAAATGTGGATCTTTCGGGTTCTCCCTTGGGGTGTGCTCGACGGACACCGCTCGCTGTAGTTACTTTTGAGGTGCTTAGTGTCTGATGGAAGACGAGCGCCTTCATAAGTACGCTATTTCAGGTGGTTCTACCACAGTATGTATGGTCGGATAAATGCCAAGCAAACTTTGATGAGCTAAAGAAGAGATTGACTACAACTCCAGTATTAATTCTGCCCGATTTAAGCAAGAACTTCTCTATATATTGTGATGCATCCCGGTTGGGCCTTGGATGTGTGCTTATGCAAGAAGGAAGAGTGGTGGCATATGCATCTAGACAACTAAGGAAGCATGAGTTGAATTATCCTACTCATGACTTGGAATTGGCAGCTATGGTTCATGCTTTGAAGATCTAGAGACATTATCTAATTGGACATAAGAGTGATATCTATACTGATCATAAGAGTTTGAAGTATTTCTTCACCCAATCAGATCTGAATCTGAGGCAACATTGTTGGTTGGAATTGATCAAAGACTATGATTTGGAAGTGCATTATCACCCAGGAAAGGCAAACGTCATAGCTAATGCACTTAGCAGAAAGAGCTATGCCAATGGACTTCAGATAACATCTATGTCAGTAGAGTTGTGTGCTGAAATGGAGTATCTCAACTTGAGCCTTGTCACTAATGCAATGGAATTGGTGATAGAGCCTACATTGGAGCAAGAGATATGAAAAGGTCAATTGGAGGATGAAAAACTTAAGGAGATAACAGAGAATGTAGTGCTTGGAAAGGCACCCGGATTCAGAATGGATGAGAATGGCACTCTTTGGTTCGGAAAAAGGATATGTCTACCTGAAGTGAAAGCTATCCGTGATGCAATTCTACAAGAGGCCCATGAGTCTGCTTATTCTATACATCCCGGAAGTACCAAGATGTACTTGGATCTCAAGGAGAAGTATTGGTGGTATGGTTTGAAGAGAGATGTGGCAGAATATGTAGCTTTGTGTGACACTTGTCAAAGAGTGAAAGCTGAGCATCAAAGACCTGCAAGGTTACTACAACCAATGAAGATTCCTGAATGGAAATGGGAAGAAGTTGGTATGGATTTTATCGTGGGATTGCCCCGCACTCAAAGAGGCTATGATTCAATATGGGTAATAGTGGATCGACTCACCAAGGTTGCTCACTTTTTACAAGTCAAGACCACCTATACGGGTGCAAGACTAGCAGAGTTGTACATGGAAAGAATAGTGTGCTTACATGGTGTTCCCAAGAAAATTATGTCGGATAGAGGCAGTTAGTTTACATTGCAATTCTGGCATAAAGTACATAGATCTTTGGGGACAAAGTCGAATTTCAGTTCCGCTTACCACCCGCAAACTGATGGACAGACAGAAAGGATCAATCAGAATTTGGAAGATATGTTGAGAGCTTGTGCACTTCAGTATGGTGATAGTTGGGATAAGAGTTTGCCATACGTAGAGTTTTCGTACAACAACAGTTATCAGAAGAGTCTCAAGATGGCACCTTTCGAGGCGTTGTATGGACGTAAATGTAGGACGCCATTGTTCTGGAATCAGACTGGAGAAACTCAAGTGTTTGGACCTAATGTCCTTAGAGACACGAAAGAACAAGTGAGAATGATTAGAGACAATTTGAGAGTAGCTCAGTCCCGATAGAAGAGTTACGCTGATACTCGCAGAAGAGAGCTGACTTTCAAAGTTGGTGATTATGTGTACTTGAAGGTGTCACCAATGAGAAGTGTGAGAAGATTCAATATGAAGGGAAAGTTAGCACCAAGGTATATAGGACCTTTTAAGATCCTAGAGAGACGTGGAGAAGTAGCTTATCAGTTGGAACTGCCTGAGAGTTTATCAGGTGTGCATGATGCGTTCCATGTTTCCCAATTGAAGAAGTGTTTGAGGGTACCAAAAAAGCAAATTCCTTTGGAAGAACTTGCTGTTAAGGAGGATCTTACTTATGAAGAGTATCCGATAAAGATCTTGGAAACTGCCGAAAGAGTTACGAGAAGCTGAATCATAAAGATATGCAAGGTGTAGTGGAATCGGTATACAGAGGATGAAGCTATGTGGGAAAGAGAAGAGGATATGAGAAAGACTTATCCTCAACTGTTTGAGTAAGCAATCACCCGAATCTCGAGGACGAGTTTCATTTTAAGGGGGGTAGAATTGTAACACCCTAATTTTGCATTTTCTAAAAAAAATAGTCAAATTGATTTATTTAAGCAATTTAGGTGAGCATTCAAACATAGGGAAGTAATAATTTTTATAAAACTAAAATCAAATATAAGATTAGCTACAAGTGATGCATACATGCTGCTACATATTATTTTGTGAATGTTTGGAATTGATTAAAGATTTCAAAGAGAATTGAAATTTGAATTTAAAAATGGATTTGGAAAATTGTTAAAAAAGAGAAAAGAATCATTTTCCTCTCCCTCCCTTCTTGATTTTTGGCCTACAGGCCTTTCCTTCTACTGGCCCAGCTCCCTCCTGCTGGCCCAACCAACCGCTGGCCCATTTCTTCCCCGCGGCCCAGATCGCGCGATGCGTCCTGCCAGCCCAGCTCGCCTCCCCCTTGCGCACCGTGCGGCCCAGCACCTGCGTCGGCCCAGCCGAGCGGCCTTCCGCGGGCAACCGCTGCCGTGCCTCCTTTCCCCGGCCGCTGACCGACCAGGCCCGCCTGTCAGCGCCGTCCCCTTCCTCCCGTGCGACTCAAAAACCGCCCGCGCGTGCGCCTGGGCAACCGCCGCCCGCGCCTCTGATCGTGGGAGCGCCCCTCGCTCCTTGGCCTTGATTTAAAGGAGCCGAGCCCCCTCCCCGTGCGCCCCCCTGCTGTCCCCACTCACTCTCGTGTCACCCGTGCCCGAGGAGACAGCCGTGCCGTGGACGCCGTGAACCGCCGTCCGCCATCCGCGTCGACCACCTTCCCCGAGCCGTCTCCGACCAGTTTCTTCCCCACTGTGAGAATCCCTATGCTCCCCTCTACCTCCCCATGCATTCGATTCGTTGTTTCACGGCCCCTAGAGCTTTAACCACTTGCGCCGAGAATCTTCGGCCGTCGTCCATGGCGACCACCGCCACGGCAGCACCCTCCGGCCACTTCTTAGGCCTAGCCGAGACCCCCTACTCCCCCCGCTAACCCCGGTGCTCTCGGTTCTTTGTTTGGTGAACCCTAGCCCCCTAACCGAGCTCGCCGGTGAGCTCCCGTCGTCGTTCATGGCTGAGCCGCCGCGCTGCCACTGTTCCGGCCGGCCATCGTCCTTCTCTCTCCCCCGAATTTGTTTCTGGCTGTTCCTTTCTAATCCGACGGCTCTGATTGGCCGATACCTCTTCGGGGGTCAATTTGCTAAAGAGACCCTATAATTTTCTAAGTCCTAACCCGCAGTCCAAAGCGTATTTCCTCGAGTACGTATTCTCGTTTTGAAAGCGTAAAGTTCACTGCTTTAGTCTAAAATATGTTTTCAGTATTTACAGAAATGCCATTTGAACTATTTTGCTTATAAAATTGTCGTTTTAGCTCCGAATTGATCCGTTCAAATCACGTTAGCTTCGTAATTTCATAATCTACATGTTAGAATCCCTGTTAGTCAAGTTTGGAACTTTTTAATTTCATGGTTAGATTTAATTAAATATATTGCTATAGGAAATCCCATTTGAATCATAACTTTCGCATTTTAGCTCTGTTTTTCGTGAACTTCGCATTGACGTGATCGTAGCGAGATGTAGATTATTTTCACAAACATTTTATCTTATTTTCTATACTGTTGGTGTACTGTTCTAATGATAGGAATGTTTGCTTTGCATGAATGCTTTTGAAATGTTGTATGTTGCCGTGTTGGTCGCGTTCAGACGGTGAGGAGAACGTTGGAGACCAAGAATTCTTCGATGACCAGCAGGACCAGCAAGAGTTTGTGAACCAAGGCAAGTATAGCATGGGCCAACCTTGATGTCCTATTCACCATTATTAATTACTCATTTGCATGTGTCTAATTTTGAAACCTGTAAGGACATCCTAGTGATTGATTATCCTGTTCCTTGTCTCCTATGGGTTATTTGCATATGGGTAGACTGCTAGTGCTCTAACTGAACATGATCTACATGATGATGAAGGATTCTATGGAACTAAAAGTATAACATGATTTATAACAACTGTTCCATAGGGTGATGGTGCAAATGACTTTTGATCATGTTGCTCCCGACCCTCCATAAGGACTTATCTGTTGGCAAAAGCTAGGACTGACAGTGCAACCGGGAGAGTCATATGGCTCTGACTTTAGCTCAGTAATAGGACCTTTTCTAGCTAGTTAGAGGTTACCTTTTTGGCGCAAATGGGGCTTGCCACGTTGGGTATAGGGCTGCCTCTGTTCCTATGAGTATAGCCGCGATGGATATGTGGGGGTTCCTACATCTGCTTACCAAGGAAACCTAGCGGCCCTAACTTGTTAGAGAAATCTATGAAATGGCTTCATAGTGTACCCTGCCCGCTCACCTTGGCAGTGACATGGGAGTAATTGACCTGGGCATATGGGAATCATGACTCATGGTGAATGTGCACCACCTCTGCAGAGGGTAACAAACTGTTATAACAGTCGTGCTCACGGTCACGAGCGGCCCAGAAAACTCACAGAATAACTGGATACTTGTTGATGATCATTTAAGATGTTCTATGATGTTATATGATATACTTGACCCTAATATCTGTTCATATAGGATTAAATGGGAGCTTAAGCATAATTTGATAATACCTGAGAATAAAAGCTTGACTTACTAAAAATGCTAACTGCAGTAAACCAGAGTCAACCTTTTTGAGCTTCATAACCCCATGTTAACTTGTTAAGTATGGGATGTACTTACGCTTGTTTATTTTCTTTATTTGGATAAAAATTTCGGATGGGTAACAGATGACAACGGGTATGAGGAATTCCCGGAGAATTTTTAGGCTTGTGGTCAACCAGTTGACCTTCCCTGTGATGAAGCCCACGAGAGTCTTATTATCTTTTTATTTTCCGCTGTGTGATGTAAGACTAAGTTGTATTATGGATCTGATGTAAGGACACCGTGATGATACTTTATGTAATTTGTCAGCTTGTGTGTGTGATGGATCCCTGGGCACACACGAGTTTTGTGCATTCAATTTTATCCTTAAAATTGGGTGTGACACGGATTCGGCCACGCGCACCATTCTTGCCGTGGCCATGCCGCCATGGCCTTCATGACCCCCTCCCAGTGGCCAACGCGTTCCTATGCATATCCCTCCTTGTCTTTTGTTTTAGTCTTTCCTTGATGCCGTGGTCATGATCGTCCTTTTTGTTTTGACTCTAGAGTGCCAGACACACCGAAAACATCGTCGTCTACACCGGTTCATGTCGCCAGATACACCATTGACGCCGGTCGCACCTCACCATCTTGGCTCTGACTCAATAAAGCAGTGGATCGACGTCGTGATGAGCTCCTAGTGCCAATTGAACCTTTATCCAAACTTATACCGCTCTCTAGTGGCCGGTGCACCGCCGCGTCGATGTGCTCTACCCTGGCGTGCCGCCATGGCCATGCTACAACCCTAATCCAAGCAACTAGTAGCATAATCATGTTTGAATGAGTGTAGGAAGTGCATGGATGACTTTCCCGTGGCCGGTAACCATGCCGTTAGGTGCCTCCGCCGTGTCGAAGCATCGCCGGGCCACCTTGGTTGGCATCAAGCTCGCTGCGAAACCCTAGCCACCCGTTTAGCTTCCTTAGATGATGCGATAGGCTACCTCGGTCACGTTGGTACCCTTTCCGCCGTCAGAGACCTCGCCACCGGTGAGATCTGCCATGTATCTGCCGGCGCGACCGCGGTCAAAGCGGGCGGAGTCAGGTTTGACCATCAACCCCGTGTGTTAGGGACTGTGGGTGAGGAAGGGGTGAGTAAGAAAAGTTTTTGGTGGTTTATTCTTTTTTAGAAAATGATTAAATGATACTGATTTTTGTTTAATTCATAACTAATTATATAAAGGTGAGAAAAATGTTAAATTTTTTGTTTAGCTTTTTTATGAGATGATCTACCATGGAAAAATATTAGTTGGTCATTTTCAGTAGTTGTGGTATGCTTAAAAATTCCTTGTTTTAATTAAAAAATGAACGTTGTATGGTTTTTATAAATAAAAATACTAATCTTGTGATGCTGAAACTTTTTTTGTAAATGTTATGTGCTAATATCTGTCTCAACAAAAAGTTTGGTGCTGTTTTGATAATTCTAAATAGTTCAATTAATTTAAGTTTGTTTAAATGCATTTTCCTTAATTAATAAATACTAAAATGAACTAGGAAAATACTTAAATAGCTTGGGTGTATTTTGAACATTGTTTGTGGACCTTGGAACACCCAAACCCCTAGTGTTCCTTGGCAACTTATTTCCTTTCTTGATGTGCTCATAATCAACTTGTTGTTTAATAATTAAAATGGTTTACTCAAATGCTTAGTTAGTAGATGCTTATATGTAACCCTTGTGATTGCTTCTTGTATGCTATGACCTAAGATGGTGGCTAGGGTATAGTAATGCTAGTTTAATATTTTGGATAATATAAATATGATGTCTTAGTAATGTAATGACTAAATTAAGTGTGTTGCTTATGCATGTCCTCTCTTTGTAGTCTTAGTTGGTAACTATTTACACTAAGTGAACCTAGCAGTCCTAGCCCTCTTTTGTAATGAGATTTGTGTTGCTTTCTTGTTAAACACATGATCGACTTGTTAATCAAATAATCCAAAATGCTTTGTGAAATATAACCCTAGTTGTACCGTGAAGAAAGTTGTACTCAACTTTCTTAGATTAATTTAACTTCTGTTATGCACCTGTGTATGTCTCATCATGCATCATGGCATGTAGTCCATCATGTTAAGCATACATCATTTATTATGTGTAGTGCATATGAGAGTGAGAAGATTCGTGTTGATCAAGTTTCGGAGAAGGTCCATCCACTAGAGATGTTGGTGCTGAGTCTAACTCCTTTGATCCATAGTGGAATCTAACCTTCTTTGCAATGCAGGCAAGCCCCAGAGCATAAACCCTTCTCTAGCATTTATAAATCTTTATTACACTTTACGTCTTGTGAGATGTGCATTAAGTAAATTAGGAGTTGGTCGAATACTGTTGCAGCATGTTTACCTTTATATTCAGGTATCCTTAGCCGTACCCTGCTAGTATGTGTAGGTCGTTTCACTAATGCTTAGTAATGCTTAGACTTAGATAGAAGTCGAATGATGGTTTCATCGTTCGTGGGAAATAGGTTTTACCTGGCTCATCTCGGCTCTGGTTTTGGGTCATGAGAATACCATGATAAATGAAGATGTTTAAATTGAGACATGGCGGGAATTGATGTTATAGAAAGTGTTCTTGGGCAGACAGGTTCACCTAGTCATGCTCATTCTGCCTGTGTCGATTATGGACCAATCGTTGTAGGGCCGCTTGTGATCGTGACTTGTAGTACTGGTCACATACTCTGGTAAGCCTAATACCTCGGCTATTCCATTACGTGAAAGGCCAACCACGCACTAAGAGTGGAGAGATGACAAGAGTAGCGTGTACACATCCTGTGAATCCATCAGAGTGGCGCAAGGAGGTGGAGTACTGTACTTTCGGGTTGCGTAGGACCCATTCAAGTTTTGGAGGATCCGAGTGAGGGTTGATATATGTATGTCCGAAACTGGGACCTGCATATGTCATGTGGTAAGGAAACCCCAGCTGGGCCAAATCGATTCAAAACGTCGTTTGCTCTACGGTAATAGGAGACACGATCAACTGAACTGCATCATAGTTAATCAATGGAACATGGCTACTTGTGGATAAGGGATGCACATGTGATGAGGTGACTATAGAAGTGATTGATTTAGATCAGGTGCAAATTGGATACGGTGATGACTTAATACAAAGCTAAAACATTGAAAGTAATGATTCACTTGTAGTAAGCTTTTCTGCAAAAGTTATTCTTGCTTTAGACCTTTTCTTAAGCTTTCATACCCTTGAAGTCTTTTCTTTTAGTTGGGTAAGACTTGTTGAGTACCCTCAAGTACGCAAAGTTTGTTAACCCTTGTTGCAGGATCTGACTTGTGTTGCTAATCGAGGTCATGTCGGTGGGCTTGACATGATCTGGCTGTCTCCTCTACCTTAGGTGTTTACCTCAGTTGCTTCTGTAGTTCTACTCACCCGTTGGAAGTTAAAGTTAAGTTGTTATCTGAACATGTTTTGTAAACTACTGTTATAAGTCTTCCGCACTCTGATGTAAGATATTTTTGTACTAAATGTTGTAATATTGTGGTAACTCCATGTTGATCTTGTATGAGTTGTAAAATATGGATGATTCGGCGTTCCCCGAGAACACCCGACATACTACCAGGATTGTGTGGCTTATGTGTGCACCAGTTAGAGGTCTATGAGACAACGACAGGCACATGTGGGCCATATAATCTGGGTGGTTCTACCACAATATCATTACTTATGTTCTTTGTTACTTTTATTATATCATCTAGTTTACCGCTAGTCATATTAAGTTGACAGGCAATTCTCTCCATCGGCCATCTTCCACCAGTGGGCTAGTGGCACCCTGCCATGTTTTTTTTGCTCCACCCATCAATCGTAAAGCACAAAATCCCTAAATTTAACTCAGCATTCCCAAATCCAGAACCCCAACCCGTGACGCTCCACCCCAAACCCTAAAAAATAATCTCTAACCGAAGCTTTCTAGAGATGGACAAGATGGGAGATGAATCTCCCTAGAATGGAAGAGGAGGATGAAGATTTAGTAAAGAAAAAGATCGGGTGTAGAAGAGAGAAACACCCAAGCAGTGCCATATAGGAGTATATAGCAATCGCCAAAAAAAATAATAACTGCAGATCAAAGAATTGAGCTGGACATATGCAGTCAGACATAGTACGTAGTAAGTAATGGGTTTTCTGTTAGATCCAAACGCAACCTAAACACGAGTAGGTAGATCCTGTGGACTTGATGATATTCCACTTTTTTGTATAATTCTCTTTTTATGTACAGTCTAGAAGTTTCTTCTTCTCCTTTTTCTATCAAAAGTTTCTTCGGGTTGTTGGATAGGTCAATCGAGTAATTGTGATTGAATAGACATGACATCTTATAACTATACAATGAGATCAGGAACAGTTCCGAAACTTCAATACTCTCCTCTGTTCCAAATCATACTTTATATTTTAAGTTTATTCTAAGCCAAATTTATTTAACTTTGATATAGTTTATAAAAAAATCCTCCAACATCTAGAACAAATATGTTTCTTAGATTCTTCATGCAATATATTTTAATAAAGTTTTTATTTAAACATGAAGATATATATATCAGTAAAAACTTTTTTCTTAAAACATGGTCAAAGTTAGACCAGCTTGACTTAGAACAAAGTTAAATGAACTATAATTTGAAAAGAAAAAATATCATAGTTTGATTTTTTTAAAGTACCATATCTCTGAGGATTTGTTTCCATGAGGAGTTGGCGAGGGTACAATTTTTTAAGAGAATTTTTATTTTGGTTGGAAAAATAAGAACCGTCGGTAAGAAGAGTACCTCTCTCACCAACAGGCCTCATTCTTCCCACCACAATAAAATTTCTCTATTGCATTGGTTGGTGGGTACCGTAAAAGAGCTCCTTTTTAATACATTTACTTAAAACATATATTTGTTGTAACACCCTAAAATTTGCTACTTTGGAAATATAGTTAAATCGATTTAATTTCGAATTTTTGTGCACATGAAACATAGGAAAGGTAACAAATTTTATTAAATTAAAATTTATCATAGGGCTTAGCAACATTGATATATTTCCTCTGCTCCACACGAAATTCGGCTTTTCTGCTACTGACCGGACGCTGATCACGTCCTGACCGGACGCGTCCAGTCGTCCCGACCGTTTGAGTCACGATTCACTGATTGGACGCTGCCAGCGTCCGGTCACATGCCACCGGATGCATCCGGTCGCATTTTTACCGCTCTAAAACCTCTCTGTACTCGACCGAACTATGTTGTCCTGCGTCCGGTCGATCTACCACCAGTGTCCGGTCCAGCGTCCGATCGCGCCTATTACTGAGCCTCTTGATCGGAGCGTCTGGTCACTTTCCTCCAGCGTCTGGTCCAGCGTCCGGTCACTTCTATGAGCTTGTTTCTTCGTGATCTTGCATACGGCTTGGTTCCTATCTTCATGCTTGGACTTTGCTTGATATCTTGGGTCTTCTCTTATGCTTCTAAGGTCTTGCTTATGGTGTTGATCATCGGATCACCACGTTGCCTTCGTCCAAGTCACGTCTTGCATCCGATTGAACTACAAAACAATCACTTGCAAATTTATTGGTCCAATTTGGTTGTGTTGATCATCAAACACCAAAATCCAAAGTAAATGGGCCAAGGGTCCATTTTCCTTATGGTGCTGTATGATCTCGAGTAGACAATGAGTTTTGTGTTGGTGATCTGGAGCAACACTTTGAAGATCAAGACCAACAGCGATACTTTGAATTAAGGCAAGTATAATATGAGGCTCCTTGTTACCTATTCACTTTAATGCAATCTCAATTTATGTGCATATGTTAATGAACAGCTTGGAGTCTATCTACCTTGATATTGATTATCCTGTCCTTGATTTACCTATGGGTTTTGCATGTGGGTAGTATGCTCAGTTTGCTCCAACTAATATTGATTAAGGAATACAATTAAAGATATATGCAACATGGTATTAAAAGATGCTTTTTTTAGCAACATGGAACCAAGGGGGCTAGAGCATTGGGCCTTTTCTTATGGTGCTCTAGTTTCTCTCTGTAAGGACTTATCTTTAAGTGACAACCCAGGACTTACAGTACAACCATGAGGACCACATGGATCTGGTCTTAGTCTAGTACTTTGCTCTTTCTAGTTTTTAGCAGTTTACCGAAAGGGCAAGAGGGGCATACCAGGCTGGGTATGGGCCTCATCCCCTGGGTGTGTACTATGATGCATGTATCGGTGCCACTTTTGGAGATGACTCCATAACACTTGGGAGATGGAATCCTTAGCGGCTGCTCCTTATTAGAACGACTGGGGAAAAGCTTCGTAGTGTACCCAACCTGCTCACCTTGGAAGTGTTTTGGAAGTAATTAACCCGGGTATATGGGTAACACGACTCGTGGTGAAAGTGTACAACCTCTATAGAGTGTAAAACTGGTATATCAGCCGTGCTCACGGTCACGAGCGGCCTGGACCCTTACTGAATAGTTGGTTACTCGGATGGTTTGAGTTATGATTAAAATTGTTGATATCTCTAATTATTCATATTTGGGAGCCTAAGAATAACTTAGCAACTTATGATTAATAATAAAATAGGACCAACTAAAAGTGCTTACCGTAGTTCAGCCGTGTCAAGCCTTTTGAGCCTGCATCGCCTCATGTTATGCTTGCTAAGCGATGGTAGCTTACGCTTGTTTTATTTCAACACTTTGGTTAAATCCCAGATGGGCACCAGATGGAGGTTCTTCAGTGGAGTTTTCCAAGAGGTGTTAGGTTTGTGATCAACTAGTTAACGATTCCTGTGGTGTTGGAGGCTTTGCCAGAAGAATAGAGTTATAGCATATAATGTAAAGTAAGATTATGTCTTTTGTAACGAATATTTATGTGCTATGTAATAAAGACGTTGTCTTTGATATTACCCCTTCATTTGTAACTATATGTGTGAATTGAATTTCTAGGCACACATATGGTGTGTATTAGGTTTTGTCCTTAAAACTAGGTGCTACAAAGTGGTATCAGAGCTATGTCGACTTTAGAACGCAAGCCTAGTTAGAAAATGGTCATTTAAGGTTCAGAATTTGCTATAAAATCCTTGGTCTATAAACCTTGCTATTTTCTTCTATGCTATATTCTTGTCTTTGTTGTTCATCCCCTCCTTGCTGCTAAAAAAACTTGTCCCTATCTCCATCCTTGCTTTGAGTTGCTTTTAGAGCTATCACTTACCACATTCTTATGCAAAATGAAGGTGAAGCTGTAGAGTTTTGAACCCTTAATACAACAAGAATGCTAGTAATGTGAGTAGAGTCATTGAGTCCTAATGCTTGAATTGTGAACCTGTAATATTTAAATGGTTGTCTTGATGTTCATGCTTGATTTGAATCTTTGTAATGATTGCAATGATTTTGTGGGTTATGCTCACAATTTCATTTAGTTTACATGATAAGGCATAAGGACCAATGATTAGATAGTTGGGTTGGTTTTTCTTGTCTCTACGCGTGCTATTTTCTGAGCAGTCAGTGTTCATCAGGGTATATCTCCATAGGTAGATGCCCAAACATTATGAAAGTTTTATGGAGGAAAGTAGACTTCTATATCTTTCATATGCCACTGGAATCACCTTCATATCTATTATGGATTGGGAGTTATGACCTCTACAAGTTGGAGTTTCTACACTATCTGGGAGTCTGAACAGTTTCGGTTGCGCCCTATTTCTGACTAACTTAAGCTTAGAATCTAGTAAGGTGGTTTATACAAAAGTTATAGAGAATTTCATAAGCTTTCTAGCCAAATAAGGAACGCCTTCCTAGGATTTCTAGAACTTGAGATATGGCTGTCTTTCTAAACTGTTACTGGTAGTTCTCATCCAGAAAATTTCAGATTGATTGTTTTGTCATGTGAACTACTTCCGGATCATGGATTACAACCAATAATTGTGCTGAATGTTGCAAACAGATGGTTTCTACTAGGAGAAGTGCTTCACGTGATGCTAGAAGGAATGCCCCTAATGCTAATCCACCGCCACCAAATTCTCCAACTATAGGGCAATCTATGATGACACGGACTCAATTGCTACAGACTTGTGTTTAGAATGTATGCATCAACCCAGATCAAGCACCACCAAGGGACAAGCGTGGTGAATTTATGAAGGGACATCCGCTGGCATTCTCTCATGCAAGCACCCACTAGAAGATGATGACTGGCTTAGGGCCGTGGAGCGACAACTTAATATAGTTCAGTGTAATGACCATCAGAAAGTGCTTTACGCATCCAGTCAACTTCAAGGAGCAGCTTCAGACTAGTGGGACTTATTTTAGGTTGGGAAAGATGTAAATCAGATTTGTTGGGAAGATTTTAAGACTGCTTTTAGATCTTATCATGTTCCAGAAGCTTTGGTGGAGATCAAGGAGGAGGAGTTCCTCAACTTGAAACAAGGTTCCATGACAGTGCATGAGTATCGTAACAAATTCACTCAGCTATCACATTATGCTCTAGGAGAGGTGGTTAATGATGCTAACAAACATAAACGCTTCATGAAAGGATTAAATGATGGACTTCAACTGCAATTGATGACTGTTGCGTATCCTGACTTCCAAACTTTAGTGAATAGGGCCATTTTGATTGAGAATAAGCATCGAGAATAGAAGAGAAGAAAAGGAGAATTCAAAGCCAATCTGTAGGTAGCAACACACGCCCTCGCTACACTCCCTAGCAAGAATTTTAGCAGAGATACTAGGAACCAACTAGTTAGTGAGATTTTGATCCTCCTCAACAACTCACTCAACACCAGCAAGAGCAACAGTATGTGAACCAGAGTCCACCCCAAGAACCCCTCGTCAACTCCCCAATGAAGGATAGTGTGCCCAATACCCCCTCTTCAGGTAAGAAGTGCTACCGCTGTGGTGAGCCTGGTCATTATGCGAGTCAGTGTCCAAAGAAGCTGAACAAGCAACAATCCTACAATGGAAACCATAAACAATGGACTCATGTGCAAGGCAGAGTCAATTATGTGATGATAGAATCTACACAAGAAGCCCCAGATGTTGTGTTTGGCATGTGTCTAGTCAACTCTAGCCCTGCATCAGATTTGTTTGATTCGGGAGCTTCACATTCCTTCATTGCAAATTGTTTTGTTAAGGAGCACAATATACCAAAATGTCCTGTGAAGAAACAAATGTTAGTTGACTCACCTTGTGGGGATATGAAAGCTACTCTAATGTGTCCAAGTATAAGAGTTGAAATAAGGGGGGGGGGGTTAAAGTTTTTGGCAAATCCAATAGTGGTGAAGTCCTCAAGCATAGATGTAATTCTTGGAATGGATTGGCTAAATCCATGAAAGGCTATTATCCACTGTGAGAATGGTACAGTACACTTGACATCCAAGTCAGGAGAAGAAGTTATATGCAAGGCAACTACAAAAGCAAGAAAGGTGTGCAGTGTCAATCAGATGGAAGGTGCAACCATAGACAAGACCAAGGTTGTTAATGAGTTTCCAGATGTTTTTCCTGGTGATTTGCCGAGTATGCCGCTAGATCTTGATATTGAGTTTATTATTGAGCTTTTGCCTGGAACTGCACCTATAGGCAAGAGACCATATCAGATGGGAGTCAATGAGCTAGAAGAACTTAAGAAGTAGTTAAAGGAGCTACATGATAAAGGTTTCATACGTCCTAGTTCTTCACCATGGGGATCCCCAGTTATATTTGTTGAGAAGAAAGATGGGATGCAGAGGATGTGTGTGGACTATCGTTCTCTCAATGAGGTAACCATCAAGAACAAGTATCCTTTGCCTAGAATTGATGATTTGTTTGATCAATTATGAGGTGCTTGTGTGTTCTCTAAGATTGATCTTCACTCTGGTTATCATCAGTTGAGGATTCGTTCATCGAACATTCCCAAGACTGCCTTTACTACTCGGTATGGATTATATGAGTACACAGTTATGTCTTTTGGATTGACTAATGCCCCTGCATACTTCATGTATATGATGAATAAGGTGTTTATGGAATATCTCGACAAGTTTGTTGTGGTCTTCATTGATGATATTCTAGTCTTCTCCAAAACAGAAGTAGAACATGAAGAGCATCTGAGATTAGTTCTGTAGAAATTTAGAGAACATCAACTGTATGCTAAACTAAGCAAGTGTGAGTTCTAGCTGAAGGAAGTCTCTTTTCTTAGGCATGTTATCTCTAATGGTGGAGTAGCCATGGATCCCAAGAAGGTTAGTGATGTGTTGAGTTGGAATCCGCCTCAAGATGTAAGTGAAGTCCGAAGTTTCCTAGGATTGGCTAGATATTATCAAAGGTTCATTGAAGGTTTTTCTAAGATTGCCAAGCCTATAACATCGCTACTTGAGAACAATGCTAAGTTTGTTTGGACTGAGCAATGCCAAGCTAGTTTTGAAGAGTTGAAGAAAAGGTTGACTACAACTCCAGTGCTGGTACTACCAGATCTAAATAAGAGTTTCTCCATCTACTATGATGCATCTCGACTTGGTCTGAGTTCTGTTCTTATGCAAGAGGGATGAGTAGTGGCTTATGCATCTAGGCAACTAAAGAAGCATGAACTAAATTATCCCACCCATGATTTGGAGTTAGCAACTATGGTTCATGCACTGAAGATTTGGAGACATTATCTTGTTGGACATAAGTGTGACATTTATACAGATCACAAGAGTTTAAAGTATATTTTCACTCAGTCATATTTGAACTTGAGGCAACATCATTGGTTAGAGCTAATCAAGGACTATGATTTGGAGGTACACTATCACCCTAGCAAGGCAAATGTTGTAGCTGATGCTTTGAGCCAAAGGAGCTATGTTAATGCAGCTCTAGTGACACAGTTACCTAAGGAGTTATGTGCTGAATTTGAGCATCTTAATTTGGGAATAGTTGCTAATGCGATGGAATTGGAAGTGAAACCTACACTTGAACAAGAGATCCACAAGGGTCAGTTGGAAGATGAGAAAATCAAGGAGATAGCAGAACTTATCACAATTGGGAAAGCACCAGGTTTTCGATTGGATGATCAGGGAACAGTGTGGTTCGAAAAGAGAATATGTGTGCCAAAGATAAAGTCCATTCGAGAGATGATTCTAAGAGAAGCCCATGACTCAGCATACTCTATCCACCCAGGTAGTACTAAGATGTACCTAGATCTAAAGGAAAAGTACTAGTGGTATGGTTTAAAAAGAGATGTGGCTGAGTATGTAGCAATATGTGACACATGTCAGCGAGTTAAGGCAGAACATCAATGACCAGCAGGTTTACTTCAACCTATGAAGATACCTGAGTGGAAGTGGGAAGAAGTTGGTATGGATTTCATTGTTGGATTACCACGCACTCAAAGTGGTTATGACTCAATTTGGGTAATAGTAGATCGGTTGACTAAGGTTGCTCACTTCATACCGGTCAAGACTATATATACGGGTGCAAAGTTGGTAGAATTATACATGCAACAGATAGTATGTTTGCATGGAGTTCCTAAGAAGATTATGTCAGATAGAGGTACTCAATTTACATCACACTTTTGGAAGAAATTGCATGAGTCTATGGACACTAAGTTGAACTTCAGCTTAGCTTATCATCCACAAACTGATGGACAAACAGAGAGAACCAATCAGATCTTAGAGGATATGTTGAGAGCTTGTGCTTTGCAATATGGTACAAGTTGGAATAAGAGTTTGTGTTACGCTGAGTTCTCTTACAACAATAGTTACCAGAAGAGTCTCAAGATGGCACCATTCGAGGCACTATATGATAGAAAGTGCAGAACTCCATTGTTTTGGAATCAAATAGGAGAAAGTCAAGTGTTTGGACCTAAGATTCTCAAGGATGCTGAAAGGCAAGTGCAGACTATCAGGGAAAACTTAAGAGTGGCACAACCAAGACAGAAGAGTTATGCTGACACTCGGAGAAGAGAATTGGTTTTTGAAATAGGGGATTATGTTTACCTAAAAGTGTCACCTATGAGAAGTGTGAGAAGATTTAATATGAAAGAAAAGTTAGCACCAAGGTATATTGGACCTTTCAAGATTCTGGAGAGACGTGGAGAAGTAGCTTATCAGCCAGAATTGCCTAAGAGTTTGTCAGGTGTACACGATGTGTTTCATATGTCTCAACTAAAGAAGTGTTTGCATGTACTAGAGGAGCAGATACCGTTAGAGGAGCTTATAGTCAAGGAAGATCTTACATATGAGGAATTTTTGGTAAAGATTTTGGAGACGACAGAAAGGGTTACGAGAAGCCGAGTTATAAAAATATGTAAGGTTCAGTGGAATCGGTATACAGAAGATGAAGCTACTTGGGAAAGGGAAGAGGATTTGAGAAAAACATACCCACAACTTTTTGAGGCAACATCTTCTGAATCTCAAGGATGAGATTCATTTTAAGCGGGGTAGGTTTGTAACACCCTAAAATTTGCTACTTTGGAAATGTAGTTAAATCGATTTAATTTCGAATTTTTGTGCACATGAAACATAGGAAAGATAATATTTTTTATTAAATTAAAATTTATCATAGGGCTTAGCAACATTGATGGTGCATACATGCTGGTGCATATAATTTATTGAAGTGAGTGATTTTGGTCAAAATTTCAAAAAGGATTTGAATTCTTTGAAAACAAGTTTGAAATAGGTTTTGAAATAAAGGAAAAGAAAAGAAAAAGGACAAACTCTCCCTCTCTCATTTTGGCCCGAAGGCCCAGCTCATTTTTTTCTCTTCCCCGCCGGCCTGCTTCCCCCTCCCTTCCAGCCCAGGCTAGCGAGCCCAACTCGGCTTTCCCCTTTCCTCTTCTCTGCATGGCCCAGCAGTGCCATCCTGCCAGCCCAGTCTCCCGCCGCACCGTTCCTCTCCTGTACATCCTCTCTTGTTTTGCTGACGCGCCAGGCCCGCTCATTAGGAGCATCTTCTTCCCTTCATCGTGTCCGAGCCAGACATCAACCGGCCAAGAGTCCGCACTCGCCCCACTTCCCCCTCCATTTTGCATGTGCCGCAAGCTGCCTTGCCTTCTTAAATAGCAGCCACGCCACGCGCTGCCTTCCATCGAAGCTGAGCAAGTCCACCGTGTGCCTATGCCCTAGAACGGCACCGCCGCAAGCTTGAGCACTACCGCCACCGTTGAACCACTGATTTGCCACTTCTTCGCCTCCGCGACTTCCTTGCCGAGCTCCGCGAGAAGGTAAGCAACCCTTGGGTACGATATAGCCCTCTATCCCACCTTCTACCAACGGAACCGCGCCGCCATAGTTCCCCAGTGAGCTCGGAGCTGCCCCTACCAAGCCAAGCTCGTCCCTGCGCCATCGCAGCCCTCTCCGACCCCACTGATGGGTTCGATGTGGCGCCCTCTTGCTCCCCGTGCTCTCGGTTCGCTCCGCCATGGTTTGTATGCCGTTTTCGAAGACCACCGGTGAGTTTAACGCCGCTGGCAATGGAGTCCACCGCGCCGGCACCTCTGTTCTGGCCAGCCGAGTCCTAGAGCCACTGCAGCCATCCGATCCAAAATCAAAGGCCAGGATTAGAACGTACCCCTTCATTGGCATATTTTCAAAAAGGCCATTACAATTACTTGCGTCTTAACCCGCCGTCCCCGTAATCTTTCAAAAGAGACCTTATAAGTATTTGGGTCTTAACCCACAGTCCAAACCATCTTTTTAGATTTTGTTTTCTTCTTTTGAAAGCGTATTTTGTTTCGGTTTAATCTAAAATACGTTTTCAGCTATTTATAGTTTTGTCACTAGATTTGTTTTAGCCATAAAATCTCTTTTTTAACACCGATTTGATCCGTTCAACTTACGTTGGGTTCATAATTTCATAATCTACATGTTTATACTACTGTTAAGCATGTTTTCAACTTTTAAAATTAGAGGTTAGATTTAATCTATTATTTTACTAAATAAAATCTTGTTTAATTCATAACTTCTTCGTTTTAGCTCCGATTTTTGTGATCTTCGCGTCTCTGTGCTCGTAGCATCACGTAGAACCATTTTAAAACCTTTTTAACTTCTATTTCTACTGTTTGGTGTATTGTTCTAATTAGCTTGTATTTGTTTGCTATGCATGTATGTATGGATGCCTATGTGGTGTTGTATGATCTCGAGTAGACAATGAGTTTTGTGTTGGTGATCTGGAGCAACACTTTGAAGATCAAGACCAACAGCGATACTTTGAATTAAGGCAAGTATAATATGAGGCTCCTTGTTACCTATTCACTTTAATGCAATCTCAATTTATGTGCATATGTTAATGAACAGCTTGGAGTCTATCTACCTTGATATTGATTATCCTGTCCTTGATTTACCTATGGGTTTTGCATGTGGGTAGTATGCTCAGTTTGCTCCAACTAATATTGATTAAGGAATACAATTAAAGATATATGCAACATGGTATTAAAAGATGCTTTTTTTAGCAACATGGAACCAAGGGGGCTAGAGCATTGGGCCTTTTCTTATGGTGCTCTAGTTTCTCTCTGTAAGGACTTATCTTTAAGTGACAACCCAGAACTTACAGTACAACCATGAGGACCACATGGCTCTGGTCTTAGTCCAGTACTTTGCTCTTTCTAGTTTTTAGCAGTTTACCGAAAGGGCAAGAGGGACATACTAGGCTGGGTATGGGCCTCATCCCTAGGGTGTGTACTATGCTGCATGTATCAGTGCTATTTTTGGAGATGACTCCATAACACTTGGGAGATGGAATCCTTAGCGGCTGCTCCTTATTAGAACGACTGGGGAAAAGCTTCGTAGTGTACCCTACCTGCTCACCTTGGAAGTGTTTTGGGAGTAATTAACCCGGGCATATGGGTAACATGACTCGTGGTGAAAGTGTACAACCTCTGCAGAGTGTAAAACTGGTATATCAGCCATGCTCACGGTCATGAGCGGCCAAGACCCTTACCGAATAGTTGGTTACTTGGATGGTTTGGGTTATGATTAAAATTGTTGATATATCTAATTATTCATATTTGGGAGCCTAAGCATAACTTAGCAACTTATGATTAATAAGAAAATATGACCAACTAAAAGTGCTTACCGTAGTTCAGCCGTGTCAAGCCTTTTGAGCCTGCATCCCCTCATATTATGCTTGTTAAGCGGTAGTAACTTACGTTTGTTTTATTTCAACACTTTGGCAAAATCCCGGATGGGTACCGGATGGAGGTTCTTCAGTGGAGTTTTTCAGAGGTGTTAGGCTTGTAATCAACTAGTTGACGATTCCTATGGTGTTTGAGGCTTTGCCAGAAGAATAGAGTTATAGCATATACTGTAAAGTAAGATAATAAAGGCATTATCTTTGATATTACCCCTTCATTTGTAGCTATATGTGTGAATTGAATTCCTGGGCACACATATGGTGTGTATCTGGTTTTGTCCTTGAAACCAGGTGCTACATTTGTGCAGCGAGAATTGTCCAATCTGTTCTATTAATGATAAAATGTTTAATGTCACCAAGGTTAAAACTAAGAAGTAAACTTTTGTCCAACAGACAGGCAAATTAATTACTCTCTCCATTCTAAATTATAAGTTGCTTCAAGTTTTTGGGTACATCGAATTCGCTATGTATCTAGACATAACGTATGTGTAGATATATAGCAAATTATATGTAACAATAAAGTCAAAACGACTTATAATTTTATAACAGAGGGAGTAGAACTGAAAAGAAAACGATATGTCTATTACAGTGTGTGCACATAACATCCCAACTAATAATATATTTCAGCTAGCATTTAAAATCAAACCAATGCATAGGTACAAACTGGCAAGAGCCAATTAGTTTAGGAAATGAAAATATCTAGCCGACAGGTGGTTAACAAATCTATTCGAGCTGCCAAGAGCTAAGCTACTAGAAGAGACATGACAAACTTGGCACCCCATAAGCAAGGTCAATTAAATGCTGCGATGGATCGTCATGCATGCATGCCCCCTAGAGCAAAGTCAGACGCCCATCATCTTGCATGAATGTCATGCAGTTGGTTTATTCTTGTCAAGTGGTGGATAATGACTTTGCTGAGTGACCGCTGGCCATTGGTGATGACATATACTATTTGATTACCTTTTTTTCTGCACAAAGTAGATAACCAGCGCTTGAACAATGAAATCCAACACTCGTGGTGTGCATTATGTTGCTTGCCACTAAATTTGTGTCATTTGTGTCAAAGTTTGAACAGTATGTAGTTCATCAAGAGCAGAGGAATGAATGGGCACCTCTTGAGCGTGACAAATGGAATTGCTTGTGCTTGAACAAGTCTTGTTTGGTGTTCTAGCCATATTGTAGGCCCTGTTTGGATCCTTGGAATTGAAATCCATTCCAATAATCATAATTTAAGTATAGATAGATTAAGTTAATATGGGTGCATGTTTCTCTTAATGAAAAAAGTGCTAAGACACCATGGCAAAAAAAAAAAAAAAACATGGACGCATGCAGATGTACTTATCACCTGCCATTGGCCACATGGCCGAAGAACATAGTATAAGGCCGGTCTCAATACAGAGTTTCAACTTATAGTTAGCAAAAGTGCACATTAGCTTTACAAGTGAATATGAAGCAACCCATCTCAATGCATAGTTAAATAAGCTAGCTACATCATTTAATTGTTATATGGTGCTATGCTCAAATGTGGCATATGAAATATATAGCCTCACAATTGTATACAATTCTTTTTTTTTATCTCACATGGAAGATCCTCGAGAACACATGAGAATGAAGTAAATTGGTCTCAGTCAAGGTTTCACTATGTTGGTAACCGTGATGGACGAGTTCCATCCTAAATCCTAATGCAACTCTAATTCTCTTTTTTCTCATAAATACCATGCCAACTAATTAAGCAAATTTGCTCATGTGTCATATCTTTAAATGAGAATGAAACTCTTGTGAAACCCTCGCTCAGATTGGCCTAAGTTGTATAATAGAAACAGAACATGGGGATCAACGAATTATATATCTCTTACTCTCCATAAATTTAATATATGTTTATATCTAAACTTTGGAAAGTTCTGAAAGGAATCTAATCCATAAAATAGACATCGATTCCTCCCAAACGAAATGATCTAAATGGCCTGTAAGAGTCAAGCAAAATTGTCTTGTAGGAGGTGCTAAGAGGCAAGCGAATTAAAAAACCATGCACTCCCGATTGACATTTTGTGCACTTATATTCCCCGTCGTTGTCGACTGGGTTGTAGATTTTCAAAGAATTCGTCGTCAACTCATCATCACGTTTGGCTATGCGCGCCAAGTTGGCGTTGTGAGCCATCGGTTTTGTGGTGGAAAAATGGAGCAGCGTACGCATGACGTGGGCCCCTCATGTGATAGCTGGTGGCCCTTGTTTATTCCCATGTGTCAATGTCTAGTTCCAATCAAAATATCATATCCAAAATAAAAAAAAATCAAACTATTTAGATAAAAGAAACATAAGAAGCTGCCAATTTAACTAAAAAATTGGACAAGTGAATTAGGATACTGATAACTGCGAATGGAATGGATTTTTTTTTTGTGTGTGCATGATGATACCTATCAGTAAAGCTTTTGCTACCTAGAAAAACAAATAAAACAGCTCACTTACACACTCAACAAACATCATTGTTAAAAACTAGATAAGCATATACTTGTAAGGACAACTAATATGAATAAATCATATTTAAACATATACAGGATATGTCAAGATTAATTAAACAGGCGATAACTGGCGCGGGTGGCCATGCAAGGCGGCGGTGATGAGCTCTCGCGGCCATGTAGGGCTGGCACAGAGCGACAGCGAGGTGCGGCTGCAGACGCAGACGAAGAAACCATCCATTCCTCACACCATGCAAGTCATAGTTTCTTCGTGCCTTCAGTGTGGAGTCGACACCGTTTCTTCTTTAGGAACTGTTTTTCACATTTTTTCTCTTTCTTCATTAAATCGGTTGCCACATCAGATTTTTTATTTATGTGGCATGTTCATTTTGTTGCGAAAGTTAGATCCCGACAAGGGAGGCAAGCGCGCTGCCACTCAGCCTCTTTCGGCGAAGGCCTGCGACGGTGAACAAGCACAATTACCGAGGTAAAGAATCCTGGGGTTTTGAACCAAAAAGTCATCTCTGTTTCTTGGGGTTCGAGTCCCCTTTTTATAGGGTATGATTACATAAGTTCCTAAGTACAAGATTGTCCATTGTTAGTTAAGGCATGTTCTAGCATATTCCCTCACACAGTGTACATCGCCTTAGTGCCTTAGTGTCTTTTACGCACACAACCGGCTCTCCTAACAGGCCCTTGTCGAATGGGACCTTCAGCCTGCCAAGCCGAGTAGCCCAGCCTCCGAAGCCTCTGCCGCTTAGGGTTGCTCTCGTCGGCCGTTGGTGCCTCAGTTGCCCGCTGTCTTCAACCGTCTCGGCGAGCTCCTGGTAGTTGAAGGTTCTATCCTCCATCCTCCCCCGAAGGCACCTTGGAGAATGGAGGATCCATGCGAAGGTCTCTCCCTCGGGAGCCCCCAGCGAAGGTCTGCTGGGCCAGGCCCAGCGTCCCCGTCAGAGGGCTTCGTTTGACCTTCGGCGTCAGTGACCCGGATGATCCTTCGTTTGTGTACTTGTACCTTGACCTCGGTACCTGCGCTATCCACAAGAACATTTGGCCCTTGTTTAGTTGGACCCCAAAATTCAAAAAGTGCTATAGTACCTGTCACATCGAATGTTTACGGCCCGTGCATGGAGCATTAAATATAGACGAAAAGAAAAACTAATTGCACAGTTTGGTGGGAAATTGCGAGACGAACGTTTTGAGCCTAATTAGTCCATGTTTGAAAACTAATTGCCAAATAAAAACGAACGTGCCACAGTAGCCCCAAAATCCAAATTCCTGAAAGTAAACAAGGGCTTGGTGAGTTTTCAATTTGTGAACCTTCGGGAGCAAGACTTCGCCCCCATCACATTAATTCCTATAGTGCCTTTATTAACAGTAGAAGGGATGGATGTAAATGGCACCTAATTTTCATCTTGAAGTGATGATGCTTGTTCTCCACTCAATCGATCAAATTAATTTGAGAGAAGTGTAGTATTTATTACGAAGAATAGTAGAAGGCGGTTCTGGAGCCATTTCCTGCTCACACCATCCAGATGGATGTGTATGGAATGAGCTAATCATCATACTGTATATTATAAACCAAATGTTAGTTGTGTCGTTGTTTACGTGACGAGAGGACAGCCTTAGTGGAGAGACGACCACGATTTGTCACTCGATTTGGACACAAAAGTTTGTTTTGTCCAATAATTGACACAAAAGATTCACGGTGATATTTATGATAATGTTATAGTAAATCACTTAGTAAAGAGTTACTATAATCTCATAAATTAGCATGGTAATTATTCGTAACTCAAAGTGTATATATATATATGGTGATTTGTCAAAATCTTAAATGACCACTTTGTATGGAGACAATGATGATTGTAGACGAAATTAACCTGGCTTTTAGTGTGTCCAGGCGCAGAAAGTCGCGATGCTGGCCGATATCAACTCCACACTTCAATTCTCATCAAGAGGTTAAGTTTGTGAGATCCAAAAGGCCTTGTGATCCGATGTCGACGGACAGATCTCCATTGCTCCATGGTCTCTATCCTTATCCACTATGGATAAGTGAGACGAATGAACGGTGGTGTTCAATCGTGAAGCAACAACAACGACATGCAGCCGAAACCCTTTGCTTGGCGCCACACGGTTCATCGATGCTACAGTACTATGCAGCGATTCTGGTCTCACCATACCCCTTGAACGGTTAAGCACCGTCGACACATAAACCACCGAGAGAGTCGAAAGTCGTTGTCACCACCACGGCACCACCTAATGATCACAAGGAAATCTGCAGGATGGAACAACAGCAGAACGTTCCAAGGATTAATTCTTATTTGCTTTCAACAAAACAGAGTTTTTCTCTTGTGTCGAAAAAAATATGAACCTACGGAGAGTTATATTAGGAATCCACGTGACCATATACGAGCTTTGCATATTATATCTTCTACAACTAAAAAGATTAAAAGCAAGACTATTTTTTGGTGCGACTTTTTTTGGGGTCGCTCCTCCCTTCCGGCCATGCGATACCCCGCACGATAGAAAAAGAAACTGTCATCCCTGCGATCCCCGCCTGCTTTGAAGAAACAAATCGATCACCTGAGGCCACATATATGGAATGAAACAATAATCATGCAGGGAAGGAAACAATTGACAAAGATCAAGCAAGACTCCTCCCTTCCGGCCATGTGATACCCCGCGCAATAGAAAAAGAAACTGCTATCTCTGCGATCTCCGCATGCTTTTAAGGAAATAAATCGATCACCTGAGGCCACATGCATAGAAGAAAACAATAATCATGCATGGAAGGAAACAATTTGCAAAGATCAAGCAAGACGACTCAATGAGGTTGGCCCTTAATTTTAGTGTTTCCAGCATGCAGACCTAAAATTAAAAAGTGGCTGCTCCTTGAGAACATCAGTGGTGTTAAATAAAAGATATACAGGTTATACATGGCGAGACTGGTGAACCTTCTGCAATTTTCTAAACGAATATTCCCACCATTCGTACATAGGTCTATTCCCCTGCGTTTCTTCGTGCTCCAATTAGCATATAATATGAAAATATTGTTGTGTTCATCATGACTTTCAGTTGACTACTCCTATTAGCATATACTTCCTCCGCCCCAAAATATAAATCGTTATGGGATGTGTGCAGGTCAAACTTTCTCAACTTTGACTAGGTTTGTAAAAAATACGTGCAGCATTTATATCTTCAAATAAGTTTATTATGAAAATATATTCAATGGTCTATGTAATGATACTAATTATGTATTATAAATATTAATATTCATTTATATATAATTGGTCGAAGTTAAAAAAAGTTGACTTTTCGGGAAGCGAGAATGAATTCTATTTTGGGACAGAGGGAGTATATAAAAGCAGTGTTGAAAATATTTTAACAATAAAATTCGTCTCTGTCTGATTGGTAAGCTTAGACATTATAATGGCATAAAAAATTTCGACTCTCATGGACACCGTCATGGATTAGTGTAAAGCATCCCAATCCTACAGCATACACAAATGGCAACCTTAAAGTTATGATATTTTCAAATGGTGAACAGTAAAGATCATCTTAGACGTTATAGTATTAGAGTATATACGTGCAGACACATAGGCATGGTGGTGCAAGTGAGCAGCCAACAGGAGTCGAGAGTTAGAGGGTGTTTGGATCCTAGACTAAACTTTAGTCCCTGTCACATTATTGAATTTTTAGATATCAATTAGGAGGATTAAACATGAGCTAATTATAAAACTAATTACATAAGTTGTGGCTAATTCGCTTGCCAGCGCCGTGTATAGGATGGTATGGAGATGTGGTGGAACTTATTCGTGGATTTGCTGGCGCACGAAAGAAATGGATATCGGAAATCTCTTCCTGCCGGTATAAAAAATGATCTTAGCCACATCACGGAAAGATCTACACAGTAGAGTTTGTGAGCCTGCGATGCCATGCTCTCTGTGACTGCGTAAATTTCACGAACTTAGCTTTTTGGATTAAATGTCACTTTAACATCGGTCATATATTTTTACAGTATTGTTATCTTATCGTGCGATCCGTGTGTTTTTAGTACAAAAGTTTAGCTGTCCTGTACCGACGCATGGGCACGAACCTATTTACATATATACTCGAACCTGTGTATACATGATTATATGGAGATGCAGTGGAACTTATTCATGGATTTATTGACGCACGGAAGAAATGGATATCATAGAATTCTTTCTGCTGATATAAAATATTATCTTAGCCATATCATAAAAAAGTCTATAAGGTAGAGTTTGTGAGCCTATGACGTCGCGCTCTCCGTGACTGTGTTAATTTCACGAACTTTGCTTTTTAAATTAAATGTCACTTTGACGTCGGTATTTAATTTAACAGTATTGTTATCTTATCGTGCGATCCGTGTGTTTTTAGTACAAAAGATTTAGTTGTCCCGTAGCAACGCACGAGCACGCTACCTAGTATACATAAAATTGATAAATGTGAAAGGGCATGTAGTCTAGTGGTTACAAGAGCCTCAATAGCTCCTGAGGTTCTATGTTCAACTCCCTGTGGGATATCAAATACACAGTTTTCAAAGGTGCTCATAGAGGTAGGGTTTATGCGAGCTTTGTGTTCTCAATGGTAGGCGATGTTCTTATCGATAACGATACGTCTCTGGTGACTTCATCAATCTCGTCTCGAGAATTTGTCGACACAGTTTTCGAAGGTGCTTATAGAGATAGGGTTTACGCGAACTTTATGTTTTCAATAGCAGGCGACGTTCCTGTCGATAGCGAGGCACTTGTGGTGGCCTCGTCAATCTTGTCTCGAGGATTTGCCAGCCCAGTTTTCAAAGATGCTCGTAGGGGTATGGTTTACGCGCGTTTAATTTGCTTTGCGGTGTATAATCTAAAAAAATGATAAACAGAGATTCCATGCCTGCCTGGCTGCCTTGCTTTGAAGTAGGCTACTGGGCCACGGAGACTTTTGCAACCGAAGAGAGCAGCTACAATGCAACTGCAACCGGGGACCATTATTCGTTCGTAGCAGGAGTTGACATGCATGCATATGCTTGATCACCCACTTCTTTCTTGGCTAGCGACTAATGGAAGCAGTAGTTTACTCTAGCAGTCCAGGTACAACTGCAAGCTAAGACCGTTCAATGCACATGTTCATGACTAGTATATATAGATCAGTCACAACATACTGCTACCACTAGCAGTGTAGACCTAGAATTTATGTAGTGATCTAGATTGGAGCAGCCGACATGTACATACATACTCTAGCGACCGGCCGGTTTTATTATTAGGGCCTAGGGCGTGCGTCTTGAAGAATCTTACTTTGCGGTTGTCACTACCGGATTCAGCTTCTTTGCCGGGCCGATATACACTCGGTAAAGGGCGTTTGGTAAACAGTTTATCGGCAAAAACCTCTTTGCCGAGTGCACTTTATCGGGCACTCGGCAAAGACTTTGCCGAGTGCCAATCCGACACTCGGCAAAGAAAAGTGGCCGTGACGGCGAGCGCCACCGTAACGGCGGCTTTACCGAGTGTCAAGGTCAAGCACTCTGCAAAGGTCCCCGCTTTGCCGAGCGCCGTTGACTTAGACATTCGGCAAAGGTGGCCACTGTGTCGAGTGCCGCCAGCAAGACACTCGGCAAAGCATGTGATGTTTGTTGAGTGCCTGTCCCGTGGCACTCGGCAAATCTGTGATGTTTGTCGAGTGCAATGGCCTTTGCACTCGGCAAAACATGTTCTCAGATAGTTCCCAGGTAGTCACTTTGCCAAGTGTCATGGCCATTGCACTTGGCAAAGTGACTGAAAACAGTCTTTTTATTTGTTTTTTACATCCTATCCAAACAAACAGAAGATATATATAACAAACATCACCAACATCACATATATATCATCAACAGCACATATATATCACCAACACCACATATATATCACAAACGTCACATATATATCACAAACGTTACATGTCTCACAATATATCACAAATAAGTTCACAAGTAATCCAAGTGCTCCATCATCTTCAACCACAATTGTAAATAGAAGTACCATTAACAACCATAAGTATCATCACTGATTTGGTGAAGGATTCGTTGAAGCATGAGGATCATTCGACGCCGCCGATTTGATTCTGCACAAAAGAGAAGAGATTGCATATGTGAGACAAGATAAATATATACCATACATGAATAAAACTTTCATACTCCACTAGGTTTGACCGTAAGCATGAACATACAAACTAAAACATTTATACTCACAGGAGTAGAATAGTGAGGAGGTGGAGGTGGAGGTGGAGCGAATAGAGAAGGTGACGGAACTACACCCGTAGCTGCGCCAAGACTTTGCATATACTGAAGAATCTTCGCCATCCTCCGCTACTCGGCCTCCCGCTCGTCCTCCACCCTCTCCATCTTGGGCTGCATCTGCTCCCGTATCGTCCTCTCTTGTTTCAGCTGGGCCTACAATATATTCACCCCAATGTTACAAAAATGCAAAAGAAAGGTATGAAAAAACCAATGAATGATGAATAAACCAGGAATAACCTGGAGTGCCTCCACCCGGTGGTGTGAAGTGTCCTGCCGAGGTTGTATGGCTGGGCTCCTGCTCGTGCTGCTTGCTCGAATCTAGGAGAGACTGGGAGTAGCGGCTGAGTCGATTGCGCCGTCGCCAATCTAGTACCGCCCATGCTTCTTGCCTCCACCCACCCTCATGATGACTTCTCCATCAAGGTCCTCGGTGCTCGGATCGTACTGTGGCCCATGGACCTCCCTTGCCATCAATGTGTACACACTGAGGCAGTTGTGGACGGTCGCATTGCTATACGCCTCAGACCCATCCTCTGGGCTGTAGTCGACATTGGACGTCGCCTTGCCCTTGTGGGCCATAGCAAATGCCTTGAAGATGGAGCAAGGCTGGCCACCATGTGACGTCGACTGCAAGAAAAATAGCAAGATGATTAGAAATCATGTAGAATTGAGCGTTAGAATAAATAAATAAATTCGTGTACCCATGTTTCTGTGTATCCGCTAAGGCTGCGGCTGCCTTGATGGTGTGCTACACCTGGCATCATCAAACGTCGCTCCCGGCACAAGTTGTGTCTCCTCCTACTCGCGTGAGCACCACTTGTCCACCATTTGTTTCCAGCACTCGGGATGCACGGCGCACCAATAAGGAATCATCTATAGGCCATCAAGTACATGACATATCAGAATATGAAATTAAGCCTACTTAATCTCAAAAGGAATCAATATTAATGTTCTGTATTTACCTGTAGGTACTGGTCCCGGGTCAGCGTCATGCTCCTTGCGTCCCTTTTGGTGACCTTCATTTCAAGGACGGTCCCATAGTAAGTTACGACGGCCTGGATGCGCACCTCGTAATGCATGTCCACGACGAGTTTTTTTGCAGCATTTGGTAGCCACCGCATCCGTCCTGGCCTCATGTCCATCCTGGCATCTAAAGAAATCCTGCATACAAACATGGTGTATCAATTCATTATTTCAAGAATGTCCAATGAATGCGATGTATTGAGCAATGTAGTGCGAGGAGGACTTACCCACAGCTCTTGCTTCACCCGCTCCGTCTTGTTGTTGAATACCTTGCGGGCCTGATCTACAGCATCGGGGGCGGCGTAGTGGTCAAACGAGTAGGCCAGCCCCGTCACTCTGGTGTACTCAACCAGGCCAGGGAAGTGCTCCTTGCACAGAAGACCGAGGATGCCATTGACTTGGCATGTGTGAGCACCTCCACTCACCACAATCGTCCAGTTCCTATCCAAGTGATTAAGAAAAAATATTAGTTTCTATTTTGATTTTCAACATATCATATAAAGTAGTGATAACATCTAAAGTTACTTACTTTTCCCCCTCGGGTTGAATCAGCGGGCGTCCCTCACGAGGTATCGGTCGCTGAGGGAGGCTCGCGGGACCTCGCAAGTAGACGCTCGATGAATTAGAGGAAGCGGAACCCCCTGCTGTCGCCTCCTCCTCCTCGTCCTCCTACGTGTCCTCCTAGGGCACCTGCTCCTCCTCCTCCTCACACGACGAGGCGTCAGACGACGGCTCCCTCCTATGGCTGCTCCTCCTCCTACTCTCCCCTGGTGCAGCGGTGCTTGTCCTTCGGTACAAGGACATTAGCTTCCTCATCCCACCACCCACCATCTTTGTTCAATCACCTACAATTAAAAAGAGTAAACCAATAAGCACAGATAAACAAGAAGTACTTAGAAAGAGATGCAAAATAAACAAAACATAATTACAAAATAAAATAGTATTACATGTATTAGAAATAATCTTCATGATCGGGATTAGCTGGATCATAAGTCTCATCATCACTATCAATCATGTCAAAATAATCAACACTATCTGAATGAGCAATGTTGCCATTGCCATTGTCTAAATGTAATCGCTCAAGCATTTGTAAGTCCTTCACATTTTGCACCTCATCTCCAGTGTCCTCTTCAATAACCGTTTCATTATCTACTTCCATTCCGATCGCTTCGGTTAAGTCTATCTCAAACCTCCCTTCTAGTCCCTCTTCTTGAAAGAACTCTCCATCATATGTGTTTGGGTCTAAGTTGTAATCTTCATTGTTTGGGACAGGCACTTTACCGTGTGGCAATACCCTGTGCACAATATCCCAACCCTTAAGATGCCTTTTGGTTTGACACACATATGGGAGATAATAAACTTGCATGGCCTGTTGGGCCACAATATAGATATCGTCTCCTGGTAAGACGGAATCCTATCGAATTTTGACTAGCCCAAGATTAGAATATGTCTGTCTCGTTACTTCAGGATCAAACCAATGACATTTGAATATGACAGGATTAAAAGGTTTAAAACCATGAAACTTGAGTTCGTATATTTCTTCAATTCTTCCATAATACTCAACCTCATCAACGCCGGGCATAAAAACTCCAGAACTTGTGGTTCTTTGATTGGGCCGACTCTGCTCGTAGCTTGTTGTGCGAAAGCGATATCCATTCATGTCATAACCGAAAAATGACATGACCCTATAGGCAAAGCCATCGGCAACATGTCTTAACTCAACACGCATAGACGCATCCCTCTAGCCCTGCAAGCTCAAACAGGATACATCATTATATTATTCGCACGTACGAGTAACTTAGAATGTCAAACTAAGTACGAGCTAAATTGGACAGTACCTTCTATTTGAACCAAGAAATGAAATCGGGCATTCCATTTCCCGCACCCTGTCTAAGAAGGGTATCTAGCTACTATGTGGTTGGATCCCTTGATTGACACCAGAATTCATGAAGAAATTCCCTGTACCAACCAGAAATAAGGGGGTTGGATGAAGAATAGTGACGACGTATTTAACAAGTTCATTGAGAACTTACTGCATGTACAGCGCCACTTTGTCAAGGTTGGTCAACACGTATAGCATGATATGGCGCCACTCTTCATGATTCAAGGTCTTGGGGGTTGATGCACTTGTGCTTCCGAGTTGCCCTCGGAAAAGGCTGAGGTTCAATTCATTTTCACCAGCATTGTAACGAGGGGGTGGATTATGCACGCTAGGGAGGTTGTCACCATAGTATGTTGTTGTGAAGTTCGCCACCTCCTCCAGAATGTATGCCTCTGCAATGGAAGCCTCGATTTTGCATTTATTTCTACATTTCTTTCGAAGAACCTTTAGACATCTCTTGATTGGATAGCACCAATGGCCCTGCACGAGCCCCCCCTCATTCGTGCCTCATACGGGAGGTGCAAAATCAAGTGCTGCATCGGATTTAAGAAGCCTTGTGGAAAGATCTTCTCCAACTTACAAAGCAACACAGGCGCTATTCTTTCCAAGTCAACAATCATGGTCCGAGATAACTCCTTGGCACAAAGCTAGCGAAAGAAATATCTCAACTCTGCCAGCACTAGCCAGACATGCTTAGGGACATAGCCTCGAACCATCACCAGAAGAAGCCGCTCAATCCATATGTGGTAGTCATGACTCTTCATCCCTAAGACTTGCATAGTAGATAACTTCACTCCCCTCCTCACATTAGCTGCATACCCATCAGAGAACATTAACGTCTGGATCCATTCTAGTACTTCCCTCCTTTGGGGCTTGCTCAAGACAAAATCGGCCTTAGGCCTTCTCCATGTCTTGCCGTGACTAGGAGGCTTCATATGTTGGTTTGGCCTATCACATAACATTGCCAGATCCACTCTAGCCTTAACGTTGTCCTTTGACTTGTCAGGAATGTCATGATTGTTGCCCAAAGTGCCTCGATGACATTCTTTTTAGTGTGCATTACATCAATGTTGTGTGGAAGGAGAAGGTCATCAAAATAGGGGAGCCAAGTCAAGCTTGACTTATGAGTCCACATATGTTGGTCTCCATATCCCATAAAACCACCATCTGGATTAACCATGAGACCATCTATATGTTCACGAACCGTGGCACTAGTCATTATCGGTGGTGCCGGGTCTATCACTACGACACCTTTCGTAAAGTTCTTGATGTCTCATCTGAATGCATGGTCAAGAGGGAGGAATTGTCGATGTTTGTCGAACGATGAATACTTGCCACCCTTCTGCAACCAAATGAACCTCAGACCTTCCTTACATACTAGGCATGGGAACTTTCCATGAACACACTAGGCATATAATATCCCATACGCCAGGAGTCATGCAGGGAGTAGTGGTACCAAACATGCATTTTGAAGTTTTTCTTTGTAGCTCGGTCGTATGTCCATACCCCTTCCTCCCAAGCATGGACCAATTCATCAATCACAGGCTCCATGAACACACCCATATTATTCCCTAGGTGTCTAGGAATGATCAACGATAAGAATACGTTCTGTCGTTGAAAGCATATGCCTGGGGGGGAGATTGAGGGGAATAACGAACATGGGCCAACATGTGTATGGGGCAACCATCATTCCATGAGGATTGAACCCATCTGTTGCCAGCACAACACGTACATTACGAGCCTCTTTAGCTTTCTCATGATGAATGCCATCAAAGTGGGTCCATGCTTCACCATCGGATGCATGTACCATCCTGTCAGGATTGTATCGTTTGCCATTTTTATGCCATATCATCTGTTTCGTGGATTCCTCGATCATGTATAGCCGTTGGATCCTTGGTATGAATGGAAGGTGCCGTAGGATTATCACGAGAATATCAAGCTGCCTCTTTTGGCCATCACCAGAATCTACCTCTAGGAACATAGAGGATTTACACTTTGGATAGTACTTTGCTTCCATGTATTCTTTCCTAAATAGGACGCACCCCTTCGGGCAAGCATGTATGTGCTCATACAACATCTTAAGTGTACGAAGGAGTTTCTATGACTCGTGCATACTCTTTGGTAGAAGGTGACCCTCCGTAAGCAGGCTGCCAATAACTATCAACGTACCATTAAAGGCATCTCGACTTAGGCTATACTGGGACTTTAACGCCATTATGCGTCCAATGGCATCTAGTTGAGAAACCTTTGTCTGGCCGTGAAGGGGTTTCTATGCCGCAGCAAACATGTTGTAGAACACCTTTGCGGTTGCCTCTGGCTCCTCCTCCGTATGTCCTTCAGTGAACTGTGCCTCATGATAGTCATTTAATATGTCTACTACCCTGGCATCAGCATCATAATCCTTGACGCGTGGTCTCACCACCTCCTCTCTCATACGATCGGCTTCACCATGGTAGACTCACTAGGTATAGTCTATCATAAATCCATTCTTCCAAAGATGTTCCCCCATGACCTTCTTCGTTTGTCTTTTCCTGTTTGCACATTTGCTGCAAGGATAGCAAATTTTACTCGCTCCTTTTGCAGCCACGCCAAATGCCCATTCCAAGAAAGCATCGGTCTTGTCGATCCATTCATTGGTGACCTGACCCTGACTTGCGCGGCCCATGTACATCCACTCATGGTCCTCCATCCTCTAACATATATAGCGACGAGTAATATAAACATCAATTACATCTACACGGTGAGGTTTCCAAAACCTACAAGAAAACCAATGGCATGATGGCCGACATGCACATATATATGAACGGCATGATGGCCGACATGCACAAGATTATGTAAGGAACACCTAGCAACATAATCAGGATAAGCAAGGATCAGGGATTATAAATTCAGGATCTATATCCCATTACTAATATATTCCATAAGCTATATTAATTTATGATGAACATCAATCCATGCATCCACAATCCATCCATGCTAAACCTCATATTTGCAACTATGCACCATAACCAGCATCCACGAAGGCACCCTAACCAAGACATCTTAATCTATTCATGCATCCACATCCATCAGTCAGAGACGGCATAGGGGCTCACCACTGCAGAATGGCGACCAAGATGGCTAGATGTGGGTCACCGCTGCTGTGGGGCGGTGCCGCACTCCGGTGGCGTTGCTACGGCGCCGTTGTAGGAGCGTGCGAGGGCGAAGGCGCCGTTGCTTCAACGGCCTCCTTCTCTTCCTCCTTCCTCCTCTCCTCCTCTCCTCCTCCTCTCTTTCTCCTCCTCCTCCGGCGGCATAGGCGCGTGGGCAGCGGCGGCGCTGGCATGGGCGGCGGCGGCGCTGGCGCGTGCGTGTGTGCGGTGTGTGTGGGTTGGCCCAGCCGGCGGGGTTAAATCCCCCCTTTGTCGAGTGCCCCTGAACTGGCACTCGGCAAAGGTTTTTTTTAAATTTTTTAATTCTTTGCCGAGTGTCACCTGGCCTGCCACTCGGTAAAGAGGGTTTTTTTAAAAAACATAAAAAATCTTTGGCGAGTGTCAGCCGTCCAGACACTCGGCAAACCATATTTTTTTCACTTTTGACCTCCAAACTTTTTCTGTAGTTCTCATACAATACCTGGTACTCCATATTCCAATGTGGCACATTTCTCGGACTTTTTCTATATTTCTTTAATTTATTTCATTTAATTGAATTTTCTTGGAAAATTCAAATTATAATTGCTAGTTATTCAAATAATGAAAAAATGAATGGAACAATGATATTCATGTTATTTAGTATAATGTGAGGCTGTATCTAGGAACAAACCACCAATTTCAAACATCTTGTTCATTAAACATGACCACGAACTTGCGGTCAAGTTATTTTTAAATTCTATAAAAATCAAACGAAGTCCAAAAATTATGAAACTTGTTAAGATGTCAAGATATCATATGTGGAGGCTGTGATAAAAAAATTGAGGAGGTTTCACGCAAGTTTGTCACGTACGATGCTTACCACCTCGTCGCCCTCTTTATGAAATCATGAAACTTCTTCGAAGATTCTTCAGTTTGCAAGCATCGTATATGATAACTTGCGCGAAACCTTCTCAATTTTTTATCATAGCCTCCACATATGATATCTTGACATCTTGACAAGTTTCATGATTTTTGGACTTCGTTTGCTTTTTATTGAATTTAAAAAAAACTCGACCGCAAGTTCGTGGTCATGTTTCGTGAACAAGATGTTCAAAATTGGTGCTCTGTTCCTAGATACGGCCTCACATTATACTAAATAACATGAATATTATTTTTCCATTCATTTTTTTCATTATTCAAATAAATAGCAGTTATAATTTGAATTATCCAAGAAAATTCAATTAAATGAAATAAATTAAAGAAATATAGAAAAAGTCTGATAAATGTGCCACATTGGAACATGGAGTACCAGGTATTGTATGAGGACTGCAGAAAAAGTTTGGTGGTCAAAAGTGAAAAAAATTTGGTTTGCCGAATGTCAAAAAATGACACTCGGCAAAGGAGCCTCTTTTCTGAGTGTCAGGAGAAGACACTCGGCAAAAGATTAACGGTGGCTGTCGGCCGTTAACGGAGGCGTCCCTTTGCCGAGTGTTCTAGTTTACCAAGTGCCGAGTACTCGGCAAACCACCTCTTTGCCGAGTGTTATTGTTTGCCGAGTGCTCGGCACTTGGCAAACCACCTCTTTGCCGCGTGCCAGTTGTTTGCCGAGTGCTTTCTCTCTAGCACTCGGCAAACAACCTCTTTACCGAGTGTTCGATAAAACGCACTCGACAAAGTCTAGGACACTCGACAAAGAAGCCGTCTCTAGTAGTGTGTGCTTGTGCCCAGTTTCAGAGGGTGATGGCACCGTGCTTCTATCCCTTATACCTTATAATTTCACTCGTATATAGCTTATGGCTTATTTGACTGCAATCTAATAATCTTACTATTACTACTTCGAGACCCAAGCGAAGATGCCATGTTAATTCTCTCACCAAACGTGCTAGGAAAAAGATAAATTCTAGACATTATTACAATAATAAAAAACATTTGACTTTTAATTTTGGTAGACTTTAATCATCATCCCCGACAGTAGCCATCATATGTATTATAATTTGTAAAAAAATACCCACCGCTGCTATTATGGAAATACATAAAGTAACCCCTAATTTTGTATCTAAGTTACCGACCTTTGCAATTATTAAAGATAATTCAAAATAACCCCCTTGATTTGTATAAATTACCTAGATGTCATTATAAAAAGTAAATCAAAATAGCCCCCTAAATTTGTATCTAAGCTACCCACTTTGTGCGCCATTATGAAACATAATTCAAAAGTGCCCCCTCACATTTCATCTAAATTACCCACCTTTGCTAGTATAAAATATAATTTCAAATAAGCTTCTAACTTTGTATCTAGATTAACCATATCTAGCATTATGGAAGATAATTTAAAATACACCATAATGATTTATAGATTACCCACCTTTGTAACTATAAAATATAATACAAAATAACCTCTTAAATTTACAACCTACCCATATATGTTATTATGAAAGATAATATAAAGTATTGCCTTCATATTTGTATCTACCTCGGCCATTATAAAAAATAAACAAAAATATCTCTCAAACCTACATTTAAATACTAATATACATTACTACAAAATTGATATACATAAAGTATGAGGCATATATATTTCTAAATTATAAACTTCTACAATCATGAAATTAAATAATCATAATGCTATGTTGCACTATGTATACCAAGTAAACATATATATATATATATATTAAGATACATATTTATTTTAATAGCTTATGAAGCATGGAAAATGTTTCATTGACAAACCACATAACAATAACATAAACAAGCAATTCACTTTAAATTATATTAATACTACATGATAATCAATTTCATAAGTTGTTATTTTAAGTAAGTTTATATATTTTAAGTGAAACATAATGTCATATTAGTATTTGTAATTTAATTTTGAGCACTCTATGACATATAAAACAATGCTACACACATAATTCTGTGACATAACAATTCAACAATAGTGCCAATGTGCAATCAAAGTTCCAACCTAATTAAAATGTGTAAAAGAATACTACTAGGACTTAAATTCTTTTTTAATAAAAAGTAACTTTTGAATAAAAGATGAAAAACAATAGAGTTTGTACTTAACTTGTGAAAATAGTTGCACAACTTGGTTAAAACTCAAAAGCTAACTATGATTCATGAAGTCGTAGAAAGGTGCAACTAGAGTTTATATATTTTAATATTAGATTTCAACTAAATAGAGCCTCCACGTTAATGCTCCACACTTATAGATACTAGAATTTCTAACTAGAGGTCCCTAATAGAGCTTCCACATTAATCCTCATGAGACACAATAGGAAAGAAAAGATATATCCTAGCTAGAAATTCTCACAAAATTCTAAAATATTTGACAATCAATTTGGTATAACCTAATAATTGTTGCCAATAATAGCTACTAGATCTATTCTATTTTTTTAAATAATTACCCATCTCTACAAAAACAACATAAAGTAGCACATGACTCTATATTTAAACTACCCACATACGCCGCCATTAACAAACATGATCTAAAGTATACCTAAATTTGCATCTAATTACCCATGTACTCTTATTATGATAGATAATTTACGTAACACAATTTTTATCTAATTATTTGAAAATTAAGTATTCTCTCAAATCTACATCTAAAAATTATCAACATCTTCTAAGCATACATGTTGTGCCATCATGCATGAGTGATAAATAAATGTGTTATGTTTCATCACAAGAAATATTCCCTTAACAACTCATATACTAATGATACTAACAAATTATTTAAAACCATATTAGTAGCGATATCATATAATTTACATAGGTTATTACTTTAAATATATTTATATACTTTAAATAAATTTTTGACACATCTATATTGATAGTATATAACCATACCTGCACCTATAATTTCTTGATATAGGAAAATTCAATCATCATGACAAGTATGGGGGAGCATTGGTGGCTATATTTTTTTTAGAGTATAACTTTAAGATTACTTTAGAGTATAACTCTGATCATTATACAATATAAATATTAAAATTTTCTTGAGGTTAGCATTTCTACCCCCATCCGAGATCTCACATCAAGCTCTATCTCTTATCTTAAGTGACATGATTATGTAATTGTAGTATTTAAGAACATCCTCTATGACCTAAATCCATATTTTTAGAAATTAAGTACAAAAAGGAGAGTTAATAAAAGATACAATAAGCACAAAGTTTTAACTTAAGGATATTTTTTTGTAACAGTCAATAAGTACATAATTTGAGAAAACTAAATCTATATTCATTCATGACTTCATAAGATATGCAATGCAGCAAGGGCCGCCATAATTAATGCCAAGATTTCAAACTAATTACATATTTAAAATATACAAAGGTGCCATACCAAGTCAAAATATGAATATGGATGAAACATAAAATGAGTCCCTTGCAAAAAGTATAATTAGTATAAAAATATTCCCTTGAAAATACCTTTGTCATGGTGTTTACTTGGTCAACATCCTAACAAAGGAGTTATCACCAAAAGTTTTGAAGTTGCAATTTTGAAATTGTGTCAAGAAGAGAAGAGACGGCTTAGATTTGACCTATCAACTACATGTAACACACATCAAGCAAAAGTTTCAAAAAGTTAGTGTTTTTGTATTACAGAAAACCTGGTACACTACATTTGACAATGAGCGGAGATAGTAGATGGGATGGAGATGGGATGACGCGCCTGCCGCTAGGCAAGTGTGGGTAGTGATAGAAATAATGTCTTGAAAGTTGAGCTAGGGTTAAACACATAGTACACTTGATTGGTGGGCCATCTAATAATTTTGGGCGCTGAGTGGGATGGGCTGAGATGAATGTGCCAAATGAAAGCAAGGCTTTACTACCAAGAGACTTTTCCCTGTGTGCCCTTATAAAAGATCGTAATTCCCTGTGTGCCCCTAAAAAAATTCAGTGGTCTTCAGCGCCACTACTCCAACTTTTTCGTGTCATCCATGCCACTTCCGTCAGTTTGGGCTCTAACGCCGTTAACCTGCAGGTGTGAAAAGACGAAAATGCCCTTAAGTTCAAATATCTTATTAATTTTTTTTTGAGCATCTTAACGACTTCAAATGAAAAAACTCAAAACTAGAAAGTTGTAGATCTCGTCGAGATCTATAATTTTTATATAAATTTTTTTTTCATTTAATTTCGCAAAAAAAAATAATATGATTTTTCTAAGATATATTAATCATATCAAATCATATTTTTTTTGCAAAATTAAATGAAAAAAAAATTTATATGAAAATTATAGATCTCGATGAGATCTACAACTTTCTAGTTTTGAGTTTTTTCATTTGAAGTCGTTAAGATGCTCAAAAAAAATTAATAACATATTTGAACTTAAGGGCATTTTCGTCTTTTCACACCTGCAGTTTAACGGCGTTAGAGCCCAAACTGACGGAAGTGGCATGGATGACACGAAAAAGTTGGAGTAGTGGCGCTGAAGACCGCTGAATTTTTTCAGGGGCACACAGGGGATTACGATCTTTTATAAGGGCACACAGGGAAAAGTCTCTACTACCAATGGTTCAATGGTAAACTATACATACTAACCGTCGAGGAGTGAGTACAACCTGAAATACAGATTGCTGATCTTTTAGAAATTTATACTGACCAATAGTTCACTTGTAATCTTCTACTTGTAGCGACTAATATCTGATGCTACTTTAGGTGTTGCTACTTTCAACAAATATAACATGGGGTTCATGAGGCTCCAAAGGCTGACACTGGTTTAACTGCAATTAGTTTTAATGAGTCATCTTTTAACAATTGGGCGGCAACAAGTTTATTCACAAGCCCATATAAACACATGATCAGGTAAACACGAATAATTAGGTTCACTATGAAGCCTTTCAAAGGTTCATCTAACAAGTTAGGGATGCTAAGGTTTCCCCATCAATAAGCATGAACCCCCCTCTAAGGAGTGACTAACAAAATACTAAGAAACCAAAGTGCACCCTCTTGGTAGGCCGAGATCATACCTGTCGGAGCCCCTCTTGCGCCATAAAGGTAACCACTAATAAGCTAGAAAAGGTCCTTATACTGAGCTAAAGCTAGAGCCATGTAGCCCTCACCGCTGTACTATAAGTCCCAGATGTTCGCTTATAGATAAGTCCTTAGGGAGAGGAATCTAGAGCACCATAAAATAGCCCAATACTCTAGCCCACTGGTTCCATGCTGCTAAAAAGCATCCTTTAGTGTTTATTGCATATACCATTAGTCAAGTTACAAGATCATGGTCTTTAATTGAGCACTAGCATCATACTACCCAATGCATATCCCATAGGAGACAAGGTATAAGTTCAATTCTAGGGAATCCCTATCAAGGTGACACATGCAATATGAATTAAATGTATTAAAGTTGATAGGAAACAAGGATGATCACATGCTATACTTGCCTTAAACTCAAATCCTTCTTCTATTGAATTGTAACCTCCAAAGGACTTCTTCTAGATCATCAACTTCTTTTATATCACCAATGCAAAGCTCACCGACTGGACATGATCATAAAGCACCACACAAGCATCCATGCAATCATACACGAAGCAAATAATAGAACTAAATTAGAACAGTACACCAAACATATGAATAGCAAGTAAAAAGGTTTTAAAGATGTTCTACATGTTACTATGAACACATAGACGCAAAAAGCATGCTAATCGAAGCTATAACAGAAAAGTTATGAACTAAACAAGATTTCCTTTAATAAAATAATAGATTAAATTTTAACCTCAAATTTTAAAAGTTGAAAATCTATTTAATAGTAGGATTAACATATAGATTACTCAATTATGAATCGAACGCAACTTGAATGGATCAAAACGGAGTTAAAATGAAGATTTTATGCCCTAAATAAGACTAGTGGCAAAACTGTAAATAGATGAAAGCGTATTTTGGATCAACCAAAGAAATTACGTTTTCAAAAGAAGAAAACATATTTTGAATCTAATGGAGAGATTTTACGCTTTCTAAAAGAGAAAACATATTCTAAATCTACTAGAAAGAAACTACGCTTTTGGAATAGGAAAACGTATTCTGGAAGTGCGCCATGGATTGCGGGTTATATTACGCGAAACTGCAGGGGCTCTTTTAGAAATAAACCCGACGAAGGGGTACGAATGATCTTGGATGGTTGGATTGAATCTAGATGGCCTGTATTAGAAAGGAGGGAGAGAGAGTCATGGGCCGGAGAGGAAAACCGGCGCGGCAGAGCTCCATTACCGGCGGCGAGAAGCTCCCCGAAGCGCTTGGTTTGGGTCCTAGAGGCCACGTTTTGATGAGCCTAAGAGCTTAGGGAATAAGAGGAGAAGACAGCAAACTCACCTAGGGCCTTCTTGCGGTCAATGGTGGGTCTACAGCATCGGGCAACGCGGCGGCGATGGCGACAACGACGACGAGAGGAGAAGAAAAATCTAATTTACTACACGAGGGAATTCCCAAACTCGGGGCTCCCCTTACGATAGTTTTGGTGTGCTTTGTCCAAGGGGTTGGTATATATTTATAGAGAGAAAAACTTCCCACATCTACATCAACTAGCAATATGATACTAATTGATGTTGCACCCTCCACATTTACAAATGGGCCTAAATAATCATTAAAGCCCATTAGTAAATAAATGCATGGGCCTTTGAAATTTATTAGGATTATTGCACATGGGATTTGAGAGTTTGTTGGAAAATGAGATATATTATTTATTTTTGGAATTAATTAATTTTGTGAATAAAATAATTTTAAAAAAGTCTAGAATAGATATTTAAGCCACAAAAAAATACTCCAAGACCTCCGAAAAATTGGGGAAAATTTCCAGAGACACTTTGGAACATGGTGATCCCAAATAAAGTATTTGGAGCTCATAAAAAGATTGTTGGAAACTTGTAACATAAAGATTAAGGTGAAGAAGGTAGGAATTACATTCTAGAAAGAAGCTGGATAATTTCTAGAGATAGATATTCGTCTCATAAATATATTTTAAAAAACACATTTTGCATATATAAACACAAGGTGTGACCAGCATGAATGCAACAAACACATTTCTACCTTATGATAAATTTTAATCTAATGAAAATTTATTATTTCCCCATTTTTCATGAGCATAAAAATACAAATTAAATCATTTTAGCTCTATTTCAAGAGAAGCAAATTTTAGGGTGTTACATGGAAGGTGTGTACACTGAGGATAGTAAAGTGGACTATGAGTTTTCAGATGTCAGTGTGGAGGAATAAACACCTTTGGAGGAGATCAATAAGATAGATGATCACGCCTATGCAAACTATCCAACTAAGAGGGGTCCGAATGCTCAAGGTGCCATATGAAGTTTAGTTATGCTCTCTTGCTCTCACTTAGAAGAATTGGTTAATCTAATAAGAAAGGTGGTACCTAGAGGATGTATATCACTTAAGGGCTTCATCATCCAGAGTAAGTATCCTTTGCTTGGTTGATAAGTTATTGGATCATCTACGAGGAATGGATGCATTTGTCAATATGGCTCTGCAATTCGAGCTATCCTCAGCTGGGAGTCCAATTTTTAACATACCTAGGGAAAGTAGGCATTGATGACATAGGAATGAGATATCTAATAACTACAGATGGTTCTATGGAGTCTCAGGAAATCCCAATGATATACTAAGCATGACAAGAAGGTTTGGATTGAAGAAAGTTAATGATGTGATTGGAGCCCACCCAAGGATGTAAGAGAGAACTCAGAGTTTTCAATGAGATTTTGTTAGAGATTCAAGGGAGGTTTATCCAAGATCATTAAGGTATTGATAGTATTATTGGAAAATGTTTTAAGTTTGGATCAAGAAACCTCAGCTAAGTATTTGAAGGAGTAAAAAAAGGGGTTGAGGTAAAACCTATGTATTAGTTTGCTAGATCAGGACAAGAGCTTTATATCCACTATGGTGCACCTTATCAATGTGTGGGATATATTCATATACAGGAAGAAAAAGTAGAGGTTTATGCAAGAAAACATGAGATGGAACATCTACGTATGATCGGGAGTTATCCATTGTGGAGCATGTAGTACTATCTTCCTAGAAGAAAAGTGACATCTAGGTGGGTCATAAGAATCTAAAGGACATCTTCATTAAGATGGTTTTAAGCTTGTGACATCATTGTTGGATTAAAGCAATCAAGGTTTTATGACTTGGAAAAGTGGTATCACTTGGAGAAGCAAAACTCGTTGCCAATGTCTTTAGCAAGAGAGAGTTATGCTAAGAAGATTCGGATGACACCATGGACTTAGAAGTGTGCTTGAGAGTTGAGCATCCTAACTTGAGCATATATAGTCATTGATGTTTTAAAGTTGGTCATAGCACCTACTTTAGACCAAGAAAGTAAGAAGGCTCTGTTGGAAGGTGAATATTTTAAGAAAGAGAATTGATAACATGGACTAAAAATGAAAGGTCGCCTAGTGATTGGAGTTACTTGAGGGGTGTTTGGAGTACATGTTAGAATCTTAGAATCAGTTTGACAAGTTACTTAGAGTAAGGATTACAGGTATGCAAAGTAAAGAAGAAGCCAAAGGTGGGGAATCTACATCTCTTTGATCACCATCGTCCGAATCTCAAGGACGAGATTCATCTTTAGGGGGGTAGAATTGTAACACCCTAAAATTTAAATTTTTCGAAATAGAGCTAAAATGATTTCATTTGGACTTTTTGTGCTCATGAAAACATAGGAAAATAAAAAGTTTCATTAATTTAAAATTTATCATAAGGTAGCAATATGTTTGTGCATACATGCTGCTACATATTTATTTTGTGGTGATTGGGTTTGATCAAGATTTCAAAAGAATTTGAATTTGATTTGAATTTGGTTTTGAAAATTTGTTTAAAAAAAATTCCCCTCCTTCCTTCCTGGCCCAAAGGCTTGCTCCCGCTCCCTTACTCCTCAGTCCAGCGCCAAAGCCCAGCAAGTCGTGGCCCACCTCCCGCTTGGCCCTCTCCCCCTCTGATCCACTCTTTCCTTTCCCCTTCCTTGAGTTTCCGCCTTGGGCCGGCCCAGCAAGCAGCCAAGCCTCCCTGCTCTCCTCCCTCCCGCTTGAGTCACTGTCATTCGGGACCCACCAGTCGGTCGTCCCATCCACGGACTCTACCACCCCTGAAGTCCGTTGCCGTCCTGCCTCAGCGTCGTGCTGTGCGCTCCAAGTTGCTTCGCCCCTTAAATATTAAACCTGAGCACCCACCGTCTCCATCTTGCCCCATGTGTGGCCTCCCCCATGTAACAGAACCATTCAATTTATAAGAGCACAAGTATAATAGCCATCACCAAAGCGATCGAACCGTCATACTTGAACCTATATAAACCTGGTATTCTAATGAAATCACGAAGGATCTCAAACAAACCAACATACAAACCAAGATTATACATGATTCAACACAACCAGTCACATGTTACAACAGTTCACAAATAGTTCTTATACATCGGAGTTTCAACGAAGTTATTACAACTCAATTTAGAAGTAGCGGAAGCAACATAGTTTTGAAACAACATCATGAGAGTTCAAATACAGAGCTAGTTAAGGATCATCTCCAACAAAAGCACATAGCTGAGATGATATAGAATGAACATGCACTTGGTCTTACTCTCCATCAACTATAGGAGTTATGCAATGCTTGCAATAACCATGGTACATCATGTCATCAGCAATAAATGGGAATAAACCCTGAGTACAAGAATGTACTCAGCTAGACTTACCCATCATAAACCAAAATAATAAGACACCAATGAGTATGCATGGCTTTAAGAGGTGGAGTTAGCTTAACAATAATTTTGCATAAAAGCTTAAGTAATATAACTTGGAGATTTAGTACCTCTAGCATCAATTTAAATACCTATTCGATTATGCATCTCTAGATTAGCACCTATACTAGAGCAATCACTTGATTAAGCTAACAAGCATTAGTAACCATATCTGGTATAAGAATAATTTGAGCATCATCATAACCATCATGTTTCAATTAGTGTTTCTACGTTGCCGCTGCTCAGTCAAGTTTTCATTATCTGGGAGAGACGACGATTTGAATTGATTCCTACCTAGCTGGGGAATTTATTCCTAACACAAACCGAGGCACACCCCATGAAGGTAGCCTCTGATTACCTTTGGTACAATTTAGGACTAACTCGTGGGTCGGATCAGCACCACACCCTTAGAGATTCTACAATCTGCTAGGAAGACCAGGACCCAGTCCCGCCCATGGACTCATGCCATTAGCTCTCCACACATCCTTACTGCCTCCAGTGTGTGCACTTTCACTTATCGAGGCCTGGCCTAAATTGAGCTACTCGGCTTCGCGGTCATGTCACTAGATCCAGCCAACTAAGTGCTAGGCATGCGTTCAACATGACATGAGAACGTACAGCGAATTGATCCTTAACTGATATAGACAGGGATAAATAGGCACCCAAGACCTCCATGCCTTGTTGCTTCTCTATCATGATCTCACCCGGTCTCCTTTATTCATTGACACATGGTTATATTCCACGCTAGCACATATAGCCAACCATGATTAGTTATCAGCCTATATCATGCAGGTGACAGGTAATCACCCGACTTCTACCAACTAAGCATGGCTAAGCATATTTTCAATCCTGAACCTACATAGGATTCAAGATATATATACTTAGACAAGGAAGATATATGCAGCAAGTGATTCCAATCAACTAGTACTTAATGCATCAACATAAAAGGACTCAAGTTGATAGTTCGAAAATATAGGAGGCTTAAAATGCTCCAAGGCTTGCCTTTCATAATGGTTGAGGGCTACTGATCTGGGCACTTAGGCAACTATTTACCATTAGGCTCACCTTCTCTTGGGTCCTCCTATTGCTGCACTTCCTGATGCTCTTCCGAGGGATCAGCCTCGTACTCTAACACGGTAATTTCTTCCGTCGCACCTATTGCATGCATATGCAAAAAGTGAGAATCATGAATGTATAAGAAGGGTCATGGATTACATGTCATGGTAATGCGCATAGTTAAATGATGACTATCATATTAGGTCATTAGGATGAACAAGGTAAAATTCTTAGTTATTGAGTAGGTGCATATCTCTTCTCTAGAAATTTCAAGAATCAATACTAAGTCTATTTCTGGACCACAACACAACAGCTAAAAATATAGATCATAACTAGAGTTCTACTCAACCAAATGCTATAATCCTAGACTTTATGGAAAGCTTATAAAATTGCCTATAACTTTCATTTAATCACCAAAAGCTGATTCAACTACTATCCTAATCAAAACAGGTAAAATTCCAAGGTCTATCCAAAAATTTCAGAGAGTGAGCACTTCAGAAGACCAACTTCTAATAGCTATAACTCTCAAACCATTTGGCCTATTTCCATGAAATTTTGACACAATCTAGATAAAGAAATTCCCTACAACTTTGTTATTAACTATTTTTACAGCAAACTCCATTTTGCCTATGCAAAACACCTAGCAACAAAATCTGTCCAAAAACTTCTATAATTGAATTTAGAGCCATAATATTTTACTGCATACTAGAAATAAAAATTGGGCACAACCAAATGTACCAACAGTTCATAGGCATTATACACACTCTAGAAAATATGATGGTCATCCCAAATAAATTATTTAAATACCTTTATTAATTTAATTGAACACTTAGGTGAAATAAAGAAAATATATCAAAAGTGCATAATAAAATCTTAGAAAATTACTGTGGTTTATATATGATCCCAATAGGCTACTGTAAAATTTTCATACCAAATAGACAAGTACAACACCCTCTACATAAATGACAATTTATAAGGACTGATTTTAGCGAAAATAGTTATCCCTATTGAAAAGTGTCAAACAAGAGATTTCATATTTTTCTTAGCTTTCCCAAAACCCATTAACACGGTACAAAAATTTGCATGGCAATATGTCACTTATTTTTATCCTTATGAATTTCCTCATAAAACACCATTTATTAAAAGATAAATAGAAATACTCTACTCCAATCAATTTTACTATGAGTTAAACATTTTTCCTAACAAGAGAAAGTGAACAAAAGATCAGCAAAATTGGAATCACAATTTTATCACTTTCCTAGCTCAAGTTATGCATTTTACAAGATTACAAACAATTTAAAAGCACTTATCTAGCTCCATTTAATTATCCTAGAAAAACATCTCAAATAGTAAGTTTCATATTTTTATCAAATACTACACTTTATGATGAATCCAACAAAATTTAGTTTACCCCATTTGGACACTCCTAGCTCTAGATATGAATTTTTTAAGTTGGTATTCAAGTCTATGAAAAATAAGGAAAATCAACACAAACACACTGACTGACAGATGGGGCCCGCTGGTCAGTAGGGCCCACGTGTTACCAACACCAGGACAGAGGAGACAATCTGGCCAGCCATATCTCACCGGTGACAACGGTGACACCCACGTGATGCCCAGAATGAGTCACGTCGGTTGGTGGTGAAGACGCGACATAAGGTTCACCAAAGACAGCTCGTGGGCGACAATGGCACATGACAGAGGTAGCACAGCGGTACAGCAGTGTTCTCTAGCCATCACGGGCTCTGGTGAGGTGCCCTATGGCTTCGTGGAATCCTAGTGAAGCTATCTAGGGTGGTTAGGGTTCCGGTGAGGCGGTGGTGAGCTCCGACCACATGCATGCCATGGCGGCGGCGCCTCGAGCACAGTGGTGCTCTTACCGTTCTGGCTAAACGATAGTGAAAGGCAGGTCTCCATCATGCCATCTGCTAGGTCTAGGCTTACTCATCCTAAGTCACACAAAAGAGAAGGGATGCGATGGGTCAGCTCGACAACGGCGAGCTCGAGCACCTCGGTGGCCATGGCGACCACGACGGAAGCGGCGGTGCATTCCTGCATGACCAAGCAGTAGCATCTAACCCAGTTTCTACCTAAGCACAAGGATCACAAGGTGACTATAGATCAGAGAAGAGGACAGGAGGTGCGATGGAATGGTGTGGCCACGGTAAACCGAGCGTGCGGCGGAGCTCTAACGAGATTGTGGCGACGGCGATGCGAAATGCGCCCTTACCAAGGCTTGGCAATACGGGCTAGTGGTTCGAGGTGGAAGAGGTGACAATGGCGGAGCTCCTGGAGAGTTGGATTAGGCGGTGGTGCAGCAACGATGGCGCACGGGCGGGTGGAGCACGGTGGCGGCAATGGTGAGAGCGGTCGCTTTGGTGCGGTGTGGAGAAGAGAGCAGGGAGCGAGATATGAAATGGAAGCAGCAGCAGCACGTCGCTCGATTCCTCTACTTTGGCATGGTGTCGCGGGGCCAACGGCGGCGTACGGGCGCCACGTGACGGGTGCGCGCTGCACACGATCGGCCATGACCGGCGGCTGATCTAAATTAGCCTAGCTGATTTAGTCACCCCATAGCCCGACTGACAGCGCGAATTCATCCACCTAAATCTCCTAATCTGTTCATTAATTGCAAAAACTTTATTAACAAGAATTGTTGAGTTACACGAGATCTACAACATTGCTTAAATGAGTTTGGTATAGATCGACCTAGTTAACGAACTACAGCGTGTCAAACACCGGTGCATTGAAACTGTAACCCAATTCCACACTTGGAAAAAAATTTAAGTGCTAGAATAGTATTTTATTGCTACTTGAGAGCTATTTTTGAGCATGACATGCACCAAATTAGGTCTGGACCCAAAAATAAAAGTTGTTACTATAGTCAAGTACTACAACTTTGCTTAAGGGTGCACTGCCATGCAAACACTCTATGCTATAGTTCAATTTAGGTCAAACATACAACTTGAAAATGGTAAGTTACACTATAACCATGACTTAGAGGCCAAATTGGTCCAAGTCAAGAATACCAAAGTTGTTCCATGTGACATGCTAAACATGTTTAAGGTATCCCTAAGGTCCCACAAGCATTTTATATATTGGTCACATGTAAACCCTAGCATATGTAAAGCATTTAGTGACAACACATGTAATATAAGCAATCATAGAGATACAATTTGAGATGTTCATGCTCATGAATGATCAATGATGCTTGCTCTCGTGTAATGCCAATGCCAGATGCATGCTTAACACCAGGGTGTTATAGCCTATGCCCTAGCTACCGCCGCGCACCGCTGCAAAACCCTAGCCACCGCCGCCGTGCTCGCCGTCCGCCCTGTCGCGTCGCGCGCCGCCTCCGTCCACTCCACGTCGCTAAGACCTACCTTGGTGAGTTTGCCTCACCGTCCTCTCCCTCCATGGTCTTCCTGTGTCCAGTGATAGCCTTAATCATTGTATTGACGATCGCTGGCGAGGAGCCGAGCACCTCCGACCATGGCGTCGTCGTATGAGCTACCGTCGGCGTCTCTCTCTCCCTCCCTCCCTCCCTCCCGTCTGTTTGTAGCCATTCAATCTTGATCTGACAGCCTCGATTCACCCGTACCGGTTCGCCCGGTCACTTTTGCATAAGACTCCCTACAGTTTCACGTAATAGAACCCGCAGCCCACAACGTGTTTCCAAAATATGTTTTCTCTTTCTAAAAGCGTAGTTTCTTTATAGTAGATTCAAAATACGTTTTCACCTATTTACAGTTTTGCCACTATTTTCTTTAGGCCATAACTTCTCCGTTTTAACTCCGATTTGATCCGTTCAAATTGCGTTAGATTCGTAGTTGCGTAATCTATATGTTCATACTTCTGTTAAGTATGTTTTCAACTTTTAAAATTCGAGGTTAGATTTAATCTATTATTTTATTAAAGGAAATCTTGTTTAATTCATAACTTCTTCGTTATAGCTCCGATTAGAGTGCTTTTTATGCCTGTGTGATTGTAGTAATGTGTAGAACCTCTTTAAAACCCTTTTACTTGTTGCTTAATTATGTTTGGTGTACTATTCTAATTTAGTTCTATTGTTTGCTTCGTGTATGATCGCATGGATGCTTGTGTGGTGCTTTATGATCATGTCCAGTCGGTGAGCTTTGCGTTGGTGATATAGAAGAAGTTGATGATCCAGAAGAAGTCCTTTGAAGGTTACAATTCAATAGAAGAAGGATCTAAGTTTAAGGCAAGTATAGCATGGGATCATCCTTGTTGTCCTATACACCTTTAATCATTTAATTCATGCTGCATGTGCCTACCTTGACTACCAATAAGGATTTCCTAGTACTTTGTTATCTTGTGTCTTGTTCCTATGGGTTTATGCATTGGGCAGTATGATGCTAGTGCTCAACTAAAGCCATGATCTTGTAACTTGACTAATGGTATATGCAATAAACACTAAAAGATGCTTTTTAGCAACATGGAACAAGGGGGCTAGAGCATTGGGCTATTTTTATGGTGCTCTAGATTTCTCTCCCTAAGGACTTATCTGTAAGCGAACATTCGGGACTTACAGTACAACCGTGAGGGCTACATGGCTCTAGCTTTAGCTCAGTATAAGGACCTTTTTTAGCTTGTTAGAGGTTACCTTTATGGCATAAGAATGGCTTGACGAATCAGGTATGGGACAACCTATACTCTTATGTGTATAGCCATGATGGAATTGTGCTATTCGACAGTGGGTTCCTATGTCTATTTGCCGAGTGAATCTAATAGCCCTAACTTGTTAGATGAACCTTTGAAAGGCTTCATAGTGAACCCTGCCGACCTTCCTTGGTAGTGGGTCAAGAGGTTGGCCGCCTCGGGCGAAAGGGTAAATCACGACTCACAGTGAAAGTGTACAACTTCTACAGAGTGTAAAACTGGTATATCAGCTGTGCTCATGATCATGAGCGGCCTTGGACCCTTACGAAATAGATGATGAACACTGATGATACTGATGATCATTAATGGTTAATTGTTTATGCTATTCATTATTCATGTTTACCTGATCATGTGTTTATATGGGCTTGTGAATAAACTTGTTGCCACACAATTGTTAAAAGATGACTCATTAAAAGCTAATCGCAGAAAACCAGTGTTAGCCTTTTGAGCCTCATATACCTCATGTTATATTTGTTGAGTATGACATGTACTTACGCTTGTTTTACTTTTTAAATCTTTGGAAAAATTCTGGATGGGTACTAAATTGCTAGAGTTTAAAGAAGTTAGGCTGTGATCAACCAGTCAGTTGTCCCTATGGAATTGGAGTCTTCACCCGAAAATCAGAGTTGTCTTTTCCGATGTTTGCTGTCTAAGGTTATATCCTTTATACTAAGTACGTTATATTAAGCTTTGTCTTTTGATATTACCCCTTATTTGTAGCTATATGTGAGATTTGAATTCCTGGTCTCACATATGGTGTGTATCTGGTTTTGTTGTTAAAACCGGGTGCTATATAAAAGCTGACTGTAACAGTATACCTTTAATTTATCCATCACTAGCTTGTTGGCAGTGATCATTTTTTTCCTAATTATCATGCATCCACATAGGAGTCCTTTTTGCCCTATATGTTCGAGCTATGTATGGGTTGATGCATCTCATTCTAGCAAAAAACACATCTCCCAAGAACATACAACAAGCGTTTTGTCCCTTACAGCATGGAGGGACACAGAATGCAGAATGGCGCACTAGTACTGCTTTCACTGCTGGTCCTTGGGTGCTTTACCATTCATGTGGCACGTAGGTGAAATAAATCAAAATGTTTTTTCCTCCATTATCTCCTCAAAATTAATTACTATAGAGTAGCTGATATTTTTCTGCACCATTAAAAAAAATACAAATCGCTGAAGACCTCTATGTTTCTCTGTTGTAATTAAGATCTAAATGAGGGCCCACTATAACTATTGACTTCCATCACATTGATTTTATGCTTATTACAGAGGTGTTTCTGTTCTTGTATGTAATTTAACAGATTCACATTACATGCTTGAAAAATAGGTGGAACAGTGATGGATGAAATGAGTATCCTGAAGGTTACTATACCAAATTGGGTATGCTACAGATTTCTCGTATTCTGCAAATCATTGAATCAGTGCTGGTGCTGCCTCGGGGGTAGAGGTTATTGCTATGTGAAACAAAGTGTCGGCACCTGACACACACCAAACCGGAAGGATCTGCTTAATGGAGCAAGGCTGGAGATCCGCTTGGCTTCAACGTAGGACCAGCCGATCCAATGAATTCCACGAGGGCGTGCCAGTTAATTTGACCTGCAATTGATAAGGAGAGAAAGTTTATCAGTAATTTAGGGTGGAACATGTCAGTTTTGCCCAGGCAGTTCCAAGTGTGCCGCTTTGGGAGCAGCCAGACGGAAAAATCGACTAAATAGCCGATACGGGAAGAAATCGGTTGTTAAGAACTGTAACACTCGCAGGTCATGATTGATTTCATAGTAACGAATGCAACGTGCCCAGTTTTTATGATCCATTCCCTTAAGCTATTAACATGTCTGCGTTAAAGATACATCACTGGCTAAATTAGATTTTGATCAATACATGGTGTAGAGCCAATGAATCCGGTGAAAAGGGATATGCCACGCAAACAATCGACTGTTTGATATAGACATGCCTACGAACCGTCTAGATCTAATCCATTACCATCAATAGTGAGGTTCGACTGGATCGATACAGCTATGATGATGATGATAGTCTAAAACCAGAAAATCCATAGAACCGACCATACTTCAACAGATTCATGAAAACGTGCCACATCTATGAAAGCACAGGCGAATCAGCTAAAATAGCCAATTCGGGTAGAAGAGGGGTTACAACATGTGAACAATAGACTATTTAATACGGATAGAACTATAAACTCATCAAATCTGACATGTTATCCTTAACAGTGGGGTTGGACCGGATCGATGGCAACCAGGATAAAGACAACAGATCAAACCTTTAAAATAAACAGATCTATTCGTATTCAACATAATCATGAAGACACACTGTAAGCATTAAAGTACAGGCGATCGGCTATTTAGCCGATGCAGGCATAGTAAATAGCCAAGGTCACATCTAGTCGAAAGCAAATCTACCAGCTAGCATACTCCGATCTAAAGTGATAACAGTGAGGATCGACTGGATCGTTACAGCCATAATAGCGAGCTATAGACCAGATTCAACTAGTTAGTAAACATTCTCAAGATCAGACATGTCTTAGCCGCATACTATGCATGATCAAGATCGAAGTAAAACAGCCGATAAAATATAATCCATCGTTTAAAGTAAGAACCATCGTAGTGTGACAAAATAAACGATGGACTAAAAGGATGTGAGGCCGATCTAGATTGATCTCGATCCGGCAGGTTGATATTGTTGAAACTAATGACAACAGAAACATCAGCAAGATCGATAACTTAATGAATCTACCCGAAGGATGTGATCCTTAGGTAGAGCCGATAACTTGACCTTAATCTAATTCGAGCAGTGGAGGTCGAACTTAACTGATGCAGCCATACTTGAACTAGAAAGAGTCGATAACTAGCTTATACTAAAGCTCGCAAGAGGTCGGCCGGACCGATGCAGCTTTACAAACAGAAGTATAAGCTATAATGGTACTTACAGGCAAGCCGGAGGTCGACCGGATCGATGCAACCCTACTTATTGAAAAACTCACCGATATCTACTGTACTCTTACTCCTAAGGGTTGGCGTGAAGCCGAAAAAAGTAATTGGTATTAATTGATTGTCCCTTTTACAATAGTCGGGGTCTAATATTTATACCCGGAACCTAAGCATGAATCTTACTCAAATACGACTTATTACAATCTTTGGAATAAAATAAAACATTCCTAACTTAAGATAACTTGGACCCCACTCTTTCCCTTTCTTTCAGAGTCTGATATTTTTTTCCCGACGCCATCCGTACGTAGTCCATTGACATTGTTTGCTGACGTCATCTATGAAATAGCCGATTTCCGATACCGCATCAAAACCGGTTGATATCGATTCACATCTGATCGATCCTTTGACAATACTATCTTGGAAGCTTCGAGTTCCCGCGTTCTTCTTCCAAAATTTTGGTGTAAACACAAAGTGACTGTGAAGCAAATTGTCACGAGAAATGAATTATTAAATCTTTAAACAATTAATGCCAGATGAGCGGACATAGACTATAAAGTATCAATTATGTCTATTTTGTAGAAGATAAACTAAGAGAAAAACATCCAATAGAGTATGGGTTGATAAACTAATTCACCCTAATTTATATGGGTTGAGAGGGATTGGAGTGCAGGATCAACTAATCCTCTATCCAAGTAATCCCGCGCATCATATTCAGAAAGAATCATTTTAGGCACCACTGCTGTCGTCCAATCTGACTCACCATCGTTGCAACATTTTTTTTTTTGTGACAAAGAGCTTCTATTGGTTATATAGCAGCAGGATTACAATCTCTGGTCAACAGATGAGAAATACAAGCTGGGGCTATTTGCCACTCACCCATCTTGTTATCATCTGAGACCTGCTTAGCCAAGACTTGAGCTACTTGATTACAAGACCGATTGGTGTACACCAAATAAAAATTACAACAAACAGCACTCAACTCTTTAATTTCTCTGATGATTGATGAAATGCATGATCTTTGAAAGTTCGGCATTCCCCAGGCCTTCACCAATTCTTGGCTATCCGTTTCAACTAGTAGAATCTGGATACCTTTATCCTTGGCAAGATTCACTCCATCTTTGCAAGCGAGAGCCTCCATCGTGAGCGCATTAAGGCCGTGGCCGTACCATCTTTGCTCTGCCTCCCTCAAAAATTCCGGCTGGACCCCGAAGAACTGCACCAGTGGCCCCCTGTCCAGATTCCGGGTAGAATGCACCATCTGTGTTACATTTGACCCAGCCCTCCTGTGGCGCGCACCAAAAACTTCTGGCTTTGTCTGCGGGCTTTAGCTTAGAACTCATTGTGATCTGCCAGAGGTCATGCTCTAAGTCAGTAGCCCAGCGCACAGCCTGCCGCAATGGTAACTGGTCTTCACCATGTCCCCGTTTATTCCGTTGCGCCCACAGCGAGTACATTCCTATTGTAAGGAGGCACCTGTCTTTTTCAGAACAAAAACTTCCTCTCAAGATGTCACTTGCCCATGTAAGAGGATGGAGCCGAGGGAGCTTGACACCCGTCAGAGACTTGATGTCGCGCCAAAACAATCTTGCAATGGTGCAGTCAGTAAGAACATGCTTGATCGATTCACTATCTGCTCCACAAACATCACAGAAACTTGTCGGCTCAATGTGTCGATGGTGGAGAATGACTTTTGCAGGAAGGAATTCATGTAAAACCCGCCACCAAAACACTTTAACTTTGGGCGGCACATTCAGTTTCCAGAGCCTATTCTAAGATTCATCATTGAAACTCCAGGCGACAGATCAGTCTGGGCCATATTAGCTTCAGATAGCTTCCTGTACGCAGACTTCACCGTGTAGTCACCAAATTTCTCAGGTTCCCACGCCCACCAATCTTCTTCCTGTGATCGTACTGGGATGCCTAGTATAGGGGCCAGTTTAGTTTCACCCCATTTTGCAAAATTTTTCAAGATTTCCCGTCACATCGAATCTTTAGACGCATGCATGAAGTATTAAATATAAATAAAAAATAAAACTAATTACACAGTTTAGACGAAATCCACGAGACGAATCTTTTAAGCCTAATTAGACTATGATTGAACACTATTTGTCAAATAACAACGAAAATGCTATAGTAGCACTTTGCCAAAAATTTTGGCATCCAAACAAGCCCTAGCTCTCGTGTCAATTGGAAGGAAGATGGCCTTGACGAGTTCTTCATCCCATTGACCCGAAGCTAGCAGCAGGTCTGACACCAAAGTTACCCGCTGTCTCGCATTGAAGTGCTGTGGGATCCATCTGTCTCTCCAGATATCAGTCGAGGCACCGTTGGCCCTGTTTACTGTCTTATGAGCCGTGTTATTTCAGCGAACGAATAGTATTTTTCTCTCACAACAAATCAGCGAACAATACTTTCAGCCATGACTTTTCAGCAAAGCGAACAGAGCCGCCTATTCTCTTAATCAGTCCAAGCTCAAGCACATCCTTCCCGGCCAAGATGGACCTCCAGGTGTCACTAGCAAGCTTCTTTCCAGAGCTTCATATTCAGAAAGAATCATTTTAGGCACCACTGCTGTCGTCCAATCTGACTCACCATCGTTGCAACATATGTGCTGCTTCTGAGTACGACAGTGCTTGCACTAGTAAAGTTTTAAATTTCAAACATGCAGTTCATTATAGATTGCACATTAAAAGGTCTCTTTAGTTTTGCTTCTGGGTTTGCTTTGAATGTGAGATAAAAGTATATATGTAACTAGAAGTTATTTTGGTAAATAAAGAACACTACCTGAAATCATTATACATCATATGCATTGAGGTTTGCTTTGAAACTCATGAGAACTTTTTCTAAACTAGCATATCTAACTTGAGGTCTTATGACGTAGGATCCCATAGAAAAAATGTTGAATCTGTCACATTTCATGAATACATATCTAGAATTGGATAGATAAAAATAATGAAAAATGATTCAGATACATCCATTTAGCATTTATATTAAAATAAGATATGAATATCTATATTGATATTTTAGTAGAGACGGATATCAGATAATTTGGATGTTCTGACATCCGAATTCATCCCTAATTGTCTATTGTAAACTTTATGGTCTGGAGAAAGCAGACAACAAAATAAGTCTAGACGCTGATCACTACCGGAGACGGCCTCTTTGCCGAGGGCCTGAGGCCCTCGGCAAAGGCCCATTAATCCTCGGCAAAGGCTTTGCCGAGGGCGGCCCTCGGCAAAGAGCTCCCGGGGAATTTTAAGTCGGCGAAGAGGGTCTTTGCCGAGGGCTGGAGCGGCACTCGGCAAAGAAAAGCAGCCGTCACGGCGCTGGCGCCTGGGACGGAGTCTTTGCCGAGGGCCGTCTCCGGGGGCCCTCGGCAAAGAATTATTCTTTTTTTTTGAAAAATCTTTGCCGAGGGCCTCCAACTATGGCCCTCAGCAAAGAAATGTGCAGAATTTTTCTAAAAAATCTTTGCCGAGGGCAATGGGACGGCCCTCGGCAAAGAATTATTCTTTTTTTTAAAACTCTTTTCCGAGGGCTTCCATGCAGGCCCTCGGCAAAGAAATTTTATTTTTTTTTAAAAAAGTCTTTGCCGAGGGCCTCCAACCATGGCCCTTGGCAAAGAAATGTTGCAGAAATTTTATTTTTTTTAAAAAAAATCTTTGCCGAGGGCAATGGGACACCCTTCTTTGCCGAGGGCCTTGGTCATTGCCCTCGGTAAAGAGGCAGAAATTTAATTTTTTTTTTGTTTTTTGCATTCCATCGACACAAGCATTTCATATATATACATATATATATATCAACCATCACATATATATATCACACAGAACCCATTTTCTCACAATATATCACAACCATAATTGTGATCCACAAATCACAATATATTACAACGACAAGTCACATGTTTATTACGACAAGTTCATGAAATCCAAGCACAAGTCAGAACCATAAACCATAAATATTACAATAAAGTCCAACCACATCACCTAGCACTAGTCATCATCAAGGTAGCCTATGAGACGGTGGTGAAGGAAAGGCGGGATCACTCGGTGACGCACTACCAAATTGATTGGAACCCGCGGACGGAGGCTGCACAAAGGAGCAGAGATTGCATGTGTGAGTAATCTGGGAAAACAGTTTTGGAACTTAGAGATTGCATCTAGTAATCTAGGAATACAAAAAGATTAGACTCAATTGAAAATTTCGGCAACACCTCCCCTACACGGGGAGGTTTTCAAAACCTGCAAGAAACAACGGCACGAACGCCGACATCCACAACGGCACGAACGCCGACATACATGCAAAGCACAAGCGAAAAGTGAACTTTCATACTTATAGGAGTAGCTGCAGGAGTAGGAGGTGGAGGAGCTAAAAACTGCACAGGTACACCCGATGCTTGCCCAAGACTTTGCATGATCACCATCATCTCCGCCATCTACTTCTGCGCGGCCTCGAACGCGACCAGCTGGGCCTACAGCTGTGCGGTCAGTTCCGCGTTCTGCTCTTGACTTTGCCTTTTTGTTTCTTGTAGCTCGGCCTGCAATATTTCACTCCAATGTATCAGTAATGCAAATCTAATTTAGGTGTGTAAATATCAACGTACGACGAGTAAAACAAGAATTACCTGGAGTGCCTGGACCTACTACAGTGTTGGAGAAGGCCATGAGCGTATGGGCTGGGTGGAGCTCGTGCTCCGTGCTCGGATAGCGTCGAGGGAGGGAACAGTGGTGGAGTCGATGGCGCCGTCTGCAATCCACAGCCGCCCATGCTTCTTGCCTCCTCTGAGCCTCATGATCGTCTCTGCATCAATGGGCTCAGTGCGCACATTGTAATCTTCACCATAGATCTCCCTTATCGAGGACGTGTACTCTTGGACTTTAGTGTATACGTTCGGGTCGGAGTACACCTGGGGCGGGGCAACCGGGTCGAAGGAGACAGAGGACGATGCCCTGCCCATGTGGGACATAGCCCACGTAGAGAACTCTGAGACCTCCTCGCCGGGGTGCACAGCCTCCTGCGAGAAAGACGGGAAGATGGTGAGAAATTAAGCTGAATTGAGCATCAAAATAAATGAAAGAAATCACTTACGTATGCTTGTTTGTATCCGGGGAGGCTGCGACTGCCTTGATGGTGAGTTGGACCTTGCCTCACCAGACGCTGTTCCCGCAGCCTCTCGTGCGTGCCAACAAAGTCCTATGATAACCACTTGTCCACGATCATGGCCCACCACTCGGGATACGATCGGCACCACCAATGAATCACCTACAAGTCATCGACTATTTGACATATAAGAAGATGAAATTGAACCTACTTAATATCAAAACGAATCATTATGAATGTTATTCGCCTACCTCAAGGTACTGGTCCCGAGTCAGCGTAATCAGTCTTGCTTGAGGCTTGGGGAGGGACTACTTAAGTACCGACCTGTAGTAGTCTATGTGGGCTTGGACGCGCCCATGGTGGTGCATCTCGGTGACGTACTTCCTACAAGCTGCGGCAGCCGCCCGATCCGCCTGGGCCTCAAGTCCTTCTTCGGCCTTGAAAAATTTCTGCATACAAAACCGATGTATCCATTCATTATTTCAATAAAACATTTAACCAATGAATGAGATGTATTAAGCAATGTTGTGTGAGAGAAACTTACCCAAAACTCCGCCAATACTCGCTCCTGCTTGTTGCGGTAAGTGTCATCCATGACCAGCGCGTACCTGTCCTAGTTGGAGGCCGGCTCCCGCACCACCGGCTCTTCGGACAGTTGCACAATGCCGGGGTACCATTTCCTGCACAAAACACCAAGGATGCTCGCGGGGGTGCGTGCTGGAGTACCTGACAAAACCAACCAGGACCTGCACAAGTGATTAAGAAAATTTATCAGTTTCTCTTATGATTTCCAACATATCTTATGAAGTAGTTGTGATAACATCTATAGTTACTTACCTCTTTGCCATAGGCCGAATCACTGGGCGGTTGTGAGGAAGCGGAACCAGAGGGAGGCTCGCGGGACCTCGCTCGTAGGGAGTCCGGGTAGTGGTACCCCCTCTGTCGCCCTCGAGCCCCTCGCCTCCCTCACCCTCAAGCGCCTCGCCTCCCTCACCCTCGAGCGCCTCGCCTCCCTCGCCCATATGCTGACCCCTCTCGTCCTCCGACGAGGATGTGGCCATGGCCGTCATGTGCTCCTCCTCCAGCACCTCGTCACGTGGCGAGGGAGGAGACCGCTGCCTCCTGTGGCTGCTGCCCCTAGTCCTCCTCTCGTCACCTCCTACGGATGCTGCCCCGGACGATGACCCCTCACCTCGAAGGAGAGGGCGGTCTCTCCTGTAAACCGAGGGCATGTCACGGCGTGGACGTCTGCTCGCCATCTTTGTTCAATCACCTGCAATCACAAAGAATGAACAAGACTAATTAGTACATATATTAGAAATAGATTCAAAATATATAAACAAAACACAAATTAAAAAAACATAGTATTACATGTACTAGGAATAATCTTCATGATTGGGATCATAGGTCTCATCATCACTGTCAAAATTGTCCAAGTGGGCAACACTATCCGAAGGTTCTATGTTGTCATCGTAGTCATTGCCTAGAAGTAATCGCTCAAGCATTGCTATGTCCTTGGCATTTACCACCACATCTCCATCGACCTCGCCATCAACCATTTCGTTGTCTACTTCCATTTTGATTGCTTCGGGTAAGACTATCTCAAACGTGCCTGGTAACCCATCTTCTTGATAGAACTGTCCATCATATGTGTTTGCGTTGAAGTTGTAATCATCATCGTTTGGGGCAGGTAGTTTACCGTGTGGAGATACCTAGTGCACAATAGCCCAACCCTTAAGATCCTCTTTGTCTTGGTTGGCGTATGGAGTATAATACATCTGCACGGCCTGTTGAGCCACAATGTAGACATCTTTTCCAGGATAGATGGAATCTTCTCGAATCTCGACTAGCCCAAGATGAGGGGTTCGTCTCGTTGATCGAGGATTAACCAATGGCATTTGAACATGATAGGTTTAAGAGGTTTGTCTCCATGAAATGAGAGTTCATATATTTCCTCAACTCCACCATGATAGTCGAGGCCATCAGTGCCAGGCGTACAAACTCTGCTATTTGTGGTTTTTCGTTTGGGCCAAATCTGCTCGTAACTTGTTGTGTGGAAGCGATATCCGTTCACGTCATAGCCGGTAAATGACTTCACCTTAATGTCACAGCCGTTTGCAACCTGTTTCAACTCGTCACTCATGGATGAACTGGTCTGGGCCTGCAAGGTGAAGCATGATAGATTGATATATTAATCAAACGTACGATCACCTTGGACGATCGAATGTACGAGCTAAATTGGACATTACCTTTTATTTGAACCAAGAAATAAAATCAGGCCTCCCCGCTCCCGCACCCCGCGAAACAAGGGTGTCTTGTTCATGCGAGGTAGGATCCCTTGATTAATGCCAGAATTCATGAACAAATTCCCTGTTCGAACGAGAATCAATGGGGTTGGATGCAGAATAGTGATGGCGTATTAAAACAAGTTCGTTGAGAACTTACTTGATGAACGGCTGCACCTCGGTAAGGTTATTCAACACATATAGCATGATACTGCGCCACTCTTCATTTCCCGATAGCTTTGGGGTTGATCCACTTGCGCCGCCGAGTTGGCCTTGGAAAAGGCTGAGGGTCGATTCAGTTTTGCCAGCATTGTAACGAGGGAGTGGATTATGATTGCTAGGAAGGTTCGACTTGAAGTATTGTGTTGTGAAGTTTGCCACCTCCCCCCGAAGGCATGCCTCTGCAATGGAAGCCTCAATTCTGACTTTATTTGTACATTTTATGTGAAGAGTCTTTAGACATCTCTTGATTAGATAGCACCAACGGGCCTGCATGGGCCCCCCAAACGTGCCTCGGACGGGAGGTGCACAATCAGATGCTACATCGGTAAGAAGAAGCCGGGTGGAAAGATCTTCTCTATCTTACAGAGCAACACAGGTGCCGCTTTTTCCAAGTCCTGAGCGATGGTCCGAGATATCTCCTTGGCACAAAGCTGGCAAAAGAAAAAGCTCAACTCTGCCAGCACTAGCCAAACATGCTCAGGGACATAGCCTTGGACCATCGCCGGAAGAAGCCGCTCAATCCATATGTGGTAGTCATGACTCTTCATCCCGTTGACTCGCAGAGTGCCTAAGTTCACTCCCCTGCTAAGATTCACTGCATATCCATCTGGGAACATTAACATATGGATCCATTTTAGTACTTCCCTCCTTTGATCGATTTGCAAGACGAAATTGACCTTAGTCCTTTTCTAGTTCTTGTTTCGGCCACTAGGAGGCTACATCGCTTGATTTGGTCTATCGCACAACGTCACTAGGTCCACTCTAGCCTTAACGTTGTCCTTAGACTTATCAGTGTCCATGAGAGTTCCCCAAAGTGCATCGGTGATATTCTTTTCAGTGTGTATTACATCAATATTATGTGGTAGAAGAAGGTCATCGAAATAGGGGAGCCTCGTCAAGCCAGACTTATGAGTACACATATGTTCCTCACCATATCCCACAAAACCACCTTCTTCATTGGGCATGAGAGCATCTATCTGAGCACGAACCTCGGCACCAGTCCTCAAGTGCAGTTTAGGGTCTATCACTTTGATACCTTTCGTAAAACTCTTGATGTCTTCTCTGAATTCATGGTCTAGAGGGAGGAATTGACGATGCTGGTCGAACAACGAATACTTGCCACCCTTCTTCAACCAAATGAACCTCATAGCTTCCTTGCATATTGGGCATGGGAACTTCCCATGAACACACCAGGTGGCAAATAACCCATATGCCAGGAAGTTATGCAGGGAGTAGTGGTACCAAACGTGCATTTTGAAGCTTGTCTTTGTAGCTCGGTCGTATGTCCATACCCCCTTCTCCCAAGCGTGGATCAATTCATCAATCACAAGCTCCATGAACACACCCATATTACTCCCTGGGTGTCCAGGAATTATCAACGACAAGAATACATTATGCCGTTGAAAGGAGATGCCAGGAGGGAGATTAAGGGGGATAACAAAAACGGTCCAGCATGTGTATGGGGCAGCCATCATTCCATAAGGATTGAACCCATCTGTTGCTAGCGCGACACATACATTATGGGCCTCAGCTGCTTTGTCATGATGTTTGTCATTGAAGTACGTCCATGCTTCAGCATCAGATGGATGTACCATCTTCCCAGGATTGTACCGTTTGCCATCTTTGTGCCATGTCATCTATTTCGCGGATTCCTCGATCATGAATAGCCGTTGGATCCTCGGCAGGAAAGGAAGGTGCCGTAGCACTCTCGCGGGGATCGAAAGCTGCTTTTTCTGACCATCACCAGAGTCTACCTCCAGGTACCTAGAGGATTTACACTTCGGACAGCAATTTGCGTCCTTATGTTCTTTCCTAAATAGGACGCACCCCTTCGAACAAACATGTATCTTGTCATATGGCATCTTAAGCATATGAAGGAGTTTCTCTGCCTCGTACAAGTTCGTCGGCAAAGTGTGCTTCTTCGGTAGCATGGTGCCAAACACGGCCAACATCTTATCGAAGCCTTCTCGACTCAGGTTTAACTCGGCCTTCAACCCCATTACGCGTCCAACCGCATCTAGCTGAGAAATCGTTGTATGCTCGTGAAGGGGTTTCTATGCCGAGTGCAACATTTTGTAGAAGTCCTTTGCGGATTCCTCCATCTCCTCCTTCTCACGTCGTTCAACGAAGTGAGCTTGGTGGGCGTCATCTAGCATGTCTGCTACCCCGGCATCATCATCAAAAGCCTCGAGGCATGCTCTCACCACCTCTGCTCTTATACAATCTGCTTCACCATGGTAGATCCACTGCTGATAGCTAGGCGTATAACCATTGAACACAAGATGTCTACCCATGGTCTTCTCATCTACCTTTCTCCTGTTGTCACATTTGCTGCAGGGACACCAAACTAGAGAATGTCCTCCTGCTCCTAGGCCAAATGCATGTTTCAAGAAATAATCTGTCCCCTTCACCCATTCATAGTCGTAGTCACTACCGCTTCTCCAGCCCGTGTACATCCACTGATGGTCCTCCATCCTTTAACATTTACATCACAGAGTATTGTGACCATCAATTGCATCTACGCGGTGTTCCTAATGTCTAATAGGCAAGGATAGGTCCTAATCCCACCCGTGGATGCGTAGATGAGGTCAGTTTCCAGGCTCCGCTCCTCTCCGAGACAGAATTTCGGTAGCACCTCCCTGCTGTTCTCTCGATACACGTCCTGTCAGGGAGAATGTGTATCCAGAGAACAACAGGAAAGAGCTGCCAAAACTCGGTCTCGGACCGGAGCAGACCATGGAAACTAACCCATCTACGCATCCGCGGATTGTCCAAAAAATATGGACAATCCGAAATAGATACGGTCGTAGATATGCAAAGATCCACATACCTACGACCATATCTCTTTCGGACAGGAGACGCCTAATTGGGTTACACGATCAAGACAATTATTCAGGAGGAGGGCTTATTTATACCTAGGGTGGCGGTGGAGTTAGGCTAACGGGGCAGTGGTGAGTCGGGGCAGTGATGAGGCGATGCTGTGCAGGCAGACCCGCAACACCGACGAAGAGGATCGGGGTCACCGAGTCCCCTCTGACGTGCTCTTCCCTGCAAAAGAAGAAACACAATACTATAAGTTGAAAATTTCGGAAGAACCTCCCCTGTACGGGAGGTTTACAAAACCTACAAGAAAAAATCGACACGATGGCCAACAACCACATATCAAGGGAACAAATACGGCACAATGGCCGATAGCCAGATATATATTAATCCACCACCAACACACCACCACCTCCACCACCACGACCACACCACCACCACCACCACCACACCACCACAACATCCACCACAATGACCATGACCACACCACCACATCCACCACAACGACCACACCACCACATCCACCACAATGACCACACCACCACCACCTCAACGAACACACTACCCTCCTTCTCCACCTCCACCTCCACCTACACCTCCACCATTGCACACCACCACCACCTCAACCTCCACCTAGACCTCCTCCTTCACCAGCATTGTACACCATGAAGCGAGGGAAGGACATACCTGGACATCGGAGGGACGTCGAAGGCCACGGACGGGGCGAGGGTCGCGGACGGGGTGACGTCAAGGGGCCAGGGCGGGGCACCTCCTCCTCCTCTCTTCTCGGCCTCCTCTCTTCTCCTGTTCCCCTTCTCCTCTTCCTCCCTTTCTCCCACCTTCTGCTCGGAACAGGGGCGAGCACGGCGGACAGCGTGGACGTGGTTGGCGGGTGGCGCGGGGTCCTCCTCCTTCTCCGGTGGCCAGCAGATGGTGCGGAGGTTCTCCTCCTCCTTGGGGCGGGCCGACCGACGAGCGTGGGTGGGCGGCGTGGCCGGGGTGGGGCACCTTCGGTGGGTTGAGGCGAGCGGCGGGGTGGGGCTCCTTCGGTGGCCTGCTCCTCCTCCCTCCTCCACTGGCGGCCGGGGGCCGGGGGCCGGGGCGCGCGGGGTGGCGGTGGCGGCCGGGCGTGGGGCGGCGTAGTGGTGGGCGGTGGGGCGGCTGGCCGCGCTACGGCAGGGGGGGCGCGGGGCGGCCGAGCGCGCTGCGGTGGGCCACGCGGGGCGTGAAGCAGCGGTGGGCCGGGAGGGCGGCGGGGCACGGGGCAACGGCGGCGTCAAGCGTTCTATGGGCGGGGAAGGCTCTGGCCAATTTACGGTTGGGCCCTTTGCCGAGGGCCCAGATCTAGGGCCCTCGGCAAAGTTTTTTTTTAATATTCTTTGCCGAGGGCCATTGGCCAGTCCCTCGGCAAAGACCCCCTTTGCCGAGGGCCAGGCTAGGCCCTCGGCAAAGATTTTTTTGTCTATGGGCGGGGAATTTGGGCGCGGCCGATTTAGGGTTGGCCCTTTGCCGAGGGCCCGAATCCAGGGCCCTCGGCAAAGATTTTTATTTTTTTTAAATATTCTTTGCCGAGGGCCATTGGTCAGGCCCTCGGCAAAGACCCCCTTTGCCGAGGGCCAGGCTAGACCCTCGGCAAAGAGTTTTTTTTGTTTTTTGAACCCAATTTTTTTTGGTGCTATAATACATTATTTAAATCTCAATTTTAAAATTTGGGCCAAATTTGACTTTTTTTGATATATTTCCCTAATTTATTTCTTTTCGTTGATTTTTTTGAATATTTCAAATTTGAACTACAGGTGGATGGAATAATGTAATTTAGTGATTCAAAAAATATTATTCATGATGCTTGGTGTATGTTGAGTCCCTATCCATGAACTCGCATTAAATTTCGGGCATCTTCTTCACGTAACATGACGAGGAACTTGTCGAAAAAGTGTTTTTAAATTATATAAAATCCACACGAAGTCCGAAAATCATGAAACTTGTTGAGGTGTCATGTTATCACATGTGTAGGCTGTGGTAAAATTTTGAGAAGATTTCGAGCAAGTTGTGACGTCGGATGTCTAAAACCCAGACATCTCCACATGTGATCAGATGTCTGGGTTTTAGGCATCCGACGTCACAACTTGCTCGAAACCTTCTCAAATTTTTACCACAGCCTACACATGCGATAACATGACACCTCGACAAGTTTCATGATTTTCGGACTTCGTATGGACTTTATATAATTTAAAAACACTTTTCCGACAAGTTCCTCATCATGTTACGTGAAGATGCCCGAAATTTGATGCGAGTTCGTGGATAGGGACTCAACATACACCAAATACCATGAATAACATTTTTCGAATCACTAAATTGCATTATTCCATCCACCTGCAGTTCAAATTTGAAATATTCGAAAAAAAAATCAACGAAAAGAAATAAATTAGGGAAATATATCAAAAAAAGTCAAATTTGGCCCAAATTTTAAAATTGAGATTTAAATAATGTATTATAGCACCACAAAAAAACTGGGTTCAAAAAACCAAAAAAAAAACTCTTTGCCGAGGGTCTAGCCTGGCCCTCGGTAAAGGGGGTCTTTGCCGAGGGCCTGGCCAATGGCCCTCGGCAAAGAATATTAAAAAAAAAATAAAAAATCTTTGCCGAGGGCTTGACGGCGGGCACTCGGCAAAGACTAACGCCAGTGGCCGCCGTGACCCATCCAGCCATATTTGCCGAGGGCTAAGCCCTCGGCAAAGATTTATTTTGCCGAGGGCTCTTTGTTTGCCGAGGGTCTATCTTTGCCGAGGGCTCCTGGGGCTGGCCCTCGGCAAACCCAGAAACCCTCGGCAAAGAGGACGTCTCCGGTAGTGGATCATGCATGGCTAGTGAAAAGGTTACCAGTGCCCGTTGGTGACAGTAAGTTCTAGGAACAGCTAACGTAATTACGTAAGGATGACGGCCCTCGGTGAACCCTAATACCCTATCTATGGCCCAAGCTAGTGTAGCCACTTGATAGAATGATCACCCACCACCACACACACCCGCAGAACCAAACAAGCAGCCATCGTGCATGAGTCATTTTAGGCAACGTTGCTGTCAAATCCAACTCACCACCATTGCATGAGATTTTTTTTTTCAAAACAAGATGCTGACACATATAGCACGCTCGCTCCCTAAAGAATGTCTTCTAAGCATTAGGCTAGTAGATTTAGATATTAACAAAGTCAACGCAAACATCTTGCTATGGATAAATAATATGATATCTACAACTTGAAAATACAATAATTAACTACAAATACACAAATATGTACGCTGGTGGGCCTAGCTCGCTAGTCGTTATGGGCGCATTTGGATCCCTTAAGTTATCCTCGTCTCGTCGAGCAAGAAAATGTAACATGCATGAGCGGGAGTTGAACTCTAGAAGGTTGAATCTCCCCTTGTTCATCAGGTGTTTGGTTTCTTAATTTGCTTGTCTGCCTTATTTTGTGTGCAAACTAGCTCTCCCTATGGACAGAAAAAAAAGGATAACTAACTAAGCATAGCTCAGCTAGTTAGATTTCTTATGTGAAACCTCCTTATCTGAGTTTAAGTATTCAACTTGACGTCGACGCATGAGTGTCTGTCTGTAATATGATTTGGAAAAAGAAAAAACTCTCCAACGAATCCATTAGACAACACAAGTTCACTTCGTTAATACTTGGCAGTTCTTGCTGGTCAGGGTGCCCCAACCCCAAGCCAAAGAAAACATAATGTTTGTCATATTGCTTTTTTCTTTCTTTTCCCTGTTTTCCCCTATCAAATAAATTTACTGCAAATTTCTTGTCACCTTTTTCGAAAAGTTTTCCCTAACATAGTAAAGATAAATAAGTTGATTGATCTTGAAGCAGTGCCTGTGACATTTTGAAAAAAACTGTGTCCAAGAAAAATTGCATATCAAATTATTGTATTCTGTTCAAAACCAAAAAAAAAGCATATAACCATATTAGCACTAATAATATAAGAAAAATAAAGCTCTCTATAGCCACAAAACGGTAACAAGGAAACAGGACAATTCAGTCCCGGGTCACAAACAGCTGCGGCTAGCTCCAGTTACAACTCTTTTTTTTTCAAAGAAATACTATAGTTTTGGCCCTTAACATTATCATTTAAAAAATTATGGATTTGGTTGCTTGTACAACACCTAGATATAAAATCTGAAAGTAATATTTTGTTGCGGTGTGGTTCGTTACTTCTTAATTATCGATTGTTGTGGGATCATGGAAGTAATATTTGAAAGAAATGATAGAGATGAATATACAAAGAGACTGGCAGAAAAGAACTCAGTACTGTGCATCAGAAGAGACCATGTATGTTAAGGGCTGATTGGTTGGCTTTTAAAATATGCCAAGTCGAAGATTTGGCAAGCCATGATTTTGACTATTATTTGGTTTGTTGCAAAAACTTGCCAACCTCTCACATTTGGCTTGCTAAATTCATGGCAATTTTTTTACCTAACTTTGGCTTGTCAAATCCTTGACATAACAAATTTTGGCTGCAAACATGAAAAATTTTGGCCCGAAATTTGGCAAAAATGGAAATGGTGCCATCCACATGCTGATATGCTTGGCAATAAGAGAGGGCATCTCTACTTGGGAACGATGAAAGTAAAGTAGATGAGAATGTCTACTGAGATATGCATATCAATTGGCAAAAGATGTTAAATATACTGGACAAACATGAAGCGTTTTGCACATTACACTACAGCAGACGTGTGCTTTGCCGAGTGCAATTACACTCGACAAAGAAGGCTTTGCACTCGGCAAAGCCTTTGCCGAGTGCTGCACTCGGCAAAGAGCTGTCGGCATATCCCTTCACGGCAAAGGCTTCTTTGCCGAATGCCGCATGTCGGGCACTCGGCAAAGGATTTCCCGAGTGCCACGATGACACGCGGCAAAGAAAAGCCACTGTGACGGCCAGGTCACGGTGACGGCCACTTTGCCGAGTGCCACGCGTCGGCACTCAGCAAAGAAATGTGTTTTTTATTTTTATTTTTGAAAAATGCTTTGTCAAGTGCCTGCATCTGGCACTCAGCAAAGCTTGTTTTCTTTTTTTTTAGATTTTCTTTGCCGAGTGCTGTAGGTAGGCACTCGGCAAAGCAGTTTTTTTTTAAATTTTCTTTGCCGAGTGCCTTGACCATGGCACTCGGCAAAGCTGGAAAGCTTAGTGTCCCAGATTCCCAGCTTTGCCGAGTGTCATGGTCATGACACTCGGCAAAGAAGTAAAAAAATTCAATTTTTTTTTGGTTTTTAGTCTTCCATCGTTGCAAACAAGATATACATCATATATATATAACGCAACTATATATCACACGAATGTATATCACAATCCACCACAAACACAAACATAGCATACAAGTATCACAATCTTGACTCCCAAGTCTAAAGTCCAAACACACAAGCATAGTTCACAAAGTTTACAAGTGTATTATATCACAACGGCTGCCATTTGAAGCTCATGGTGACGGTCCGGGTTGGGATGGTCCAACGTGCGATCCCGGCGACCCTCCGAGGTGGTTCGACGCCGTCCCCGATTGATGCTGCACAAAATAGAAGAGATTGTACGTGAGCGACAAGAGATGAGATAAATATACAAGATAAATATCCGCCACTACCACCACCACCACCACCACCACACCACCACCACCACCACCACATCACCACCATCACCACCACCACCACCACCATGAGCACCACAACACCCTGACCACCACCACCAACACCACACCACCACCACCACCAAGACCACCACACCACCACTAGGTTTCTCTAGGTTTCACAAGGTTTCTCTAAGTTTCAGCATAGAAAATAAAACTTCGTACTTATACTCATCGGGGTAGAATCAGGACGTTGTGGAGGTGGATCTGGAGCAAGCAATGTCTGTGGGATCGCCCAACCTTGTTGCTAGCCAATTTGTTGCATGAACTTGATCATCTCAGCCATCTACCGCTGATCTTGCTCCCGCTGGGCCTCCAAAGCATGTAGCCTCTGCCGCTCGACCCCCCGCTCGGTCTGCAGTTCCTGCACCTAGGCCTGCAGCATTTGACCCTAATGTTTCAATAATGCATAGGTAAGGTATGTAAAAGTCAAAGAACGATGAATGAAATAGGAATGCTTACCTGGAGTGCCGACACCATGGTCGGCCGTTGGTGTATGGGCACGCTTGAGCTCATGCTCACTGCTCGGAGCTGGTGGAGAGGAGTAGAGGTCGTGTCAAGGACATCATCACCAATCCAGAACCGCCCATGCTTCTTGTCTTGCCCCACCCTCATCACGAGCTAAGGATCAAGGTGCTCCTCGGTTCTCGGATCGTAGCCCGGCCCATGGATTGACCTTGCTGCCTCCGTGTATGAAGAGAGGTGGGTGTGGATGCTGGAGTTGGTGTACGCCTCAAGCGGGGCATCTGGGTCGTACTCGATGTCGGTCGTCGCCTTGCCCATGTGGGGCTAGAGCATATGCCTTAAGTTGACCAACTGGCTGGCCACCGTGTGCATCCGACTACGAGAAAGACAACATGTGCTTAGAAATGATGTAGAATTGAGCGTGGCTAGATTAGAGCAATGGCGGAGACTTACATATGCCTTTGCATATTTGCTGAGGCTGCGGCAACGGCTGCCCTGATGGTGAGGTACACCTGGCATCTACAAACGCCTGTCGTGGGCCTCCTCGTGCTTCTTCTGCCTGTCCCCATCCAACCAGGTGTTCACAATATATTCCCAGCAATCAGGGTGGGTGGCGCAGCAGCTTAGAATCGCCTACAGGACATCAAGTAGACGACATATCAGAAGATCAAATTAGGCATACTTAATCTCAAAAGAAATGAATATTCATGTTTTGTATTTACCTGTATGTACTGCTCCCTTGTCAGCGTCATCTGTCTTGCCTCCTCTTTGTTGACATGCCTGAGTAGGAACTTGGCATTGTAGTCTATGTGGGCCTAGAGGTGGGACTTGTAGTGCAAGTCCGTGACACGCCTTTTACAGGAAGCGTAAGGCACCTAATACACACTTTCCTCCTATCCCTCCTGGATTCTAAAGAAGTTCTGCATAAAGACACGAGGTATCCATTATTTTATTTAAAAAATGTCCAATGAATGCGAGGAATTGAGGAATGTAGTGCAAGAAAGACTTACCCACAACTCCCTAATCACCCGATCTACCTTGTTTCTACAGCGGATGCCATTATGATCTGGAGCATCCTGCACGAGGGCATAGTGGTCGAATGTCCAGGCCGGCTCCTAATCCTGATCTCCTTTCCTAACCAGGCCAGGGAAGTGTTCCTTGCACAGAAGTCCTAGGATGCCATTCACATTACGTGCCAGGGCCGCCTGGTCCACAAGCACCTAGTTCCTGCACAAGTGGTCCACAATAGTTATTAGTTGTTATTATGATTTTTTCAACATATCAAATGAAGAACATATGAAGTTACTTACTTATCACCCTCGGGTGCAATCAGTGGGTGCCTCTCAACAGGTATCGGTCGCTTTGGGAGCTTTGTGGGACCTCGTTGGTAGGGCTTTGATGTACCAGAGGAAGTGGAACCCCCTACCATCGCTGCCTCCTCGTCCTCCATCGCTGGAACTGCCTCCTCGTCCTTCATCCATGGACCCCCATCCCCATCCACCATGTGCTGAAGGTCATCGTCGTGCACAGAGTCATGTGAGGAGCTGTGCTCGTGGTCAGTCAACGGCTCCCGCTTGGGCCTGCCTCTTGGCCTCCTCGGCCTCTCTAACACCTCCGCCTCCTCAGCCACCACCATATCCCTCCGGTTGGCATAAACCAAGGGGCAGCTCCTCCTAGTGGGCCCCATCACCTGTAATTAAAAAGAGTAAACCAGTAAGTACAGATAAACAAGACGTACTTAGTAAGAGATGCAAAATAAAGAAAATGTAATTACAAAATAACATAGTATTACATGTATTTCTAATATTCTTCATGATCGGGATTATCTGGACGATAGGTATCGTCATCACTATCATGATTGTCCAAATCCTCAACAGCCTTATCCTCACCATTGTCATTGCCTAGTCATAGTCCATCAAGCATTTCCAAGTCCTTTGGATCATGCACCTCATTTGCAGCGTCCTCGTCAACAACCCATTCCTCGTCTGCTTCCATTTTGATCTCTCTGGTTAAGTCTATCTCAAGCATCCCTGGTAGCCCCTCTTCTTGTTGATAGAACTCTCTGTCATGCGTGTTTGGGTTCAAGTTGTAATCATCAGGGTTTGGGCAAGGTAATATACCGTGTGGTGATACCTTGTGCACAATATACCAACCCTGAAGACGTAGGTCAGTTTTACAAGCATATGGACAATAATAAATTTGTGTGGCTTGTTGAGCCACAATATAGACATCTTCTCCTGGATAGAAGGAATCCTGTCGAGTTTCGACTATCCCAAGTTGATGGGACTTTCTCGATACTGTAGGATCAAACCACTAGCATTTGAATATGACAGGATTAAGTGCTTTGGAGCCACGGTAGTCGAGCTTGTATATTTCTTCAACTATCCCATAATACTCCTCCTGATCAGTGCCGGGCATAAATACTTTGGTATTTGTGGTCCTTGGATTGGGACGACTCTGCTTGTACCTTGTTGTGTGGAAGCGATATCCATTCACGTCATAAGCGTTAAATGACAAGACCTTATAGTCAAAGCCATTGGCCACCTGTCGTAATTCAACACTTATAGACACATCCCTTTGGCACTACAAGTTCAAGTAGGAGAGAAATGAAATCAGGCAACTTGGAACATCAAACTTAGTAAGAGCTAAGTTGGCCGGTACCTTTTTTTGGAACCATGTAATGAAATCAGGTGAACCATGTTGAAGAAGGGTCTCTCGTTCATGGTTAGAAGGTGGCCTTGAATGATACCAGGATTCAACAAAAAATTCCCTACACCGATAAGGAACAATGTTGTTGGATGTACAAAAGTTACAGAGTATGTAACAAGTTCGTTGAGAAATTACCCCAGATATGTTTCCACTTCATCAAGGTTGGTCAACACGTAGAGCATGATCTTGCGTCACTCTTCATAGCTCAAGGTCTTTGTGGTCGCTCCACTTGCTCTCCCGTGTGGCCCTTTGAAAAGGCTAAGGGTCGATTCATTTTCGTCCTCGTTGTACCGAGCGAGTGGATTATGCACGCTAGGAAGGTTCTCATTATAGTATGTTGTTGTGAAGTTTGACACCTCCTCATGAATGAATGCCTCAGCAATGGAAGCCTCAATCCTACCTTTGTTTCCATATTTCTTGCGAATAGTCTTTAGACATCTCTCAATTGGATAGCACGAACGGTTCTGCATGCCCCCCCCATTCGTGCCTAGGACGGGAGGTGCAAAATCAAATGCTGCATCGATAAGAAAAGCCAAGTGGAAAGATCTTCTCCAACTTATAGAGCAACAAAGGTGCTGCTTTTTCCAACTCCTCAACCACTTTCACAGATACCTCCTTGGCACAAAGCTAGCAGAAGAAAAAGCTCAACTCTGCCAGCACCTTCCAGACATTCTCAGGGACGTAGCATCGAACCATCGACGGAAGAAGCCACTCAATCCATATGTGGTAGTCATGACTCTTCATCCCTAAGACTCGGCCAGTCTCTGGGTTCGCTCCCCTCCTCAGATTTGCTGCATACCCATTCGAGAACTTTAACGTCTGCATCCATTGTATCACTTCCGTCCTGTGCTTCTTTTCTAAGACATAATTGGCCTTAGGCCTTTTCCATGGCTTGCCGTCTCTTGGAGGCAGCATCTCTAGCTTTGGTCTATCGCAAAGCATTGCCAGGTCCACTCTAGCCTTAGGGTTGTCCTTTGTCTTGTTAGGAATGTCCATGAGTGTTGCTCAAAGTGCTTCGGTGACATTCTTCTCAGTGTGCATTACATCTATATTATGTGGAAGGAGAAGGTCATCAAAATAGGGAAGCCTCTCTAAGCCTGACTTATGAGTCCACATATGTTCGACACCATATGCCACAAAGCAATCTTTCTTTGGATTATCTTTCTTTCGACTATCTTTCTATGGATTGACCACGAGAGCATCTATCTGAGCATGAACCTGGGCACCAGTCATATTCTGATGTTCAGGGTCAGTCACCTTGACACCTTTCATGAAGTTCTTGGTGTCTTGTCTGAATGCATGGTTAAGAGGGAGGAACTGTCGATGCTTGTCGAACGACAAAAACTTGCCACCCTTCTTCAACCAAATGAAGTCTAGAGTTGTCTTGCATACTGGGCATGGGAACTTCCTATGGACACACCAGGCGCTGAATATCCCATACGCCAGGAAGTCATGCATGGAGTACTGGTACCAAACATACATTTTGAAGTTTTTTTTGTAGCTCGGTCGTAAGTCCATACCCCTTCATTCCAAGCACTGATCAATTCATCATAAACAGGCTCCATGTACACACCCATTTTGTTTCCTGGGTGTCTAGGAATTATCAACATCAAGAATATGTTTTGCCGTTGAAGGAGGACCCCAGGGGGAGATTGAGGGGGATAGCGAACATGGGCCAACAAGTGTATGGGGCCAACATCATTCCATAAGGATTGAACCCATCCGTTGCCAGCACAACACGTACATTACGGGCCTCAAGATCTTTGTCACAATGCTTGCGATTAAAGCTTTTCCATGCTTCACCATCAGCTGGATGTACCATCTTATCAGGATTGTATTGAATGCCATTCTTGTGCCATGTCATCTGTTTCACGGACTTCTCGATCATGAATAGCCGTTGGAGCCTTGGTATGATCGGAAGGTGCCGTAGGACTTTCATGGGGATCTCAAGCTACTCCTTCTGGCCATCACCTTTGTCTACCTACACATACCTAGAGGATTTACACTTTGGACAGTACTTTGCATCCTTGTGATCTTTCCTAAATAGGACGCACCCCTTTAGATAATAATGTATCTGCTCATACGGCATCTTAAGTGCACGAAGGAGTCTCTATGACTCATAGAAGCTGCTTGACAGAATATGACCCTCTGGAAGCAGCCCACCAATAACTGCCAACATACCATCGAAGCAGGCTCGACTCATGTTGTACTGGGACTTCAACCCCATTAGGCGTCCAATGGCATCCAGTTGAGAAACCATTGCCTTCTCATGTAGGAGCTTCTGTGCCAAAGACAACATTTGGTAGAACGCCTTTCCGGTTGGCTCTGGCTCCTCCTCATCCTCCTTCTCCTCCTCCTCCATAGGTCTTTCAGCGAACATTGCTTCATGAAAGTCACCTAACCATCCTGCTACCCTGCCATCAGCATCAAACGCCTCCAAGTGTGGTCTCACCACCTCCTCTCTAATACGATGGGCTTCACCATGGAACACCCACCATGTATAGTTTGGCGTAAATCCATACTTGCAAAGATGTTCCCCCATGATCTTCCTTGTTTTTCTTTTCCTGTTTCCGCATTCGCTATAGGGACAAAATGTGTCTCTCACTCCATTAGCTGCCTTGCTAAATGCTTGGTTCAAGAAACCCTCGGTCTTGTCCATCCATTCAGGGGTGATTTCAGCCTGACTTGGGCGGCCCGTGTACATCCACTCACGGTTATCCATCCTCTAGCATATACATGAGCGAGTAATATAACCACCAATTGCATCTAAACGGCGTGCCTACTGTCTATGGGTGAGGATAGGTCCTAATCCGGCCCGTGGATGCATAGACGAGGTTAGTTTACATGCTCTACTCCGATCCGAGATAGAATTTCGGTAGCACCTCCCTGCTATTCTCCCGATACACGTCCTAGAAGGGAGAGTGTTTATCCAGAGAACAACATGGAGGTGGTGCCGAAACTCTATCTTGGATTGAAGCAGAACATGGAAACTACCCCATCTACGTATCCGCGGGCTGTCCAAAAAAGTGAACAATCTGAAACATATATGGTCTTAGATATGCTAAGATCTGCATACCTCCAACCATATTTGTTTCAAATGGGAGACGCCTAACTAGGTTATACCGATCTACGACAACAATAAGGAAGAGAAGTTATTTATACCTAGGGTGGCGGTGGAGTCAGGCTAGCGGGGCAGTGGTGAGGTGACGCTGTGCAGGCAGGACCGCAGCATCGACGAAGACGATTGGGGTCGCCTACGTACTCCGAGTCCCCTCTGACGGGTCCTGCTCTGCAAAAGAAGAATTATAATACTATAAGTTAAAAATTTCGGTAGAACCTCCCCTATACGGGGAGGTTTCCAAAACCTACAAGAAAAAAGCCGACACGATGGCCGACAGCATATATACGGCACGAAGGCCCACACATCCACGTACGGCATGAAGGCCCACACATCCACATACGGCACAAAGGCTGTCAATGACATACAAGGCACGAAGGCCGACAACTGGGGGGCTTTATACCTTGGGTGGCGGTGGAGTTGGGCGACATGGTGCCGGGGTCACCTTCGTCTCCAGCGAGGGGCGGGGACAACGGTGAGGATGAACGGTGAGGGGCAGGCCGGTGGCCGAGGCTCCTCCTCCTCCCTTCTCCTTCTCCTCCCTTCTCCTTCTTCTGTCTCCCTTCTCCTCTCCCCCACCTCCCTTCTCTCCTCTACTCCCCTTCTCCTCCTCTCCTCCACTCCGGTGGTTCAGGGGCGGGGGGCAGCCAGGGCAGGGCACTATCGGTAGGTCCATGTCCGGCGGCGGGGCGGGGCTGGGGCGGGGCCGGGGCGGGGCGACGCACCACCGGCCGGGGAGGGCAGACCTGGGCCCGGGCCGGCCACGGCGGAGGTCCGACGACGCCAGTGGTCCGCAATGGCAGGGCAGGGCCGGGGCATGCGGCTGTGAGAGGGAGAGGTGGAGCGGGTCGGCCGGCCCACTAGGGTTAAGTGGGGCGGCCCTTTGCCGAGTGCCGAGATGCGGGCACTCGGCAAAGAAATTCAGGGGGGTTTCTTTTAATCCGAAAGATGAAAAAAATTCTGAATATTCTTTGCCGAGCGCTGCAAGCCTGGCACTCGGCAAAGAGGTTCCTTTGCCGAGTGCCAATTCCGACACTCGGCAAAGTATTTTTATTTTTTTTATTTTTGTTTTCAAATTTTTTCTGTGGCATTTATACAGTACCTTGAAGCACATGTTCCAATTTGGAACTTTTCTATGACTTATTGGTATATTTTTTAAATTTTTTATGTTTACTTGATTTTTTCTCGAAAAAGTAAATTTGAACTACAGGTGCATGAAATATTGGAATTTAGCGATTCAAAAAATGGTATTCATGTTTTTGAGTATATTTTGAGGCTGTGTGCAGGGACATTCGTGAAATTTCGAACATCTGTTTCACGAAACATGACCACCAACTTGTTAAAAAAGTGTTTTTTAATTATATAAAATGCAACAAAGACCAAAAATCACGAAACTTGTCAAGGTGTCGTGTCATCGCATGTAGAGGCTGTGGTAAAAAAAATTAGAAGTTTCCAAGCAAGTTGTGACGTACGATGCCTAAAACCCAGACATCATGTGTACCAACTTGCCGAAAAAATTAGAAGTTTCCGAGCAAGTTGTGATGTCCGAAAATCACGACATGATGTCTGGGTTTTAGGCATCGTACGTCACAACTTGCTCGGAAACTTCTAATTTTTTTACCACAACCTCTACATGCGATGACACGACACCTCGACAAGTTTCGTGATTTTCGGACTTCATTGCATTTTATATAATTAAAAAATACTTTTTTAACAAGTTGGTGGTCATGTTTCATGAAACAGATGTTCAAAATTTCACGAATGTCCCTGCACATGGCCTCAAAATACACTCAAAAATATGAATACCATTTTTTGAATCGCTAAATTCCAATATTTCATGCACCTGCAGTTCAAATTTACTTTTTCGAGAAAAATTCAAGTAAACATAAAAAATTTAAAAAATATACCAAAAAGTCATAGAAAAGTTCCAAATTGGAACATGTGCTTCAAGGTACTGTATAAATGCCACAGAAAAAATTTGAAAACAAAAATAAAAAAAATAAAAAAAATTTGCCGGAGTGTCGGAATTGGCACTCAGCAATGGAACCTCTTTGTCGAGTGTCAAGCTTGCAGCACTTGGCAAAGACAGCACGTTTGCCGAGTGCTAACGGCCAGCACTCGGCAAAGGATGACGGAGGAGCCACCGGCGTCGCCTGAGGTATTTTGCCGAGGGTTATTCTTTGCCGAGTGCCTGACACTCGGCAAAGAGGATGTTTGCCGAGTGTCCCTCTTTGCCGAGTGTTTGGCACTCGGCAAAGACGGTCTTTGCCGAGTGCGGCACTCGACAAACTGTCTCTTTGCCGAGTGCCCGTGTTTCGACACTTGGCAAAGCGCCGAGCACTCGGCAAAGAGCGCGTCTCCCGTAGTGTTACATCGTTGTCAGTACTTTCAAGAAATTGGCTACCAATGACGCAATCAAATTTGACAGGCAGTGGCCAATTTATTGGGGTTGGGGGAATGTGACCCTTGGCTGGTACATGTCATGGATACATCTAGGGCCATCTAGATCATTTTTTTTTTCTTGGAAAGTTACATGGTCGTGGAAACCAGTCAGTTATCGACTACTTCTCTTTATGTCAATATATATACACTCTCAGCCCTATTCAGAATGGCGCTTAAGTTTCTGATTACCGTATCACACAAACACCAATACAAACAATAATGTAAATCAATCAAACAGGGTAAATTTTGAGCATCTGGTATGCCATTTTCCAGCAGCACTGATTCAATCACCATGCGCATATTTACTACATATTAGAAACCTGTAAAAATCCTGCTAATTAAACCTGTAGGCCAGCTATTTCTTCAGACTCCACGAATGTCTAGCTTGAGACTTGAGAGGGAGATGAAGCAGCAGCAGGTCGGCATGACAATTGAATAGGGCTGCAGCTTGAATAATTCTAGCACGGCGTTCTTGACGTTCTTTTTCAAGAATCAGGCGATCGAATTGAAGTGGTCATGTCCTAGATTATTTGGTGTGCAGTGTGCAAGAGCAGTTCTAGCATGGTGTTCTCCGACCCCATGCATTGACATTGTGCCCTCCCTTTCATTCTTTTGGGCTCCCAAAGTGTCAATTTTTTCAAACAAGTCGTCCTCAACTCATCATCATCCTTGGTGGCAGTTGGTGGGCGCATGTACGTTGATGGGTCGGTGGGTCACGTGCCACTACCGTACCTGCCGGTTAATTTGTCAACTGGAAGTGATTGAAACAGTTGCAACATAAGACAAGTGAAGTTCTGTTTTTCATATTCTAGCTCAAGTTTGTTTTCACCGTCTTTTATTTGGACCACTGAGAATTCAAAGAAGAATTCTTACTGCCACACACCTAGTTTTCTCCAGCTATCAGCTTTCAACAAGGGCCTTCGAATTGTACTAGAGGTATCACTACTACAGAAAATGTTTGTAGCAACAGGACAATTTTTTTAGGGGCAGCTGGTGATGGAGCCGCCCCTACAAATCCCCTATAAATGGGTTGATTTATAGGGACGGCTCACTCACCAGCCGCCCTGTAGCACCCAGTTGTAAGAACAAAACCAGATACACACCATATGTGAGCCCAGAAAGTCAAATCTCACATATAGCTACAAATAAGGGTACCATTAAAAGACAATGCTTAAATACATAGCGTATTAGTATAAAGAATATAACCTTAGATAGCAAACGGCGGAAAGACAAATCCGATCTTCAGGTGAAGACTCCAAATCCACAGGGACAACTGACTGGTTGATCATAAACCTAATTCCTTCAAACTTTAGCAATCTGGTACCCATCCAGGATTTTTCCAAATATGTGTAACATAAAGCAAGCGTAAGTACATGTCGTACTCAACAAATATAACATGGGGTTCATGAGGCTCAAAAGGCTGACACTGGTTTAACTGTGATTAGCTTTTAATGAGTCATGATTTTAGCAATTGAGTACCAACAATTTTATCCACAAACCCATAAACACATGATCAGGTAAACATAAATAATTAATAGCATAAATAGTAATCATTAATGAGCATCTTCGTCATCCGTATCATTAGTGTTCATCATCAATTCCGTAAATGTTCCAAGGCCGCTCGTGACCGTGAGCACGGCTGATATACCAGTTTTACACTCTGTAGAGGTTGTACACTTTCACTGTGAGTCGTGATTTACCCTTTCGCCCGAGGCAGCCAACCTCTTGACCCACTACCAAGGAAGATCGGCAGGGTTCACTATGAAGCCTTTCAAAGGTTCGTCTAACAAGTTAGGGCCATTAGATTCACTCGGCAAACAGATGTAGGAACCCCCTGTCGAATGGCACAATTCTATCACGGCTATACACATAAGAGTAGAGGTTGTCCTATATCCGATTCATCAAGCCATTCTTACACCAATAAAGGTAACCTCTAACAAGCTAGAAAAGGTCCTCATACTGAGCTAAAGCCAGAGCCATATAGCCCTCACAGCTGTACTGTAAGTCCCAGATGATCACTTACAGGTAAGTCCTTAGGGAGAGGAATCTAGAGCACCATAAAATAGTCCAATGCTCTAGCCCCCTTGTTCCATGTTGCTAAAAAGCATCTTTTAATGTTTATTGCATATTCCATTAGTCAAGTTACAAGATTATGGTTGTACTTAAGCACTAGCATCATACTACCCAATGCAATACCCTATAGGAGTCAGGATACAAGTACAAAAGACTAGGATATCTTTAGTGGTAGTCGAGGTAGACACATGTAATATGAATTAAATGATTAAAGGTGTATAGGACAACAAGGAAGATCATATGCTATACTTGCCTTAAAAACTGATCCTTCGGTAAGCTTTAATCTTCCACATTCTTCTTCTTTTTCTTCTTGATCACCACGTATATCTCACCGACTAGACGAAATCATAAAGCACCACACAAGCATCCATACAAGCATACACGAAGCAAACAATAGATCTAAATTAGAATAGTACACCAAACATAAATTCAAGATGAAAAGTTCATGAAACAAATCTACGTCTCGCTACGAACACACAGACATGAAAAGCACACTAATCGGAGCTACGGTGAAAAAGATACAACTACCGAGAGATCTGCTCATAAAACTATTAGCTTCATATATTTTAATTATATAAAACCATGTATAAGATATCTATAGATAATAGAAATTAAGTTAAATTTAAGTTTGAAATATAATACTAAAGTAAAATAAATCATATTTTATTTATAAAACCCAGTTGCATAATTATTATTCAAATTAGAGGTTAAACCATGAAATTTCAGAAATAGTAATATGGTAAACACTATTACTAATGCGTAGATCTCATTGATATGAATCTAACGCAACTTGAATGGGCTCAAACGGAGTTAAAACGCAGAAGATATGATTTAAACAAGATTCTCTTTATTAAAATAATAGATTAAATCTAACCTCAGTTTTCAAAGGTTGAAAACCTATCTAACAGTAGTATGAACATGCAGATTATAAAATTACGAACCTAACACAATTTGAATGGGTCCAATCAGAGTTAAAACGGAGAAGTTATGGCCTAAACAAATCTAGTGACAAAACTGTAAATAGCTGAAAACGTATTTTTGAAGTCAATTAAACGAAATACGCTTTTAAAAGAAGAAAACAGAAGGTATGGAATACGCAAAGGACGACGGGTTCTATTTTTGAAAAAGCGAGGGGCTCTTTAGCTAAACTTCCATACGAAGGGGTATCGGCCATCTAGGGCCGTCCGATTAGAAACTGGCGGCCATGATTGGATCGGTGGGGAAGAGAGTGAGAGAGCTGGACGCCAGCGATGACAGGGACGGCGGTGGCGCCATGGCCAGGTGAGCACAACCTCGCTGGAGTTCACGAAAAAGGTCCTACGGGCCACGGTTATCAACGGGAAATGTACGGGGTGAAAGAGGAGGTCGATGCGAACTCATCTGGGTGATCAATTGCAATTAAAAAGGAGCAAAGGCATGCGAGTAGCAAGCTATGGCGGCGGCGGAGCATCTATGGCGCGGGAAGACCAAGATAGCGTGAGAGAGAGAGAGAAAAAGGGTTAGGCGTGCTTGCAACTTCAACGCGAATCTCGGGAACAAGCTTACCGTGACAGAGGGGTGTCTAATTGGCTCGACGACTCCGACTTCTCCCGGCGGGATCCAGGCGACGACAATGGCTAGCTCGGAGCAAGGACGACAGCTACAGCACCCTAGGGCTGGGGTAGAGAAGCAGTGCAATGCGGGCGAGGCTTATATGGGTGCGGGAAGGCGTGGGTGGCACGCCAAAGGAAGGAGACAGCGTGGCCGCGGGCACTTGGCGCGGCAGCAGAGTCCGGAGCGGCTATGAAAAGTAGAAGATGGGCCTGACAGAGAGACCCGGCCTATCAGCGCAAGAGAGAGGAAGGGGATGCACGGGCGGCATTCGCGCAGATTGGGCCGACGTGTGGAGGGGGTCACGGGGCAGCACTATTGGGCCAAAGGAGAAGGGAGCGCACTGGACTGGCTCGGGAAGGAGCAAGATCGCCGTGCGGAAGAGCAGTCCAAGCCAAAGGGGAAAAATGGGAAACAGCACGAAAAATCAATGGGCCGCCTGGAGAAGAACTGGGCCGCGGCCAAAACCGAGGAAGGAGAGGGAAAATATAGAATTTTTTATTTTCTTTTCATATTTCAAAACCCAATTAAATACAAATCAAATTTGAACATGGTTTTCAAATACACTCTCCAATCCAAATAAAAATGAAAAATATTAGTGAGTTTCCCAAAAATAAATTTAACAACTTTTTAAATTCTTTTATTTTTCAAATTTTCTTTTCTTCCTTTTCTTTTACTTCAAAGGCATTTTAATTTCATTTGCAAAAGCAATTTAACCCATTTGAAGTTTTTAATCAAAACCACTCAACCAAATAAACCAAATGCAAGGTCATGTATGCACAAACATGTTGCTAAACCTTATGATGAATTTTAATTTAATGAAAAAATTTATTTTCCTATGTTTTCATGTGCACAAAAATTCACAAATAAATCATTTTTACTCTATTTTTAAAAATTCAAATTTTGGGGTGTTACAATTCTACCCCCTTAAGATGAATCTCGTCCTCGAGATTTGAACGATGTCAGCTAGGAGATAGGGGTACTTTGTCTTTAGATTCTTCTTTACTTCATCGTGCAGTTCCATCGTCATGATAAGGATCCCACTTTACTTTGCACACCTGTTGACCTTACTCCAATAACTTACCAAACTGATTCCAAGATTCTGACAGATACTCCAAACAACGCTCAGGCAATTTCAATCACTAGGCCACTTTTTTCTTTTTAGTTCATAATATCAATTCTCTTTCTTAAAATATTTCCTTCCAACGAAGCCTGACGAACCTCTTGATCAGAAGATAATTCTACTACCAATCTTCAAAACATTAATGATTCCGATCAAGTTGCTTGAACTTGGAATAAAATTCTTAGTCCTTGGTGTCACCCAAACCTTCTTAGCACAATTCTCCGTTGCTAAGGGCATCGGCCATGACTTTGCTCCTCAAAGTAATAGCACTTTTCTAAGTCATGATCAATTTCATTCCAACAAGGATAACACAAGTTCAAGACTGTCGGTGTTTCGTACAAGCACCGGCAAGTAAATTTATAGTAATGCGCGTTAGGCTCGGATGGTGTGCTAAAGGACACAGAATTTATACTGGTTCGGGCGGAACGTCCCTACGTCCAGTTTGTTGCTGCTTGTGTTATTAGCACCGTGTTCGATCTGTAGTAAGGGATACAAACTGCCGAGAGAGGGACTTGTCCCAAGTCCCTTGATCGAAGGGCTGAGAGGTGGTCAAGAGCTTCGTAGCTGCTTGAATGTGTGTAAGTGCGTTCTATTGTTCGGTCCTATTTTTTGCCGTCCGTTTGATGGAGGATATGCCTCCCCTTTTATAGATGAAGGGGCTGGCTTTACAAGGGTGAGAGCTCTAGGATGCGTACTCTACTTACCTTGTGGCTCATGTCTACCTGGTCCGGTCCTTCCTCCTCATGAGTGTGAAGGAAGATAAGTGTTTTAAGATGTCGTCAATATCTCTGTAAGATGTCAGATCAGTCACAGCATGCTGCCCCCAGGGTATGGGCTGTAGTACCGTGGTTTTGACTTAGGGGGCCTCCCCCAGCCTTGCTCCACACGCCTTCTGGTTTCCATGATTCCTGTTGGGAGAATTCGGGGTCGGGGTCCGGTGTAGCGCCGTGGCCAAGGCTCTCTGACTTGGAGGACCTGAGGGGTCGGGAAGAGGGCCTCCCCCGCTTCCTCGGGTCCACAGCGCGGTGATGGAGTATCCGTCGTTCGTGGAGATAGCAAATCCGTTCTTGGAGTGTAGCGGTTGTCGTATATCTTCGTTGGGTTCCGCGTCCCAGAGCTGAAGGCGGCGCCTACAACTCTACAGAGTGAGGCGCACGCGCCTGTAATGCCTTTTGGGCTCTGCGGCGCCCGGAAGGGTCTAAAGCGTCAGTCCTGTCGTTCCCTGGCAGTTTTTTTCTTGTCAGGGTGCAGGGTATGGTCGTTGGAGCCATGGTTGACCCAAACGTCTTGTCTCGTCCTGTACCCATCGTTATGAGGGACAGATATCGATCAGGGCGAGGTTCGTTCTGGGCCGTCGGATGAGACGGAGGCTAGTCCCTATTTCTTGGGCGAGACTAACCCTATCCCTCCGGGATCGGGCGAGGCGGAATCTATCCCTTAGCCCTCGGGCGAGACCGAGCCCGCCCTATAGGCGTCGGGCGAGACGGTGATTAGCCTTGAGCCTTTGGGGCGAGGCAGGGTTATCGCATAAAGGCGTCGGGTGAGGCTGACCCCACCCCTTCGGGATCGGGCGAGACGGAACTCATCCCTCAGCCCTCGGGCGAGACCGAGCCCGTCCTCAAGGCGTCGGGCGGGACGGAGATTATCCCTCGGTCCTCGGGCGAGACCGAGCCCGTCCCAAGGGTGTCGGGCGAGGCGGAATCGAACTTCTGTCATTCGAACAAAGGATGACATGGCACCCATCGTCCAGAAGCTTTTTACGTTCGGTGGTTATCGGTTCCACCTTCTGGGGTATCCCGGTATTAGGTCCCCGACAGTAGCCCCCGAGACTCTAGGTGATTCGGGCAGAACCGCCTGGAGGGTGTTTTTTGATTTTGCCGAAGCTAAATTGCCGGAGGGTGCGCGCGAGCGCACCCGATGGGTGTAGCCGCGCCAACTGTCGGTGTTTCGTACAAGCACCGGCAAGTAAATTTATAGTAATGCGCGTTAGGCTCGGATGGTGTGCTAAAGGACACAGAATTTATACTGGTTCGGGCGGAACGTCCCTACGTCCAGTTTGTTGCTGCTTGTGTTATTAGCACCGTGTTCGATCTGTAGTAAGGGATACAAACTGCCGAGAGAGGGACTTGTCCCAAGTCCCTTGATCGAAGGGCTGAGAGGTGGTCAAGAGCTTCGTAGCTGCTTGAATGTGTGTAAGTGCGTTCTATTGTTCGGTCCTATTTTTTGCCGTCCGTTTGATGGAGGATATGCCTCCCCTTTTATAGATGAAGGGGCTGGCTTTACAAGGGTGAGAGCTCTAGGATGCGTACTCTACTTACCTTGTGGCTCATGTCTACCTGGTCCGGTCCTTCCTCCTCATGAGTGTGAAGGAAGATAAGTGTTTTAAGATGTCGTCAATATCTCTGTAAGATGTCAGATCAGTCACAGCATGCTGCCCCCAGGGTATGGGCTGTAGTACCGTGGTTTTGACTTAGGGGGCCTCCCCCAGCCTTGCTCCACACGCCTTCTGGTTTCCATGATTCCTGTTGGGAGAATTCGGGGTCGGGGTCCGGTGTAGCGCCGTGGCCAAGGCTCTCTGACTTGGAGGACCTGAGGGGTCGGGAAGAGGGCCTCCCCCGCTTCCTCGGGTCCACAGCGCGGTGATGGAGTATCCGTCGTTCGTGGAGATAGCAAATCCGTTCTTGGAGTGTAGCGGTTGTCGTATATCTTCGTTGGGTTCCGCGTCCCAGAGCTGAAGGCGGCGCCTACAACTCTACAGAGTGAGGCGCACGCGCCTGTAATGCCTTTTGGGCTCTGCGGCGCCCGGAAGGGTCTAAAGCGTCAGTCCTGTCGTTCCCTGGCAGTTTTTTTCTTGTCAGGGTGCAGGGTATGGTCGTTGGAGCCATGGTTGACCCAAACGTCTTGTCTCGTCCTGTACCCATCGTTATGAGGGACAGATATCGATCAGGGCGAGGTTCGTTCTGGGCCGTCGGATGAGACGGAGGCTAGTCCCTATTTCTTGGGCGAGACTAACCCTATCCCTCCGGGATCGGGCGAGGCGGAATCTATCCCTTAGCCCTCGGGCGAGACCGAGCCCGCCCTATAGGCGTCGGGCGAGACGGTGATTAGCCTTGAGCCTTTGGGGCGAGGCAGGGTTATCGCATAAAGGCGTCGGGTGAGGCTGACCCCACCCCTTCGGGATCGGGCGAGACGGAACTCATCCCTCAGCCCTCGGGCGAGACCGAGCCCGTCCTCAAGGCGTCGGGCGGGACGGAGATTATCCCTCGGTCCTCGGGCGAGACCGAGCCCGTCCCAAGGGTGTCGGGCGAGGCGGAATCGAACTTCTGTCATTCGAACAAAGGATGACATGGCACCCATCGTCCAGAAGCTTTTTACGTTCGGTGGTTATCGGTTCCACCTTCTGGGGTATCCCGGTATTAGGTCCCCGACAAAGACCAACTTAGCGAAGATGTCCTATAGATTCTTGTGATCCTCCTAGATATCACTTTTACTTTCAAGAAGATATTACTTCCATGCTCTCTAGTGGATAACTCCAGATGCATGTCAGGTAGTTCAACTCACGCTTCCTTAATTGACTTAATGAACAAGGTACTATATTTTTCTTCTTGCATAAGGACACATCCTACACCTTGACAAAGTGCATCATTGTAGATATGAAGCTCTTGTTCGGATCTGGCAAAGCTAATACATAGGTTTGACTTCAACTTTTTCTTGGACTCCTTCAACACTTAGCCGAGGTTTCTTGATCCAGAATAACTTGAAAAATTCTCCGATAGCTCTACCAAAATCTTGATGATCTTGAATAAACCTTCATTGAACCTTTAACCAAACCTCATTGAAACTCTGAGTATCTCTCACATCTTTGGGTACCACCACGCTTCTGCTGCGCAAACTAGAACGTAGGGTACTTCATCTTGTAAATTCTTCAATTTGGCTACCCCCTTAAGAAAAATAAACTAGGGGACACCAAGAATAGCTTGCACATTCTTTTAGATGAGCTAACTAGTATCAAGATGTTCTGGCATCCCAATGATACTCTTGTATATAGGCGAGAACAAGAAATCTAAAATTCCTCGCGAGCAGAAAAACAGCAGCGTAGTAAAACAGCTGTAACTCATATTCTGTTAATCCAATGATATTTTAGCTTATACCGTTGGAAAGCTTATAAAATTCTCCAAAACTTCCTTATAGAACACGTTTCCTAATTATGCAGTTAACTTGGTCGAAAATAGTGCACAACAGAAACTACCCCAGATTTCAAACAGCACAAATGCATCGCCTTGTGATTTTTGTATCTCCATAACCAAAATAGCTATCAAGCTGATTCTTGCGCTCAGAGAAAGATATTGAAGTGTACTATTGTATATAATTTTCTCATGATTTTGTATTGTCAGAAATCTAAGATATAAGCCAAAGAGTATAGACTGCTCCGATAAGATAGGATAGGGAGAACAGAAGAAAATCATAACCCAACTATTTATTGTACTGATCCTTATACCTTAGGCCTATAAACTAAATGATATTGTGGGAACACCCAACAAGATCATGGCAATCATTACAAAGATTCAAAACAATCATAACCATAATGATAATTCAACAAGTAATAAAGATGCACAATTAAATCATGGACTCAACTTGCGATGCTATCGTCCTTATTGTACTAGGGGTAACAATCCTAAGACTCTTCTTTAAATTACAAAAGAAAGGGATGAGGGACAGTTCTAGAAGCATATCAAATCAAGAGGTGGAGATGAGAACAAAGACATTAAAATAAGCACCAAGGTAGAGATGAATAGCAAGGATAGAGATATAGTAGAGAAGAAAATATAAAGGCTCATAGACCAAGGGTTTTTGTAGCAACTTTTAAACCTTAGAACGACCAATTTCTACTAGGCTTGTATCCTACAGTCAGTATTGCTCTGATACCACTCTGTAGCACCTAGTTTTAAGAACAAAACTAGATACACACCATATGTGAGCCTAGGAAGTCAAATCTCGTATATAGCTACAAATAAGGGTAATATCAAAAGACAATGCTTAAATACATAGCGTATTAGTATAAAGAATATAACCTTAGATAGCAAACAGCGGAAAGACAACTTCGATCTTCGAGTGAAGACTCCAAATCCACAGGGACAACTGACTGATTGATTACAAGCCTAATTCCTCCAAACTCTAGCAATCTGGTACCCATCTGGGATTTTTCCAAATATGTGTAACATAAAGCAAGCGTAAGTACATGTCGTACTCAACAAATATAACATGGGGTTTATGAGGCTCAAAAGGCTGACACTGGTTTAACTGCGATTAGCTTTTAATGAGTCATTATTTTAGCAATTGAGTAGCAACAAGTTTATCCACAAATCCATAAACACATGATCAGGTAAACATGAATAATTAATAGCATAAACAGTAATCATTAATGAGCATCTTCGTCATCCGTATCATTAGTGTTCATCATCTATTCCGTAAATGTTCCAAGGCCGCTCGTGACTGTGAGCACGGCTGATATACCAATTTTACACTCTGCAGAGGTTGTACACTTTCACTGTGAGTCGTGATTTACCCTTTCGCCCAAGGCAGCCAACCTCTTGACCCACTACCAAGGAAGGTCGGCAGGGTTCACTATAAAGCCTTTTAAAGGTTTGTCTGACAAGTTAGGGCCATTAGATTCACTCAGCAAATAGATGTAGGAACCCCCTATCGAATGGCACAATTCCATCATGGCTATACACATAAGAGTAGAGGTTGTCCTATACCCGATTCGTCAAGCCATTCTTACACCAATAAAGGTAACCTCTAACAAGCTAGAAAAGGTTCTCATACTGAGCTAAAGCCAGAGCCATATAGCCCTCACAGCTGTACTGTAAGTCCCGGATGATCACTTACAGGTAAGTTCTTAGGGAGAGGAATCTAGATCACCATAAAATAGCCCAATGCTCTAGCCCCCTTATTCCATGTTGCTAAAAAGCATCTTTTAATGTTTATTACATATTCCATTAGTCAAGTTACAAGATCATGGTTGTAGTTGAGCACTAGCATCATACTACCCAATGCAATACCCCATAGGAGTCAAGATACAAGTACAAAAGACTAGGATATCCTTAGTGGTAGTCAAGGTAGACACATGCAATATGAATTAAATGATTAAAGGTGTATAGGACAACAAGGAAGATCCTATGCTATACTTGCCTTAGAAACTGATCCTTCGGTAAGCTTTAATCTTCCACGTTCTTCTTCTTTTTCTTCTTGATCACCACGTATATCTCACCGACTAGACGAAATCATAAAGCACCACACAAGCATCCATACAATCATACATGAAGCAAACAATAGATCTAAATTAGAATAGTACACTAAACATAAATTCAAGATGAAAAGTTCACGAAACGAATCTACGTCTCGCTACGAACACACAGACACGAAAAGCACACTAATCGGAGCTACGGTGAAAAAGATACAACTACTGAGAGATCTGCTCATAAAACTATTAGCTTCATGTGTTTTAATTATATAAAACCATGTATAAGATATCTATAGATAATAGAAATTAAGTCAAATTTAAGTTTGAAATATAATACTAAAGTAAAATAAATCATATTTTATTTATAAAACCGAGTTGCTTAATTATTATTCAAATTAGAGGTTAAACCATGAAATTTCAGAAATAGTAATATGGTAAACACTATTACTAACGCGTAGATCTCGTTGATATGAATCTAACGCAACTTGAATGGGCTCAAACGGAGTTAAAACGCAGAAGATATGATTTAAACAAGATTCCCTTTATTAAAATAATAGATTAAATCTAACCTCAGTTTTCAAAAGTTGAAAACCTATCTAACAGTAGTATGAACATGTAGATTATGAAATTATGAATATAACGCAATTTGAACGGGTCAAATCGGAGTTAAAACGGAGAAGTTATGGCCTAAACAAATCTAGTGGCAAAACTGTAAATAGCTGAAAACATATTTTTGAAGTCAATTAAACGAAATACGCTTTTAAAAGAAGAAAACAGAAGCTATGGAATACGCAAAGGATGGCGGGTTCTATTTTTGAAAAAGTGAGGGGCTCTTTAGCTAAACTTCCATGCGAAGGGGTATTGGCCATCTGGGGCCATCCGATTAGAAACTGGCGGCCATGATTGGATCGGCAGGGAAGAGAGAAAGAGCTGGACGCCGGCGATGACAGGGACAGTGGTGGAGCCATGGCCGGGTGAGCACGGCCTCACTGGAGTTCATGAAAAAGGTCCTATGGGCCACGGTTATCAATGGGAAAGGTATGGGGTGAAAGAGGAGGTCGATGCGAACTCATCTGGGCGATCAATTGCAATTAAAAAGGAGCAAAGGCATGCGAGCAGCAAGCTATGGCAGCGACGGAGCATCTACGGCGTGGGAAGACCAAGACAACGTGAGAGAGAGAGAAAAAAGGGTTAGGCGTGCTTGCAAGTTCAACGCGAATCTCGGGAACAAGCTTACCGTGATGGAGGGGTGTCCAATCGGCTCGACGACTCTGGCTTCTCTTAGCGAGATCCAGGAGACGACAATGGCTAGCTCGGAGCAAGGATGGCAGCTGTGGCACGCTAGGGCTGGGGTAGAGAAGCGGTGCAGTGCGTGCGAGGCTTATAAGGGCGCGGGAAGGCGTGGGCGGCATGCCAAAGGAAGGAGATGGCATGGGCGCGGGCACTTGGCGCGGCAGCGGAGTCCAGAGTGGCTACGAAAAGTAGAAGATGGACCTGACAGAGAGACCCGACCTGTTAGTGCAAGAGAGAGGAAGGGGACGCACGGGCGGCGTTCGCGTGGATTGGGCCGATGCGCGGAGGGGGTCGTGGGGCTGCGCTGTTGGGCCAAAGGAGAAGGGAGCACACTAGGCCGGCTCGGGAAGGAGCAAGATGGCCGCACGGAAGAGCAGTCCAAGCCGAAGGGGAAAAAATAGGAAACAACGTGGAAAAGCAATGGGCCACCTAGAGAAGAACTGGGCCGCGGCCAAAACCGAGGAAGGAGAGGGAAAATACATAATTGTTTTTATTTTCTTTTCATATTTCAAAACCCAATTAAATACAAATCAAATTTGAACATGGTTTTCAAATACACTCTCCAATCCAAATAAAAATGAAAAATATTAGTGAGTTTCCCAAAAATAAATTTAACAACTTTTTAAATTCTTTTATTTTTCAAATTTTCTTTTCTTCCTTTTCTTTTACTTCAAAGGCATTTTAATTTCATTTACAAAAGCAATTTAACCCATTTGAAGTTTTTAATCAAAACCACTCAACCAAATAAACCAAATGCAAGGGCATGTATGCACAAACATGTTGCTAAACCTTATGATGAATTTTAATTTAATGAAAAATTTTATTTTCCTATGTTTTCATGTGCACAAAAATTCACAAATAAATCATTTTAACTCTATTTTTAAAAATTCAAATTTTGGGGTGTTACACGCCCGTACTATTCGATTTGTAGGGGTGGCTCAATCACCAGCCGCCTCTACAAATGCTCTACGTACAAATGGCTGCAGCCTCTTCTTTCTCCTCGGATAACTCACTCTTACACGAAAAAAGGCTTAGGGGGCATTGGGCACCTCCCAAAAATTGCTCTACTAAGGGGAAGGTTTTGGTCTCAAATCCTTTGGTGGAGAGCTTGTAGAAGGTAAGAAAATGCTATTCCAAACTTTTTTTGAAGTTTTAATGGTTGGTTAGTGAGTAATTAGATTTTTGCTTTTCTCTCTCCTCTATGGTGCTTGAGCTACTTATGAAGCAAACTAGACCAAAGTTTTGAAGGTACTAGGGTAAATTAGGTAGGGAAATAAGGTTATACCCTTATTTAGTCGACGTTTCTTGATTTTAGTAAACAATTAGTTAATTTTTATGGATGTTTCATGTGCATCTAGATCTAGATCTAGGGTTTGGTTTTTTTATTAATTTCATTTTTGTAAATGTATGTTTGATGAAATTGAACTAGGGTTTGCATGAAAGATAGTTGGTAAAATATTAATTATTGCTAATTATTGTCTTTGAAATTATTTATTGTAATCAACAAATATATATTTTTAATTATTTATGGATAAATAGGCCATTATTAATTAATTATCCTCTACCATGGTGTGTTTGATATGCTTCATGTAATTATATTTGATTTATATTTATATATATTTGAAGTATATACAATTATTCTCAAGTAATTATTAATTTGATTCCTTTATATATATCTAAATAAGTAGTCCTTAAATGTATTTTCTTTGGTTGTTGTTGTAATAGATGGAGTATAGGAACTCTTGGATGTATGCTTCGTTAAGGTTCAAGGCAGGTTTCCATGAAGAGGTGGATAAATTTATTGAAGCCGTAGAGAAGCATGCAACGACATTGACAGAGAATAAGGATACAATTATTTGTCCCTATAAAGATTGCAAAAACCTTATGGCATGGATATATGTGGGTATCATCAGATCACATTTGATTATGCGAGGATTTGTTAAGGACTACACAGTGTAGATTCATCATGGTGAAACGGTTATTGTTAATAACGACGATGCGGAGAAAGACGACATCGAAACCATAGAATCCATGTCCTAATATTCAGCATAGCTTGATGCACGAGTGGATCTCGAGTTTGGCAATGAATAAGGTGGTGATGCTGGTGGTTGGGATGGTAACGACGAAGGTGGTGCCAATAATGATGGCAGAGCACGTGTTGGGGATGAAGTTGATTATGATGATTTGGAGGAAATGATTTGGATCATTGGACCAGAGATTTTACTAAAGATCCCAAAAGGTCTAGAAAATTTGTAAAGGGTGAAAAAATCATCAAATGAGACTGTGTATGGTCTTGAAAAGGGTTGTCCGACACACTGGACAGTGCTACGTTTTGTGCTTGAGCTAATCATCCTAAAGGCTAAGTATGGCTGGTCAGACTATAGTTTCAATGATCTATTGTGTCTCTTATCATGGTTGCTGCCACAGCCAAACTCAGTTTTCACCAACACATACCAAGCAAAGAAGGTTATAAGTTCATTAACAATGAGGGTTGAAAAAATCCATGTATGCCCCAACCACTGTATCCTTTTTCGTGGTAACATGTTCCAGTCACTAGATAAATATCTTAGGTGTGGGGCCAGTTGGTACAAGAACAACGACCTTTACGATGGGGATGAAGCCTCCACAGGGAACAAGAGGAAGAAGGGTGGGAAAAGGTGGTACAAGATTCACAACCCCTAGAGGACACTCCATTAGGCAATGATGCAAAGCAGAGAAGAATTCCTGCCTTGGTAATGTGGTACCTATCAGTGGTCGACCGCTTGAGGCGTATGTTCCTAAACCCTAAGGAAGCCACACTCATCACATGGTGGGATGATGAGCGCAAGGTGGTTGATGATGTGATTGCACACCCGGCTGATGATATTTAGTGGCAATGCTTTGATGGCAAGCACAAAGAATTCAGTGCTAACCCAAGGAAAGTATGGTTTGGCTTGAGCACCAATGTAGTGAATCCCTTCAATGAGAGGACTAGTGACCATAGCACATGGTCAATGATCTTGACCATGTACAATATCCCAACATGGTTGTGTTAGAAGAGAAAGTACCTTCTCATTATTCTCATTTCAGGTCTAAAACAAGCAGGCATTAATATAGATGTGTTCCTCAAGCCTTTGATTCAAGAAATGGAGAGGCTATGGAGGCATGGAGAGCTGATGTATGATGCGTTCCAAAAGGAGGACTTCATATGTAGAGCCATGATCTTTGTTGCTACTAATGATTATCCTATGTTGTTTGCTTTGTCTGGATAGAACAAAGCGAAGACGAGATGCTTAGTCTGCTTGGATGGTACTACATGGGTGTACCTGGATGCATCCAAGAAGATAGTTTACCTTAGGTACTGACGCTTCTTAAAGACAAATCACAAATACCGTAGCAAGATGTACTTTAGATATTATGACAACACCCTAGAGAATGAACCCCCTCCGGTGAGACATCAAAATGGGCAACACGTGTTCGAAATGGTGAAAAACATACGTGTCATCCTCAGAAAGAAGAATCTAGATGGGACGAAGAAAGATAGAAGCACACCTCCTGTCGCCGGCATACCTTTCAAGAAACAGTCGATCTTCTTTCAGTATCTGCCTTATTAGGCATACTTGGAGGTCCCCTATGCCATTGATGCTATGCACGTGCAGAAGAATATCTTTGAGAGTCTCATTGCTACCTTGATGGACACAGACAAAATAAAGGATGGTCTGAAATCATGGAACGACATGGTGTAGCTAAATGTGAAGACAGAGCTTCACCCGGTACCTGAGGGTAATGGAAAATACACTCTACTTGTGGCTAGCTTTAACCTGACCCTTGAAGAGAGGAGGGCGATATGCACTTTCCTTAGGGGGTCAAAGTTCTGACTGGGTTTTCATAGAACATGAGAAAGCTAGTGTCGATGAAGGACCTATCAATAAAAAAACTGCAAGGCTCATGATTGTCATGTGATGCTGACAGTGTTCCTACCCATTGCAATCAGGGCTATAAAGCTAGAGTTCTTGAAAATGGCCATCACCCATATGTGCTACTTCTTTTCAAAGATCTCACAATAGATGATTGGCAAGAAAGAGCTAAGTGACCTACATGATTTCTCTTTTTAATACCTAGCTAAAACTTGTGATGAACAAGTGTGATTTCTCTTTTTAATTCCTGGCTAAAACTTGTGACCAGTCTCTCTCTCATACTTACACCAAATGGGATGGTTTTTTCCTAAACATTTATAAAATCATGCTCTAACCATTTGTTGTGTTCTTATAGCTATTAGTTTGTTTTTCTTTGCGTGTGACTTTGTTTGAATAATTGAAATTTTGAATTTAAAAAAACTACAACTTGAAACCAGATTTTGAAACACTAAATGATCTCAGCTAAAAAAGTCATCAATATAAAAGTTGTAGAACTCATCAAGATATACAACTTTTATTTTGATCAATTCTTCATTTGACATAGTGTTAGCAAACATTCATCACAAATTCATGAATCTTAGACAAAGTTTATGAACTAGATGAGAGATATGTCAATTTGTGAATAATGTTTGCTAACACTTTATCAAATGAAGAAATGACAAAAATAAAAGTTATAGATCTTGATGAGTTCAAAAACTTTTATATTCATGACTTTTATATTAGAAATCATATACTATTCCAAAATGTTGTCTTAAGTTTTCTTTTTTTTAAATTCAATTTTTGAATCATTCAAACAAAGTTACATGATAAGATGACCAAAATGAAAGTTGTAGATCTTGATGAGTTCTACAACTTTGATATTCATTACTTTTCTATCTAAAATCATTTATTATTTCAAAATTTGGTTTGAAGTTGTCAATTTTTTAAATTTAAAATTTGAAATCTCCAAACTTTGTCACATAAAAAGAGGACCAAAATAAACTTGATAGAGCATGATTTTAGAAAATTTTAGGGAAGAATCATCATATTTGGATTTAGTATGAGGGAGAAAGACTATTTAGAAGTTTTAGCCAGAGATTAAAGGGTGAAATCACAATTGTTCATTAAATCACACTTGTTCATCATGAACAATTGTGAATTGTCCTTTTAATTTCTGGCTAAAACTTCTAACTGGGCTTTCTCCCTCGTACTAACTCCAAATGTGATGATGTTTTTTCCTAAATTTTTCTAAAGTCGTGCTCTATGAAGTTATTATGTTGATTTTCTCAATCATTTTGTGTGACAAAGTTTTAGCAATTTAAATTTTGAATTTAAAAAACAACAACTTCAAAGCAGATTTTGAAACACATAATGATTTTAGCTGAAAAAGTGATGAATGCCAAAGATGTAGAACTCATCAAGATCTACAACTTTTATTTTGGTTATTTTTTCATTTGACAAAGTGGTAGGAAATTTTTTTCATAAATTCATAAATCTCTCTATAGTTTATGAAACTATATGAGAGATATCAATTTGTGAACAATATGTACTAACACTTTGTCGGATGAAGAAATGACTAATATAAAAGTTGTAGATCTTGATGAGTACTACAACTTTTATTTTCATGACTTTTTCAATTCAAATAATTTGGTGTCTCAAAATTTTGTTTGAAGTTGTCATTTTTTGAATTTCAAAATTTGAATTGTCCAAATTTAGTCACAAGAAAAGATGACCAAAATAAAGGTTATAGAGCTTGATAAGTTCTACAACTTTTATCGTTACAACATTTTCATTTGAGATCATTTACTATCCTAAAATTCTATTAGTTGTTTTGAAAATAATTTTTTTTTTCAATTTTTATAATATATTTTTAATTTTTTATACAGAAGAAAATATAGAATTATATATATCAATAAATTTTATTTATACATATATAGAATAAATAAAAATATTCTATACATTTATTTGTGTTTTTGTAATTTAAAATAATAACTAAAAATATTTGGAAAATATTTGTTGTGGCGGCTAGATCAGGAACCACCCCTATAAATGTATTTGTAGAGGTGGCTCAAAACGCTAACCGCCTCTACAAATCAGGCCGCGTATATAAGGGAAGAGGGTGCGCGAGCTCGAAAAACGACTAAGTCCTGGGCGCTACTTCCTCCTTCGACACCGTCAGGCTGCCGGATTTTGGCGTAGCCAATGCTATTTGCGGCACTTCCTCTATCTGACCTCGACGTCCTCCGCCGCTGCCACTTCCTCTCTCCAACCTGACATCCCCACCGGCTAGGCTTTGAGGTGGTGGCGGCGCTTCCTCTCCCAACTTGAGATCCCTGTCGGCTAGGGTTTGAGGCTGCGGTGGTCGTGCACTCCCTCCTCGATGGGTGCGCACTCCCTCCCTCCCTAGCGGTCCCTTCCCGACAGACATCCCTGCCGGCTAGGGTTTGAGGCGGCGGCGATGCTTCCTCTCTCCCAACTTGAGATCCCCATCGGCTAAAGTTTGAGGCGGCGGCGGTCATGCGCTTCCTCCCTCCCTCCCCGGTGGACGTGCACTCCCACCCTCCCTCCACGGTGGTCATGCGCTCCATCCCCGGTTGTGCGCCTATCCCAGGGAGCCACGCCCTCTTCCTCGGTGGCTGTGCACTCCGGCATCATCTCTGACCTTGAGACCCACCCACCGCCTGGTCTTAGACCTCGACGTCCCCTGTCCCCATCCATTGCTCAGGTGTTCTATAGGTATGCCCCAACCCCATCTCCTCCAATACTACTGCATTGATGTGTTAGTGACGAAGAACAGAGCTCTGGCCTTTTTTATGGATTATTAGGTTAGCAATTTGGTAGAAATGTGTATACACATATTGAAGCGTGCTAACCAAACTAAAAAGGAAGACGCCAAGAATTTTTGGTAGAAATGTAGTTCTAGAATGAGGTGATGGAATTTTGTTGAGATTAGAGTAGACATGAGCAAAAGGTGTAGGCTAACCAAGTGGAGTACATAGTCTGAGTTGGCTGTATGAGCAAGAGGTGATGGAGTACATATTATTTTGAATTTTTTGAACATATCATTTTCTGTTCATATATAGTGGGTATGCTTATTGGTGTCTTTGCTTGACTATGGCATCGGCGTGACATACTAATTTGTCTTCATTGTCTCCTTTCTATGTCATATATAGTGGGTCCAACAAAATTGTTTAGATTCAGTAACATAATGTCTCCTATCTAAAATCAGAGAAATTGTAATAGTAACAAAGGCATGGTACTAGCCTTTGAATAGATGAATGATTAGGTAGCTAGCTTAAGCAAATTATCCTTTCCATGTCATATATTACTGCTTTTGTCCTTTCCATGTCATATATTACTGTTGTTCTCCTTTCCATGTCCCAATTCACCGTTCTACTACTCCTCTACTACTTCTACTACTCCTTTCTTCTCCTCTTCTCTCCTTCTACTACTGCTCCGTTGTCCAACTATCCTTTCCTATCCTACTACTACTACTACTCTTCCCTACTACTCTTCCCTGTACTTCTACTACTACTAACTAGTACTACTATTATTACTATTGTTGTCCTACTACTAATACTATTGCTGCCACTACTACTCCCGATTGATGGCTATTTTCTTCAATTCCACTCATAGGAAATGAACCCTTGCTATGTTGTTTTCAACAGGAAGAAACCTAGGATTTACATGTCTTGGCATGAGTGTAGTGAACAAGTGCTTGGGTTCAAAAAAGCTATACACAAGAAATACAACAACTATGACCATGCACTTAGAGATTTCAATGCCTATGTTGGAGCAGCAACTCCCTCTCCTAAACTGGTCCCAACTGATTCTGGTGAAAGAATCCCCCCTCAAGGTGGTAAGACTGGTTCTTGGAAGAATGTGGTGATTATCAGTCTGTTGGTGATGGTGTTTAGACTTTTGATGAGGCTTTCCATGAGCTGCCAGTGCAACTGCAATACTTAGGCATGTGATGACACAATTAGATGGTCGATGTAGTTGGATAACATAATTGTATGATGATTTAATTATGGTGTCTGAGGCCTATTAGTTTGGATAACACTAATTGCATGTTGACAGCTATATTTTGGTTGTAATGCAACTCCATCTATTAATACTGTTGCGGCTACTATCCTACTATTAATACTACTGTTGTTGTCCTACTACTACTACTACTCTCCATTTCCTACTACTTCTACTCTTCTCTCCTCTTCTACTACTACTAGTCGTACTTCTACTCCTCTCCTCTGCTCCTACTTCTCCGACTCCTCTCCTTTTTCTGTCCACCTCTACTATAACTGTTTTCCTTAGAAGAAGAGATGGTCGAACTCCCTTCGCTAGATCTGCCAAGTAATTATGTATTTAATCTGGGCTTCCAACCAACATTGGGGATGGTAGAGCACCCATATCCAAGCATAGTAAGTAACATGTGTTAATGACACCTCTATAGATATTTTGTTATGATATATATAATTCTGAAATATAGACAATTCATTTGATACCCTGGTTTAGAGAGACTCTCAAATTTTGGGGTTGATTACATCAATGTTGTTACATTCTCTATAGAGGATGGAGGCATGCAATGTTGAATTGACTTTTCTATTCTCTATAGGGCCGGTAACCAACAAAGTACGGTTTTATACATCGATAGGATGGGCAGCGGTCAACCTCACCACATTAGTGCGTAAAAATATACTGTGCTATAATGTTTAAGGGCGCTTCAAAATATTGGGTACAATATTCCTACATACTCCTCCATAAGGAATGGAGCTTTGGACGTGGGCCTCCACCACGATATTGGGTGATATTGTGCACAGCTTGCTGAGAACAACATAAATGATGTGGTCAGTCTCATAACTTATATGCAGATTAATTGTTATGTCTATATATATGCATGGTTCTGATAACCATATTTTTTTCAACACTTGTAGATTCAGCATAATGATGTAACATATGCAAGTTGTAGCTTTGAAGCCATTATAAACCAGACCATGTATTAATTGGATCGTTATAAATAAGAATATGCTGACCCTGTTCTCACTTCAGAGGGAATCCAAGAAAAAATTATTGTGACCAGCAGGGGACGTTTTGAGCCATTGCTGATCATCGTCAGTAGACCTTGTGAACGATCTTGTGAAGCAAGGGAGAGTGCACTAGTAAATACATTGCGCTACATCAGTGACATTTGGGATTATGAAATGAATGATATGCACTTCTCCGAATACGTGGTACTACGTTGGGAAGTTCTAGAAATTTAAATTACTGTTGGTTGTAATAATGAACTGATCTAAATTATTATGGTTTGTAAGGAACAAATTTAAATTATTATATGTGTTGTAATGAATGTGCTTGTAATGAAGTAATCCATATTATTATGGATTTGTAATGTATATATCTTCTTGTGAATTAGCTATTGATATAATATCTTTGTGTGTGTGTGTATATATATATATGTTCTGGTTAGATTTAAATTTTTAAATTTTAATTTTTTTAGCGGAAAAATGTACTGTAGGGGCGGTTCTAGATTGAACCGTACCTACAAATAGAAATTATATATAGCCGCCCCTATAAATTATTTTTGTAGAGACGGCCCTATAAATACAGTTGTAGGGGCGGCTGGTGACATAAGCCGTCTCTACAAATCGATTTGTAGGGGCGGCTTGGGAACCGCCCCTACAAACCCTTGATTTGTAGAGATGGTGTGGTAGGGACGGCTGACAAAATCGTCTCTATAAACCATCGCCAATCGCCCCTACAAATGCTTATTGTGGTAGTGTACAATGAAGGTACATGCATTATTAATTTATTATCATTATTCTAGTTTCGGGTTTCTCATGAGTCATGATTGACAAATCATGCGAGACCATCATTAGCCACTAATTTCGTATATTTCGACATACATAGTGAGCGCCAGCAAGTGCAGGTTGTTGACCCTCGTTCTGGATCAGCAGAGTCTGTTGCCCTGTTGAGCTAGGTTGGTGCGACATGAGATTATTTCCGCTCCACAAGTGCACGCAACCTCATCTTAGACTTGCTCTTTGTTTTGCCTTTAAGGCCATGTTTAGTTCCACCAAAATGCAAACTTTGATACTATGCAAAAAGAAGATTCTCCGTCACATCAAACTTGCGGTACATGCATGGAGTACTAAATGTTGACGAAATCAAAAACTAATTGCACAGTTTGGTTGTACTTTGCGAGACAAACGTTTTGAGCCTAATTAGTCAATGATTGAACAATTATTACCAAATACAAACGAAATGCAACAGTACGCTACAGTGCAGGGAATTCTGGCGGCGCCGATTCTACAGGGAACTAAACGCGGCCTAACTTATGGGAGACTTAGTTTCTTTGAAAGGTACATAGCTAGTATTTTTTTATTCTTTGTCAGTGCCACAGAGCGCTTACTTAAATTAGCACGAGTAACTCGAAGAAATGCATGAAAAAGACAAAGGAAGAGGGAGACAGAGCAGGTTATGTTTTCGTCATGAGGGCCACGCCTAAGGGTTTGTTTGATTTGAGTTACCACCCATCTTACATGAAGTACCATGAGTTTTTACCGTGAATTTTGGTGGAATCATGCCATTGCTCCTGGGTGTACTAATGTTTAGCTTGTGAGGGATGGGTGATAATAGATCAATGCATTTTATCTGACAAACCAAACAAGAGATTAACAGTGCCACTATTACAACTTTGGTTTTCGGAGACAGACAACAACCTTTCAATGAAGCGGTGGGAGATAATGTTCGCCTAAAGCTTGTGGTCTCTCATAATTCACAGAGACGCGTCAACTTCTCGCCTCTATTAATAAAAGAAATTGGAAATCCATTGCCAAGCCACGCTGGCACCAAATCTCCACATTCATCGTCCCACCGTTGGTTTCTATGCCTACAACCTTGCCCTTGTGGCCACCTCCAGCACACCATTGTTGCCTCTTTGGGCTGCTAACATCGGATCCCGTTCTAGAGGGGGCTAGCATGTATGGAGCCACTAGGGAGGGGTATGTCCACGATGTGTAACACCCTAAAATTTACTCCTTTTAAAATAGATGTAAATTGAGGCAATTTTAAATTTTTGTGCATAAAAACATAGGGAAAATAATAATTTTTCATTAAATTAAAATTCATCATAAGAGTAGCAACATGGATATGTATACATGCCGGTGCATTTAATCTATTGTCATGAGTGGTTAATTCCAAAATTCAAAATGAATTTAAAATGCTTTTGAAATTGGCTTTGAAGTAAAAGAAAAGGAAATTAGAAAATAAAAGCATTTAAAAAGTTGTAAATTTTTTTTTGAAAACTTACCAAAATTTCTCATTTTTATTTGAATTGAAAAGTATATTTGAAATAATATTTAAATTTGGTTTTGATTCAATGCTCAAATAAATTCAAAACCCATTTGAAAAAGTATTAGGAAAAACAATTTGGAAAAAAAAGAGCAAGCCTTGCCTTCTAGCCCATGGATTGCTCCAGCCTGGCCCCTCTCCTTCCTGCCCGAAGGCCTGCTCCTCTCCCTCTTCGCAACCCAATAGCCACGCGGCCCGCTTCCTGCTCCTCGTTTCTCCGCTTTGCCACGTGCCCGCTCTTGGGCCGACCCAGCAAAACTGCGCTGCCTAGCGCCCCGCTCTCTCTCGCTGACGATGCGGCCCCGCCTGTCAGCCGCTTCCTCTTCCTCGTGCCATCGCTGAACCGGACTCCACCGTCGCCGCCTGACTCCGCTGCGGCCATGTCGTCCATTGCCTTGCTACCCAAGCCGCCCCTACCTCATCAATACCTAGCCCCGTGTCCGCCGCCTCCATCCCACGCTTCGGAACTGCAGGTGCCCTCGCCGAGACGCCGCCTAGCCCTAGCCGCTGCCATTACCGTCTGCCTCACCAAGCACCGCGCTGCCCTCTGCCGCTTCACACTGAGGTAAACCATCTAGCCAGGTTCGCTGTCGTCTCCTCTAACTTCTCGTGCTCTTTGCTTCGTTCAATGGTGGTCTTTAGACCGAGTTTGTCAAGCACCGCTTACCTCCGGCCATGGCGCCACCGTGGACCTCGTCGCTGGCCGGCCAACTCTCTCTCTCTCTCCCTTCCGTTTGATCATAGCCGTCCGATCCGGATCGGATGATCCCAAATAGAAGATACCCCTTTGCTGGCGTTTTTATAAAAAAAACCCCGTACAACTATTTAGATCTCAACCCGTAGTCCATGTATATTTTCTAAAGAGCCCTTAGGTTTTTCTTTATAGAACCCGTAGTCCAATGTGCAAATTCAGAATACGTTTTCTTCTTTGAAAAGCGTAGTTTCTTCAGTTTAGATCCAAAATATGTTTTCAGCTATTTACAGTTTTGCCACTAATCTTATTTTAGCCATAAAATCACCGTTTTAACTCCGATTTGATCCGTTCAACTTGCGTTAGATTTGTAATTCCATAATCTATATGTTTATACTACTGTTAAGTAGGTTTTCAACTTTTAAAATTTGAGGTTAGATTTAATCTATTATTTTAATAAATTAAATCTTGTTTAATTCATATCGTCTACGTTTTAGTTCCGAATTGACTCGTTCAGGTTGTGCTAGATTCATTACAATGAGATCTACGCGTTAGTAACAATGTTTATCATGTCACTATTTCTGAAATTTCATGGTTTATACTCTGATTTGGATAATAATTATGCAACTATATTTTATAAATAAAATATGATTTGTTTTACTTTAGTTTTATAATTCAAATCTAAATTTGACTTAATTCAATTTATATATGCTTTTATATAGATAAAACACATGAAGCTTATAGTTTTATATTTTCTCTTATGAGTAGATCTCTCGGTAGCCGTTTCTTTTAAATCGTAACTCCCATTAGTGTGCCTCTCGTGTCTGTGTGTTCGTAGCGATGCGTAGAATCATATTTCAAACTTTTTTACTTATTTTTCTATGATTAGTGTATTATTCTAATTTAGATCTATTGTTTGATTTGTGTATGATTACATGGATGCTTGTGTGGTTCTTTATGATCTTGTCTAGTTGGTGAGTTATATGTGATGAATCAAGAAGCAGATCTTTGAAGATTTGAATTGGAGGAAGGATATGAGTTTAAGACAAGTATAGCATGGGATCTTCCTTGTTGTCCTATACACCTTTAATCATTTAATTCATACTGCATGTGTCTATCTTGACTACCACTAAGGATTTCCTAGTACTTTGTACCTTGTGCCTTAATACCTATGGGGTATTACATTGGGTAGTATGATGCTAGTGCTCAACTACAACCATAATCTTGTAACTTGACTAATGGAACATGCAATAAATATTAAAAGATGCTTTTTAGCAACATGGAGAAGGGGGCTAGAGCATTGTGCTATTTTTATGGTGATCTAGATTCCTCTCCCTAAGGACTTATCTATAAGTGATCATCCGGGGCTTACAGTACAACTGTGAGGGCTACATGGCTTTGGCTTTAGCTCAGTATGAGGATATTTTCTAACTTGTTAGTGGTTACCTTTATTGACGTAAGAATGGCTTGCCAAAACGGGTATAGGATAGCCTCTACTCTTATGTGTATAGCCGCGATGGAATTATGCCATTCGACAGGGGGGTTCCTATATCTGTTTGCCGAGTGAATCTAATGGCCCTAACTTGTTAGATGAACCTTTGAAAGGCTTCATAGTGAACCCTGTCGACCTTCCTTGGTAGTGGGTCAAGAGGTTGATCACCTCGGGCGAAAGGGTAAATCACGACTTACAGTGAAAGTGTACAACCTCTTCAGAGTGTAAAACTGGTATATCAACCGTGCTCACGGTCACGAGCGGCCTTGGAACATTTACAGAATAAATGATGAACACTGATGATACTGTTCATAAAGAGGCTCATTAATGATCACTGTTTATGCTATTCATTATTCATGTTTACCTGATCATGTGTTTATATGGGCTTATGAATAAACTTGTTGCCACCCAATTGCTAAAATCATGACTCATTAAAAGCTAATCGCAGTTAAACCAATGTCAGCCTTTTAAGCCTCATGAACCCCATGATATATTTGTTGAGTACAACATGTACTTACGCTTGCTTTATTTTTGAATTATTTGGATAAAAATCCTAGACGGGTACCAGATTGCTAGTCTGGAGGAGTTAGGCTTGTGATCAACCAATCAGTTGTCCTTATGGAATTGGAGTCTCCACCTGATGATCGGAGTTGTCTTTCCGCTATCTGCTATCTAAGGTTATATCCTTTATACTAAGTATGTTATATATAGAGCATTGTCTTATGATATTACCCTTATTTATAGCTATATGTGAGATTTGACTTCCTAGGCTCACATATGGTGTGTATCTGGTTTTATTATTAAAACCGGGTCCTACAAAGTGGTATCAGAGTAATGCTGACTGTAGGACGCAAGCCTAGTTAGAACTAGACATTCTAGTATGCTCTCGTCTATGCTTACTTCTTGTTTCTCCCCCTAACCTTGTTATTTGCTAAAAGTTATGCCCACTTCGGTCTCTATTCTATTATGAAAACCTTGTCTCTATTGTCAATCCTCTCTCTTCATCTATATAGATGGGTCGTAATGAGGAGACCACCGGCATCATAGGTCAGGAGGATAGCTGCGTTGTCCGTAATTGCATTCGATAATTAGAAGCTTGTAGCTATGCAACAACAAGTACTTGAAGGAATGACTCAATATGGGAGTTCTCCATAGTGCTTGCCACAAGGTCAAACAAACATACCAAAGGGACCAGTGAAGAGACAAGTGGTAGAAGCTTGGAAGAAAATGAAGTCCAATGAAGGTGCTGATAGTAATATGCTCGGAAGTCAGTATCAATGTTAATGCCGCAAGCATTATGGTTTTCCTTGTCTTCAGCACAAGACAACTAAGAAGGAAGTCAAGGTGAACCCAAGTTGTGAAGCTAATATGAAAAAGAAGAGGAAGGTGGTCTCACCAGAGCTAGAATTGGGAAGCAATCAACATTTGAGTTCTACTACATTATTACATCTAAGTCCAATCCCTAGTCAGATCAACTTAGACTCTAAAGAGTCAGAAGTTTCTCAAGCTAAGATTACTCCACTCTTTCCACATGAGGTATGCATAGATGGGTGGCCGATCACCTATAAGGAGTTTCAACCCCAAAGGATCAAGCAAGCTAGAAAGCGGTCTAGTCAAACAAAGATGAACTTTCAGAGTCAACAAGCTGGCAACACACTAAGCAACAATTCTATGGAGTATGACATCACAAAAGATCCAGCTAAGAGAAAGTGTTATCATTTCCAATAGGAAGGACATTCTGTTAAACTTTGCCCATAGAAGAATCAACAATTCTACCATGGAAGTGGCCAGAGTCGGATCACTACAAAGTAGCTACCAGAAAGTGTTAGTGATACCCAACCCGAAAGAAGCATTTGGTGAGAGTGACGAATGAAGAAGTCCTGCTAGACTACCCAAAATCCTTAGTTAAGGAATAGGAGTTTGTGCCCTTTATGTAATTAAAACAATAGTATCGCAAGTTGAGTCAATGATTGAGTTGTGCACCTTTACTGCTTTGTTGAATTGTCATTATGCTTATGATTATTTTGCATCTTTGTAATGACTGCAATGATCTTGTTGGGTGTTCGCACAATTTCATTTAGCTTATAAGCCTAAGGTACAAGGATTAATGAAATAAATAGTTGGGTTATGGTGTTCTTCTGTTCTTCCTATCCTGTCCTTTTGGAGCAGTCTGCACTCTTCGACTTATATCTCTAATCTTGGATGACTAAAAATCATGAGAAAATTTTGGACAATAGTAGACTTCGACATATTTCTCCGACCACAAGAACCGCCCTTATAGCCATTATGGTTTGGGAGATATGAAAATCACAAGATGATGCAACCGTGCTATTTGGAACCTAGAGCAGTTTTTGTTGTGCAATGTTTTCGACCTACTAAACTGTAGAATTTGGAAAAGTGTTCTATAAGGAAGTTGTGGAGGATTTGATAAGCTTTCCAATGGTATAAGCTACAACTTTGTTGGATTAATAGAATGTGAGTTACAGCTGTTTTTTCCGCACTACTATTTTTCTGCTTGCGAGGAATTTTAGATTTCTTGTCCTTACACAAGAGTCTCATTGGGATGTTAGGACGTCGTGATACTAGTTAGCTCATCTAAAAGAAGGTACAAGCTACCCTTTTTGTGTTCCCTAGTTGATCTTTTCTTAAGGGGGTAGACAAGCAAAAGAAGTTGCAAGACGAAGACTTCATACGTTCTGGTGCTTCACTTGAAAGTATAGGTTCTGCCTCTGGATGGGAAGTCACTATCAAGTGCAGTTATCTTGGCTAAAAATGTGTTACTTGTTGAATCAAGGAGCTCGGGTATTTTTCCTGTATTGGTTATCACTTTGAGCTATTATCAATTGGGAGTTCAATCTTCAACATACCTAGGATAGGTTGCCATGGATGACATAGGAAGGAGATATTGGACATCTAAAGTTGATTCAATTGAGACTCAGAACATCTCAATGTTTCACCAAGTTAGCAAGTGAGTTTTTGTTGAGGGAAGTTCTCTTCTTGGGATAGGTTATTTTTAATGGTAAAAATAGGGAGAAGCACTCGAGAAACTTAATGATGAGTTTGGTTGTAAACCACCCAAGTATGTAAGAGTGTCTCGGAGTTCCTTGAAATAGTAAGATTCTATCAGAGGTTCATTGGAGGTTTTTCGAAGATCATTCGAAGATGGTTATAGCGGTATTAGGAAATATTACTACGTTCGTTGGATCAAGAGACCTCAACTAAGTGTTTGAAGGGGTCCAAGAAGAGGTTGAAGTAAAACCTATGTACTAGCTTTGTTAGATCAGAATAAGAGCTTTATATCCACTAGGATGCACCCTATCAAGGTGTGGGATGTGTCCTTATGCAAGAAGAAAAAGTAGAGGCTTATGCAAGAAAACATGAGATTGAACATCTGACGTATGATCTAGAGTTATCCATTGTGAACCATGGAAGTACTATCTTTTTGGAAGTAAAACTGACATCTAGGAGGATCATAAAAATCTATAGGACATCTTCACTAAGTTGGTCCTGAGCTTGTGATATCCTAGTGGGAATAAAACTGCTTATGACTTGGAAAGCGTTATCACTTCGAGGAGCAAAGTCATGGCCGATGACCTTAGCAACGGAAAATTGTGCTAAGAAGGTTCGGATGACACCAAGGATTAAGAATTGTATTCCAAGTTCGAGCAACTTGATCGGAATCATTAATGTTTTGAAGATTGATAGTAGAATTTCCTTCTGACCAAGAGATTCGTGAGGCTTCGTTGGAAGGTGGATATTTTAAGAAAGAGAATGGATAGTATGTACTAAAAAGGAAAGAAGGTCTAGTGATTGGAGTTACTTGAGGGGTGTTTTACCTGTCAAAATCATGAAATCAGTTTGGCAAGTTACTTCAAGTAAGGTCAATAGGTATGCAAAGTAAAGTGGGATCCTTATCAAGAAGATAGAACTGCACGATGAAGCTACACGAGGAAGTAAAGAAGAATCCAAAGACGAAGTATCCCTATCTTCTAGTCGATGTTTTTTGAATCTCGAGGACGAGATTCATCTTAAGGGAGGTAGAATTGTAACACCCTAAAATTTGCTCCTTTTAAAATAGATGTAAATTGAGGTAATTTTGAATTTTTGTGCATGAAAACAAAGGGAAATAATAAATTTTCATTAAATTAAAATTCATCATAAGGAGTAGCAACATGGACGTGCATACATGTCGGTGTATTTGATCTATTGTTATGAGTGGTTAAATCCAAAATTCAAAATGAATTTAAAATGTTTTTTAAATTGGCTTTGAAGTAAAAGAAAAGAAAATTAGAAAATAAAAGCATTTAAAAAGTTCTAAAAATTTATTTTTGAAAACTTACCAAAATTTCTCATTTTTATTTGAATTGAAAAGTATATTTGAAATAATATTCAAATTTGGTTTTGATTCAAGGTTCAAATGAATTCAAAACCCATTTGAAAAAGTATTAGGAAAAACAATTGGGAAAAAAAGAGCAAGCCTTGCCTTCTAGCCCACTGATTGCTCTAGCATGGCCCCTATCGTTCCTGCCTGAAGGCCTCCTCCTCTCCCTCTTCGCAGCCCAGCAGCCACGTGGCCCGCTTCCCGCTCCCTGTTTCTCTGCTTCGCCACGCGCCCGCTCTTGGGCCGTCCCAGCAAAACCGTGCTACCAAGCGCCCCGCTCTCTCTCACTGATGATGTGGTCCTGCCTGTCAGCCGCTTCCTCTTCCTCATGCCATCACCGAACTGGCCTCCACCGCTGTCGCTCGACTCCGTTGTGGCCATGTCGTCCATTGCCTTGCTGCCCAAGCCACCCCCGCCTCATAAATACCTAGCCTCGTGTCCGCTGCCTCTATCCCACGCTTCGGAACTATAGCTGCCCTCGCCGAGACACCGAGTTGCCACCTAGCCCTAGCCGCTTCCATTGTCGTCCACCTCGCCAAACACCACGCTTCCCTCTGCCACTTCACACCGAGGTAAACCATCTAGCCGAGTTTGTCGTCGTCTCCTCTAACTTCTCATGCTCTTGCTTTGTTCAATGGTGGTCTGTAGACCGAGTTCGCCAAGCACCGCATACCTCCATCCATGGCATCGCCGTGGACCTCGTCGCCGACCAACTAGCTCTCTCTCTCTCCCTTCCGTTTGATCGTAGCCGTTAGATCTGGATCAAACGATCCCAAATAGAAGATACCCATTCGCTGGCATTTTTGTAAAAAACCCCTTACAACTATTTAGATCTCAACCTGCAGTCCTTGTAGATTTTCTAAAGAGCCCTCGGGTTTTTGTTTATAGAACCCGTAGACCAATGTGCAAATTCAGAATATGTTTTCTTCTTTGGACAGCGTAGTTTCTTCGGTTAGATCCAAAATACGTTTTTACTTATTTACAGTTTTACCACTAATCTTGTTTTAGCCATAAAATCTCCGTTTTAACTCCGATTTGATCCGTTCAACTTGCGTTAGGTTCGTAATTACATAATCTACATGTTCATACTACTATTAAGTAGGTTTTCAATTTTTAAAATTCAAGGTTAGATTTAATCTATTATTTTAATAAAGGAAATCTTGTTTAATTTATATCTTCTATGTTTTAGTTCTGAATTGACCCATTTAGGTTGTGCTAGATTCATTACAATGAGATCTACTCGTTAGTAACAATGTTTATCATGTCAATATTTTTGAAATTTCATGGTTTAAACTCAGATTTGGATAATAATTATGCAACTGTATTTTATAAATAAAATATGATTTGTTTTACTTTAGTTTTATAATTCAAATCTAAATTTGACTTAATTCAATTTATATATGCTTTTATATAGATAAAACACATGAAGCTTATAGTTTTATATTTTTTCTTATGAGTAGATCTCTTGGTAGCCGTTTCTTTTAAATCGTAGCTCCCATTAGCGTGCCGCTCGTGTCTGTGTGTTCATAGCGATGCGTAGAATCATGTTTCAAACTCTTTTACTTATTTTTCTATGATTAGTGTATTATTCTAATTTAGATCTATTGTTTACTTCGTGTATGATTGCTTTGATGCTTGTGTGGTGCTTTATGATCTTGTTTAGTCGATGAGTTATACGTGGTGAATCAAGAAATAGATCTTTGAAGATTTGGATTTGAGGAAGGATCTGAGTTTAAGGCAAGTATAGCATGGGATCTTTCTTATTGTCCTATACACCTTTAATCATTTAATTCATATTGCATGTGTCTACCTTGACTACCACTAAGGATTTCCAATTACTTTGTACCTTGTGCCTTGATACCTATGGGGTATTGCATTGGGTAGTATGATGCTAGTTCTCAACTATAACTATGATCTTGTATCTTGACTAATGGAATATGCAATAAATATTAAAACATGTTTTTAGCAACATGGAACAAGAGGGCTAGAGCATTGGGCTATTTTTATGGTGCTCTAGATTCCTCTCCCTAAGAAATTATCTGTAAGTGATCATCCGGGACTTACAGTACGGCTATGAGGGCTAAAAGGCTCTAGCTTTAGCTCAGTATGAAAACCTTTTCTAGCTTGTTAGTGGTTACCTTTATTGGCGTAAGAATGGCTTGCTGAATCGGGTATAGAACAACATCTACTCTTATGTGTATTGCCGCGATGGAATTGTGCCATTCAACAGGGGGTTTCTATATCTATTTGCCGAGTGAATCTAATGGCCCTAACTTATTAGGCGAACCTTTGAAAGGCTTCATAGTGAACCCTGCCGACCTTCCTTAGTAGTGGGTCAAGAGACTGATCACCTCAGGCAAAAGGGTAAATCACGACTCACAGTGAAAGTGTACAACATCTACAGAGTGTAAAACTGGTATATCAGCCGTGCTCATGGTCACGAGCGGCCTTGGAACATTTACAGAATAGATGATGAACACTGATGCTACTGATGATTAAGATGCTCATTAATGATTACTGTTTATGCTATTGATTATTCATGTTTACCTGATCATGTGTTCATATGGGCTTGTGAATAAACTTGTTGCCACACAATTGCTAAAATCATGACTCATTAAAAGCTAATCGTAGTTAAATCAGTGTCAGCCTTTTGAGCCTCATGAACTCCATGATATATTTGTTGAGTGGACATGTACCTACGCTTGCTTTATTTTTTAATTATTTGTACAAAAATCGTAGATGGGTAACAAATTGCTAGTCTGGAGGAGTTAGACTTGTGATTAACTAGTCAGTTGTTCCTGTGAAATTGGAGTCTTCACCCGAAGATCGGAGTTGACTTGACGCTGTTTGCTATCTAAGGTTATATCCTTTATACTAAGTACGTTATATATAGAGCATTGTCTTTCGATATTACCCTTATTTATAGTTATATGTGAGATTTGATTTTCTGGGCTCACATATGGTATGTATCTGGTTTTGTTCTTAAAACCGGGTGCTACACGATGCAACAATCCTCGTCTGTTATAATATTCTGAGATATTCTATTGACGAGGATATTTGGTGACCATCTCCATAGATAGAAGGGAGAGTCTACTAAAATCGAAATTGTAGTGACGAAGGTGCCGATGAACCGCACCAAACATCTCTTACACCCCTTGTTAACAATAGGTAAAATACTCTGAAGTAGTCAAGGAGATTAAAGTGGGGAGAATACCTCTCCTTCGTCAGGTGAAAGGGAGGATAAAACACAACTTTATTATATGGTTGAATGAATGACTGAATGCCTGTGCAGGCTGTGCTTATGCCTGACTTGACATCCGCTCAAAGTCAAGATCTTGCTTCTTGGGACTATACTGCCTGCTAGCTAGTACTAACCTAAGGGTCATGTCTCCATGGTCTTGCAGTTTTCACGTTAATGCTAACCATCAACCCTAATTCTAAGGCGATATTTTCCGACACTTCGACTATATGTGTCTAACAACCTATAGGTACCAAATCAAAATATATTAATGCATGAAACGTACCATCCAACTTAGCTCCAAAATATCAGACATACCTTGTGGTTCAAAATCCAAATACAGCCAAAACTGCAGCGCAACATCAGTTGCCCATAACTTGCTTTCAGCTCCAGTTTCCTGACAGGAAGCAGACCCAATCAGATTTGCATCAGCATGTGGCTCATTTTATTTGATACATGGTTCAAACTACATCATAAAAGTTTGCCTTGATGCAGAAAGTTTTTTTTTAATAAAAGAAAGACATTATATTTTACCTAAGGTGGAATCAGTAGAATAAGTACTGTATTTCTAGTAGACATGGGCCCATGCGTTCACAAATTTTTATTTTTAACTAATTACTATAAGACAGTAAAAACCATATGAGCACATTTTTTCTAAGAAACACTAGCTCCTACACACATGTCTTAACATTCAGTATGTAGTGCACAAAAAAATCTCCAATGGACAATGAACACTACCAACTCACTCTTTTAAATAAATAAAATGTACAGACTTTAACATCGATACTAAGACCTATGTATATTTGGCACAACAAAAGCATGGAAGCTTCTCACACCACTTCTTAAACATTGTGTGGTTGCCCATCCTCTAATCCAACCCGCTGAGTTCCCATCTGACTTCCTACTGTCGTACTTCCTCCATTCCAAATTGTAAATCGTTCTAGTTTCTCTAGGTGTATAGTGTCACAACCCAACGGTCATTCCAAATTTGAAGCTTCCAAAAAAAAGACCCTTGGAAGCTCTAACTCTTGTCTCCCACTCCCTTCACTACGTCAAAAAGGGTTTTTAAGGGTGGTTGTAGACCATTTGTAGGGGCGGTTTGCCCAGCCGCCCCTACGCAAGGGTCTCTACAAATCATGCATTTGTAGGGGCGGTTCCTAGGCCGCCCCTACAGATCGATTTGTAGGGGCGGCTGGTGTTTCTAGCCACCCCTAAAAATCGATTTGTAGGGACGGATCGTATTACCAGCAGCACCTACAAATAAATTTGTAGGGGCGGCTCGTATTACCAGCCGTCCCTACAAACAGGTATTTGTAGGGGCGGTTCAATCTAGAACCGCCCCTACAGTACGTTTTCCCCAAAAACAACAAATTTACAATTTGAAATCGTGTTGCCGAACGTGCCACGACCAACGTTCCGAACCGCGTTCGCGTTGCCGAATGCCCCGCGACCCACATTTCGAACCGCGTTTGCGTTGCCGAACGCCCCGCGACCAGTGTTCCAAACCGCGTTCGCGTTGCTGAACACCCCGCGACCGCGACTACAAGCACAAGAGTATTCTATAAACTACAATTACAAGTCCAATTCACAAGAATATATACAATCCATCATTAAATATATAAATTCCATACACATTGTTATCAACGTCCTAGAGCTAGTCTTTCAGTCTCACGAAGGTGTTGGTACCGAGGATTTGTATCTAACTCAGACTCTCGGTCATGGTAGGCGCTTCTGACGTGTACAATCTGGTCCAATATGAAGTTGCAAAGGTCACTGACGAGCTCTAAGAGTTGGTCATCCTTGTATGGGTCTTTTTTCATTCCTTTCTCTTCTCTCCACTACAAGAGAACAAGTTTCGGTTTAGTATTTCATACCATTTATGAAGTTTTTATACTACGGGTGAAGAGGTTCAAACTTACCCTTAAGTAGTGTCTCATGTAGGCACCGATGTTACTCATTATAGAACATATATAGTATCCACAATGTACACTCCTAGGCTTCTGCTTGGGGCACTGTGTGTTTTGCATATGAAAATGTTAAGTAATGCTTTTGACAGCCATGTAACGGAGTACTGAAGAAGTAAGTTACACTTACCGCACATAGTGTTTTTATAGCCAGCTTTTCCTTCCTTCCTAGATCATGCCTTCCGTGATGATTAGTAACATAGAACCTAAATGCCCTGTTCGAATTATTTTAGCAAATACAACTTGTTGGAATCCAAAAGTGAACGTTACAAGTACGTATACAAACATATAAGCTAATGAGGATTGTCAATATGTATACGTCTTGAGAATCGATATGAAGTCTTTGTATGTCACCGGGTCCGTATCTATTGAATCAAAGACCCATGCCATGCTCCTCCCGACATCGACGGCTATACAAATCTAGTGGTTGTTGTATGGATTTAATCATAGAACTAGATATGCTCTTTTGCATCGAATAAAATATATCGAATAAAGCTTTAAGTATAGAGTTGAACTTACTCGAAGTTGTATGGTAGCCATAGAGTAGAGTGTTGTTGGAGATTTTTGAAAGCCAGGGCAATGTATGCCACAACCTTAAGGGACTCTTCCCTTAGTTTCGCCGTACGGATGCGCTCTTTCTCCCGAAGAGTCTTTGCAGTAGCTAGCTCTTTGGCATCCAGTGTCCCATGTTTAGGGTAATTAAAATTTGTTTGGGCTATAGCTTGAGGGTCTAGATACCCGACTTTCACACTTGGCATTTGTTTGACAATGTGCACTTGTATTCTACAAATCACGGCGTGGGTTAGTTACAACAAAATTCAAAAATTACATTCATTTCATATCGAAAGGACAAGGACTTATAGGCACCACGTGCGAATTAGATTCATCTCTATTTCTCCCAGGTGAAAGCATGTGTGCATGTCATTAAAGTCAAAGACAATTTTCCTGGCTGGGCTTCCAAATGTGCCGGTGGGGAAGCATGCTTGTATGAGATCTATGCTCGTTGGGAGAACACGCAAGTACCAATCATGGAACCTTCTCATTCCAAGTGGTAGGCGCTGGATGTCCTGGTTTGGTAGGAAGGGCTTGCCTCTTTCATATGTTTTTGGGCAATCCTTTGACCATTTGATGGCATCAACATTTGGATACTGCTTTGCAATTTGGTGGAGTTTGCTAGTGACGGCCTCCTCAAAACCCTGTGATGGGACTTGTTTAACTTGGTTCTCAGGCTTGAACTGGTCATGTGAATACCACTTGGACACCGATGAGACGTCTTTCACTGAAACATAAACTGGCCTTATGTTGATTGGAATCTTCTTTCGAAGTTCCCATTTAGGCACATCCTCATCCTCTTGTGCATCACCTTCTTCAGGAGACACTCGTTGTTCATGTATCGGCTGTGCTTGTTGAGAAGATTGTGGCATCTTATCATGCACTTGCTTGGTACGAGCTAGAGAAGGTTGTGGCATCTCATTAGGCACATGCTCGCTAGGAGGCGGGGAAGAATGTGGTATCTCAGGTACGTGGTGGTCACGAGATGGTGAAAATATCTCCCCAACCTCAACAACTCGCTCCAAATTTGGGAGAGGGGGAGGCGGCGAAGAAGCAGTCAATATAATGTCCCGTTTGTGCCAGAGGATGAACTGCCTCATAACGTCTCCAAGTAACACCAGCCCCTCGAGAGTTGCATAGTCTATCCTCCACTACATGAACTCGAGCTTCACTATATGCACCTCGACCCTAGTGTAGTTCGGCGATATCTTATTATTGTGGTGTAAGCCACTAGGAGGATATGCCACACCCGTTGCCACCTCCATCACAGTGTTCTGCCAACCGCTAAGAAACACCAAGGTGCAACTAGTTAGTTCCCATATACGATCGATTGGGGTTGTGGCTACAGTGGAACCTTGGCTGCTAGGAACTTTCGGAGGGCTGCCAACTAATGCCAGTTCTCCCGACGACATCTCTAATATTCGTGTCTCCGACAGTCCTTGCTACTTCAGCACCTTCGCAACTAGAGCCTTCACTTGGAGCTCAAGACTAGTCTCTCGGTCTTAGCCATGTTTCTTGTACATGTGCCTGTCCTCTTCGAATCCTTGCTTCTAGATCGTCCTTTTCCCTAGCCCCCTGGTGCGGCCCATGTGCTCCTTGTTTCCCAAGCCAAGGCTAAGCTCGTCCCTCTCTCTGGAAGGATTGAATGAGCCCTTCTCCTTGTCTTCAGCATATTTCAGTATCCTTGATACCGCCTCTTGGGTCTCTAGCTTATCAAACTTTAGATTACTGCCGGATGATTCTATACTCCTCGCATATATCCAGTTCCTTGAGCGTACCTTCAAATTCATCACATCAATATTCCCAGCAGCTGCGGCCTCTTCGTCCATCTTCCTAAACTATTCTTCCTTGGCATAGTAGCCACTGGGGCCTAGATGATGGTGGTGTTTGTTCCTCTTTGCCAGCTCGGTGTTACGGGCACTGAGCTCCAATGCCTCCAGTGAAGTCTTCTGAGCCACGAGCTCCTCCCATTGACTATGAGTTATTTTGCTGAACTCGTTGAAGGAAGTTAACCCCTTTTGGATATACTTCATGTTGAGCTCCGACCTCCAATGTTGGAATGACTCTCCCATCATCCTGATAGAATTTTTTTTACCAATTCATGCTTACCCTCTAGAAATCTAAAATTGACCTTCAGCTGCCTATCCCATAGTGCATTCTTTGTGTTCTCTGGTACCTCTTTCCAGTTAGGGATTGCTGGGTTCAATTTATCTCTTACTAGGGCCCCAATCACATTATGGAATTTTCCTCTTAATTCCTTTGGCTCAAGGATCTCCCCTGCTAGCCCGACCTTTGTTATCACATAACATGCCTTATCTGGATATAGATTTCCTTTTCTATCCCCTCATTTCCTCTTAGGCTTGGTAGCCGTGGTTGTGTCTTGAGTTTGTGGAGCAGAGGCATCATGATCCGTCTCTGTGGCTGTTGCCTCTGCTCTCCTTTCCTCTACTCTATCTTGTCCAATGAGATGTTACGGACGTCGACGCCGTCTTTTTTGAGTTTCAGGAGGGACCTATATATATGATAGGTCAAAGTGTTAGCAGAGGTAACACAGCCAAAGCTTTAGCAAAATTTACAAGCTAAGGCTTTTTCCCTACCTCCTCGTTTGGGTCAAAATCCTTGTCTAAATCTTCCTCCATTGGCCTCCTACTGGCTTCACGTGGGAAAGGATCCTCGGGACTTTCATATCCCTCTTCTGAGTCATCTTCTTCTTCTTCGCCTTCAGCAGCCTCTCCTACCCTTCCTTCTGCTCCCCCTTCCTCCTCGTCACACTGCTCCTGAGTAAGCATCACTTCTAGATCCTTTTCTAACTCGTTATCGAACTGCTCCTGAGTTAGCTGGTCCTCTAGTGCTTGCTCCTCATTGGTTGGGTGCTCATCATGCTTAGGGCATCGGGCTGCACTGTCTGGTGTCCGCGACATTATTTCACGCTTTGTTCTAATAGATGCAAGAAAGTGTGCTTTAGGTACGCGAGAAGGTATAAGAAATCAAAAAGGGCTATAAACCAAAGTAGTCCTATAAAACAACAATATATCAAAAAAAAGAGTAGTAGCAGTGGTAGAGGCCTCAAAAACATGTCAATCATCATCTGATCTTGAACTTGGAGCATCAAGGCATCATAACAGAGAAGAGAGGAGAAGGTAATGTAGGGGCGGCTGCTAATGATGCCAAGTTCCTCACAAGTTCTTGATCATCAGCTCATATTCCATATAATGTATGGACTTGGACAATTTCATCATTGGCAAAACAAAGGAGAGGAGAGGAGAGGGGAGATTTGGCAAAAAAACCAACAGCTGCTGAGCAAACAAAGTGCAGCAACTGATGGCAAAAGACAAGACAACAAGTACTGGGCGAGTCCTGGGAGATTTGGCAAAAAAAGCAACAGCAGCCAACAGTTAGTAGCTAGAAGTAGCCACTTAGGAGTAGTAAGTAGAAAGTAGTTGAGTAGAGTAATTATAGCAGTAGAGTGGTAGTAGTAGAGTAAGAGCAGCAGCCACTTAGGAGTAGTAGTAGGAGCATCACTGAAAGTATAGCAGCAGTAGGAGTAGCAAGTATAGGGAGGAATAATAGGAGTAGTAAGAGGAGTAGTAGGAGTAGTAAGAGGAGTAGTAGTAGGAGGAGTGGTAGGAGTAGTAGTAGTAGTAGCAGCAGCCACTACACACCATCAATATATAAGCAAAAAACAGAGAAGGAGTGGTAGTAGTAGAGTAAGAGCAGCAGCCACTTAGGAGTAGCAAGTAGTAGTAGTGAGTAGAAAGTAGTAGATTAGAGTAAGTGTAGCAGTAGAGTGGTAGTAGTAGGTGCTATAATGAAAGATAGGGAAGAGGGCAGAGTAGCAGCCAACACTAGAGTAGTATAGAGTAGTAATAGAACAACAGCAGCAGTAGGAGGACAGTAGTTTCTAAGAGTATAGGGAAGAGGACAGCAACAATAGTAGAGCAGAGTATAGGGAAGAGGACAGCAGCAGAGTAGTAGTAGTTTCTAAGAGTATAGGAAAGAGGACAACAGCAGTAGAGCAGCAGCAAGAAGACTCACTGTGTATATATAAAACAGTGGGCATATATAAGCATATATTAAAACTGTTGGCATATATAAAACAGTCTATTTTCAAGAGTTCAACCTAGCATTCAGTGCATAGGGACAGAGTAATCCATAAATAGAAGGGAATACAAGTTTATGCACAATTTTCATTCGCTTGCACGTAGATGTAATTGTCCAAATGTCAATTAAAAATTGTGCAAATGCCGGCTAGACTTTTTTCCTGATAGCAAGAGTGACTTGAAACCTCCCATTACGAGAACTTTATCTCTAGGATCACTGATGAGTGATGACTCATACGTTGCTAGGGACACACAAATTTTGAATGTAATAACCATGCATTGTTTAGAAGCACATAAAACACGTACAGCGAACTTGATGAATAGATCACTCGGAAGACACGCAAAATCAAGATGCTAGTCATCAGTAAACTAAAATTGCGCTAGCCTAAGACACAATCCAACTCACACAGATTTATTTGCAAAGATAAATGTCACCAAGCGTCCAAGCCCGACTATTATATATCCCCTCACCCAAATCTAAATAGGCAGCTAGTAAACGTGGAAAATATACTTAGAGCTAGCTAGCTCATAAATTATCATGGAGCTGCTAGTAAACGTGGAAGAGAGAGAACAATATTGATATCATATTATGAGTGCGAACCTCTGGGACCCTGATCTCACTCGCCTTCTCGCTCATGTCATGGATGGCCAGCCATGGCCATGGCCTGATGACCAGATGGGAGAGAAAGCCTACTACTAGCTACCACTGCCAAGAATAATAATGGAATATGGATTTCACTGCAAGCAAGCAAGCAAAGGGCAAAGGCAGTGGCTGCAACAGCAAGGAATCCAGTAAAAATTCCTTCTGCACTGCATTGCCTAGAATCTCAAGCCTACAGACATGGGGACATAGGGAACATCATGCCTTCTACGGCCCAAAACTGCATCCCACTCCTTTCTGTTTGTTTTTCCTAGCTATAGCTACTAGCACACGCTATTTCCTACGGCCAAAAAACAATATACATGTCGCATTTTAAGGTATATATTTATACAAAATATTACCAACATCTGTATATTATCCATCGATACTATTAAGTGTTAAGCACTATAATTATTATTACTTCTTGTGTGTATATCTCTAATGAAACTTAAGAAAAATTGACTTGAGATGTGCATTCTTTTTGGACGAAGCCTCCCAGGAATGGTGGAGTAAAGGTCAACAACATCGGTCACTCTAGAATTTTCTACGGACCATGATAGCAATATAGCACAGATATATACATAATGATAGTAAAAGTATTTAACAAAATATGATCACAAAAGAATATCAACTTTTCAAATGTGTGCTTGTACTACTAAATGCATAGCATGTAATACTCATCATCTTCATATTAGCATGTATAAACTAAAAATTACCAGAGATCTGATACTTACCGATCCAGATGGACAATGTGCACTGGCGTGCAGGGGCGGGACGCCGGGGTGCTCGGGTGGGACACCGAGGGTCAGCACGCGGGGGTCGGGCGCAGGACGCTGGGGTCGGCGCACGGGGGCGGGACACCGGGGGCGTGTGAGGGCGAGACGTCGGGGGTCGGCGCGTGGGGGCGGGACGGCATGGGGGCGGGCGTCGGGGGCCGGGCGTGGGACGCCGGGTGTCGGCTCGTGGGGGCGGGCACCGGGGGCGTGCGGGGGCGGGACGCCGGTGGTCGGCGCGCCGGGGCGAGCGCGGGTGCGGGACGCCGAGAGCGTCGAGGGCTAGTGTGGGCGGGCGTGGGACCTGTGGCGGAAACCCTAGGCGCGGGCAGCCTGTTGTCTTCGGAGGAAGAAGACAACGCCCAGACAATGACTCCCGTGCGCTTCTTGCTATTTATACCCGGTACTATTTGTAGGGGTGGTTCCTGATCCAGCCGCCCCTACAAATGCATTTTTAGGGGCGGTTTCTGATCCAACCGCCCCTACAAATATTTTGTGTTTTTTTTTAATTATAAATTCTAAATTTTTTATATCATAAAAACACAAAGTAATATAAAAAATACGTATATGCATAAATATAATATTTTGTATTATTCTATATATGCACAAATTATAAATTCTATATTTTGTAGTCAAAATAATATAGAAAACAAAAAAAACAAAAATTAAAATTAAAAATTTGAATTTTAAAACTTCGACTACAATTTTATGACATTAAATGAAATAAAATGAAAATGTTGTAAACATAAAAGTTGTATCACTCATCAACATGTACAACTTTTATTTTGGTCAACTTGTCATGTGACTTTGTTTGAACGATTCAAATTTTGAAATTTACATGAAAAATAATATTTTAAAAGAGTAAATGATTTCAGATGAAAAACTCATGAATATCAAAGTTGTAGAACTCATCAATATGTACAACTTTTATTTTGATCATATTTTCATTTGACCAAATTTGAACAGTTGAAATTTTGAATTTCACTTAATGGCAACTTCAAACAAGATTTTGAAACCTTAAATGATTTCAACAATAAAAGTCATGAACATAAAAGTTATTGAAATCCTCACTATCTACAACTTTTATTTTGGTCACTTCTTCATGTGACAAAGTATTAAAAAACATTGTTCATAAATTCACATATGACTCTTAGTTTCATGAACTATACGAGAAACATGTTGATTTATGAACAATATTTAGTATCACTTTGTCAGATGAAGAAATGATCAAAATAAAAGTTGTAGATCTTGATGAGTTATACAACTTTGGTATTCATCACTTTTTTAGCTAAAATCATTTAATGGTTGAAAATCTCGTTCGAACTTATTATTTTTTTAAATTTGAAAATTTGAAGTGCTCAAACTTTGTCAAACGAAAAGAATGACCAAATCAACACACTAACTTGATAGGGCAAGATTTTAGAAAATTTTAGGAAAAAAATCATCACATTTGGAGTTAGTATGAGGGAGAAAGGCAAGTTACAAATTTTAACCAAAGATTAAAAAGAAAAATCACAGCTTTTCATGATGATCAATGATGAACAAGTGTGATTTCTCTTTTTAATCTGTAGCTGAAACTTGTAACTAGTTTTTGTCCCTTATACTAACTCCAAATATGATGGTTTTTTCCCTAAAATTTTCTAAAATCATGCTCTATCATTTTAGTCTAGTCATCTATCTTTGTCACTAATTTTGAACAATTCAAATTTTAAATTTAAGAAAATGATAGCTTCAAACCTGATTTTCAAACACTAAATGATTTCAGCTATAAAGGTGATGAATATAAAAGTTGTATAACTCATCAAGATCTCATAAAGTTTTAGTAGTAATATATAGTCTCACACGCATGCATAAACGAAGTCTTACAAACGCACACTTACACAAACACAACACATTCAACAACTAGCTAGCCCGCTGTAACGATTTCCCCTTGACACCTTTTCGTTCCCATGGCATTATGTCTTTGGGGAGGTTCTTTTCCACAACACTTATCCTTTTAGGAAAGTTTGTGAATAGCGGCATCTCATCGTAGTTATTGTAAGCTTCAACATCGTCCACGCTATCAACTCCAATAATGTGTTGTTTTCCAGAGGCAACCACGTTCTTTGTCTTCTTCTTTGGGGGAGGTTACTTTGTGGGTCAGACATATATAAAACTTGTGCGACACGTGAAGCGAGCACCCAAGGGTCATCTTGGTAGCCTAGATTCTCAAGGTCTAGGACTCTCAATCCGATCTCGTTCAGTTGGTGTTGTTTGATCCAGTGGCATCGAAACAGGGCCACCGTTATATCCCTTCCATAGTCAAGTTCCCATATCTCTTCAATGATGCCAAAGTATTAGATCTTTCACCCCAATCCATCGATAGCCTCTATTCAAATGTCGCTGTTTTGGTTCACATATTTACTATCCTTTGTGTGGGTATAGTACGTATACCCATTGATGTCATAAGCATTCCAAGATATCACTTGTCTCGATGGCCCCTCCGCTAACCTACTGATGGTAATAGAGTCTATGGTTTCTCCAGGCGGTATGTTTTGGTCCTTCAACCATGTAGTTAGTCATTGATTGTGTTGTTTCATGACCCAATCATCCGAACAGTTATTTCTCTCTGCCATAATGATAGCCAAGTGTTCATCAATGTACGGTTGCATTAGTTGTGTACTCTGCAAGACACTGTAATGCGCCCAACTCACCTCTTTGTAATCATGGTCGATGAACGCTTTTCTACCACTGGTGCCCTTCCCAGCCAGCCTACCCTTGTGACGAGAATCGGGTTTATCAATCCCTTTCTGTACTTTTAGGTACTCTTGACAGCACTCGATGACTTCTTCAGTACTGTAACCCTCTATCATGGAGCCCTCTAGGTATGCTCGATTATGCATGTATCAACTTAGAACCGACATGAACCACTCGTAGGACCACATTTCATGCAAGTAGCAAGGGCCCAGCGCCTGTATATGATGAACCATGTGAATCATGAAATGTGGCATTATATCAAAAAAAGCAGGAGGTAAACACATGTCCAGTTGATTTTGTCTCCACCATAAATTCATGTAGGTCACTCAGCTCTTGCTTGCCAATCGTCTTCTGTGAGATCTTCGAAAAGAAGTAGCACATGCGGGTGATTGCCATTTTTAAGAACTTTGGCTTTATAGCCCTGATTGCAATAGGTAGAAACACTATCAGCATCACATGGCAATTGTGAACCTTGCAGTGTGTTATTGACAAGTCCTTCATCGACACTAGCTTCTTCACATTTGCTGAAAACCCAGTCGGGACTTTGATCCCCCTCAGGAAAGTGCATATAGCTCTCTTCTCATCTGGTATTAGGTTGAAGCACGCCACAGATAGAGTGTATTTTCCATTAGCCTCAGGTACCGGGTGAATCTGTGGCATCATGTTTAGTTGCACCATGTCTTTTCATGCTTTTAGACCATCCTTTGACTTGCCTGTGTCCATCAAGGTAGCAATGAGACTCTCAAAGACATTCTTCTGCATTTGCATAGCATCAATGGCACGGGGGACCTCCAAGTCTGGCCAATAAGGCAGATACTGAAAGAAAATCGATTGTTTCTTGAAAGGTACTCCTTCGACAGGAGGTGTGCTTCTATCTTTGTTTGTCCCGCCCGGATTCTTCTTTCCATAGACGACGCATATGTTTTTCACCATTCTGTACACATGTTCTCCGTTATGACGTCTCTCCGGAGGGGGTTCAATCTCTAGGGCGTTGTCATAAAATCTAAAGAACAATTTGCTACGGTACTTGTGACTTGCCTTTAAGAAGCGTCGGTTCCTTAGGTAAACTATCTTCTTAGATGCATCTAGGTACACCCATGTAGTACCATCCAAGCAAACCAAGCATTTCATCTTCCCTTTGATCTGTCTAGACAAAGCAAACAACACGGATAATCATTGGTAGTAACAAATACTATTGCTCTACATATGAAGTCCTTCTTTCGGAACACATCATACATCTGCTCCCCATGCCTCCATAGCCTCTCCATTTCTTGCATCAAAGGCTCGAGGAACACGTCTATATCAATGCCTGGTTGTTTAAGGCCAGAAATAAGAATAGTGAGGAGAAGGTACTTTCTCTTCTGACACAACCATGTTGGGATGTTGTACATGGTCAAGATCACTGGTCATGTGCTGTGGCCACTTATCCTCTCATTGAAGGGATTCATTCCATCGGTGCTTAAGCCAAACCGTACATTCCTTGGGTCATCGCTGAATTCTTTGTGCTTCTCATAAAACCTTTGCCACTGACTACAATCAGCCGGGTGTGCAATCTTATCATCATCCACATTGTGCTCATCATCCCACCATGTCATGAGTGCGGCTTCTTTAGGGTTTAGGAAGATATGTCTCAAGCGATCGGTCACTGGCAAGTACCACGTTACCAAGGCAGGAATTCTTCTCTGCTTTGCATCGTTGCCTAATGGAGTGTCCTCTAGGGGTTGAGATTCTTATACCACCTTTTTTGTACCCTTCTTATTCCTCTTTTTCCCCGTGGAGGCTTCGTCCCCACTGTGAAGGTCATTGTTCTTGTACCGGCTGGCTCCACACTGGGGACATTTATCCAGTGACTTGAACGTTTCACCACGAAAAAGTATACAGTGGTTGCGGCATGCATGGATTTTTTCAACCCTCGCTGTTAATGGACTTATGACCTTCTTCGCTTGGTATGTGTTGGTGGGAACTGAGTTTGGTTGTGGCAGCACCCATGACAGGAGATGCAATAGATCATTGAAACTATAGTCTGACCAGCCGTACTTAGCCTTCAGGATGAGCAGCTCAAGCACAAAATGCAGCAATGTCCAATGTATCGGACAACCCTTTTCAACACCATACACAGTCTCCTTCGATGCTTTTGTCACCCTTTCCAAATTTTCTAGACCTTTCGGGCTATTTAGTAAAATCTCTGGTCCAAGGGCTCGAATCATGTCCTCCAAATCATCTTCGTCCCTGACACGTGCTCCACCATCATTATTGGCACCACCTTCGTCGTTACCATCCCAACCACCAACATCACCACCTTGTTCATTGCTAAACTCGAAATCCATTCGTGCATCAAGCTCTGCTGAATATTGGGACAGGGATTCTATGGTTTCGTCGTCGTATTCCTCCTCATCCTTGTCGTTAACAATAACTGTTTCACCATGATGAATCCACACTGTGTAGTCCTCAACAAATCCTCGTATAATCAAATATGATATGATGATAGTCACATCTGTCCATGCCATACGGTTCTTGCAATCTTTACATGGGCAAATAATTGTATCCTTATTCTCTTTCAATGTCGTTGCATGCATGCTTCTTTGCGGCTTCAATAAATTTATCCACCTCTTCATGGAAACATGCCTTGAACCTTAACGAACCATACAACCAAGAGTTCCTGTACTCCATCTTTTACAACAACAACAAAACAAACATTAAAGGACTACTTATTCATATATATATAAATGAAACAAATTAATAATTACTTGAGAATAATTGTATATACTTCAGATATATATGAATATAAATCTAATATAATTACATGAAGCATACAAACACACCATGGTAAAGGAAAATTAATTAATGGCCCATTTATCCATAAATAAAAAAATACATAATTATTGATTACAATAAACAATTTCAAAGACAACAATTAGCAACAATTATACTTTACCCAATATCTTCCATACAAACCCTAGTCCAATTTCATCAAACATAAATTTACAAAAACGAAATTAATAAAAAAAACCAAACCCTAGATCTAGATCCACATGCACATGAAACATCCATAAAACTAACTAATTGTTCACTAAAATCAAGAAACATGGACCAAATAAGGGTATGATCTTGTTCCCCTCCCTAATTATCCTAGTGCATTTAAAACTTGGGTCTAATTTGCTTCATAAGTAGCTCAAGCACCATAGAAGAGAGAGAAAAACAAAACTCTAATTACTCACTAACCAACCATTAAAACTTCAAAAAAGTATGGAATAGCATTTTCTTACCTTCTACAACCTCTCCACCAAAGGATTTAAGACCAAAACCTTCCCCCCTTAGTAGAACAATTTTTGGGAGGTGCCCAAAGCCTACCCAACTTTTTTCACGGGTTGGAGTGAATGGCCCGAGGAGGAAGAAGGTGCTGCATATGTTTTATATGGGGGGTATTTGTAGGGGCGGCTGGTGATTGAGCCGCCCCTACAAATCGGAGCTATAAATACGGGGCCATTTGTAGGGGCGGCTCAATCACCAGCCGCCCCTACAAATCAGACCCCATTTGTAGGGGCGGCTCGTAACACCAGCCGCCCCTGCTGTTCCATTTGTTGGGACGGCTGGTGTCTGGGCACCCGAGCACGTCATTGTAGGGGCAGCTCCATCACCAGCCGCCCCTACAAAAAAATCGAACCGTTGCTAAAAATCGTTTTTACGTAGTGCTTGATCCGTGGTGTGAACCTATATATGTTAATCACCCGTGATCCTCCGGATTGCAAGCCTCATGTTGATCTTTCCCCATGACCCCTCTCTTTTGTTCCTTTCCTGTGGTGGTTGACACTCTATTCTAGTCTTCGACGACGAAGACCTAGATTTAGCTAATAATCTTCACAAGACATCTCCGATGAACCCAAGTCAAATCGAGTCAACCTGATCGGTTGACCTAAGTCAAGATCGCGGAGACATCACTTGGAAGGTTCTCCCTAAATAAACCTCAATGGTTTCTACAAACTCCTACGAGTAATACTCAAACCCCAATCTTGATCCCCCTAACATAATCACTAAATTCAGATCTCTTGATGATCACCCATACAGTTCAGAAATGCACCAGGACTGTCCCAGAAAACATGTTCTGCAGACATGCATTTGGGTGAGCTGTCCTCATGTCTCTCCCCATGGCCGCACATGTCAGCTCGACCAAACAACTTCAACCCACTAGATCCCCTCCCCTTCTTCCATCACTCACCCACTCTCATCCCTCTCTCTCTCTCTCTCAAGAAAAGGAAGGCCAAGAACTAGATAAAGAAAAGAAGCAAAAATGGAGAAAAAGGAGAAAGGAGAGGAGATTCAAGCCAAGAGCAAGGTCACTATGTCAAGGGTAATGTACAGCTGCACATCGGCCATCTAGTCCAATTAATTAAACCAAGTGCCACGTATATGTAGCTTGTGGATTCAGCCACACCGTACCAAAATTAAATGAAATCGCCACACTTTCATTGAGGCGCACTACACCAGCGACATCCCCTATTCATCAACTGATCGATCATCGTCACTACTGATCACATGCTGCACGCGTGTCGAGTTAACAGTAGAGAGGCCGTAAATGACACTGTTAATATTGACTTTCTTCCCCTTAAAATGCTGATGCGTTGTCACACCCAATTTTAAGAATAAAATATGATGCAAAATCTTATGTGCGCCCAGAGATCAGTCACACATATAAGCCGACAAATTATAAATAGTATCATCTCAAGTGTTTATTACATCACGAATAATAAAACATAGTCTTCACATAAATGTAGCAGAAGTATAAAGAAAAATCTCTTGCGAAAGCTCCATATCAAAGGAACGTCAACTGATTGAGCACAAGTCTAGTAATCCTTAGGAAAATCGTTATTACCGTAGCCATCTGTTACCCATTCGGGATTTTTATCCAAATAATGAAAATAAACAAGTGTAAGTACGTATCATACTCAACAAGTGTAACATGGGGTTCATGAGGCTGAAAAAGACTTGACATATGTTCAACAATATTCAGCTTTTAATTGTCTCAATTTTAGCATAAGAGTAGCAACAAGTTATTATAATCCTATAGTAAACATGATCAATGTAAATAAGAATAATGAATATTTGTAACACCCTAAAATTTGCTTCTTTTGAAATATAGCTAAAAAGATTTAATTTTGAATTTTTCGCTCATGAAATATAGGGAAAATCATTAAATTAAAATTTATCATAAGGTTTAGAAACATTATTGGAGCATTCATGCCTCTGCATTGGATTTATTGTATTGTGTGAAATTCAGAATGAATTCAAATTGCTTTTGAAAATAAATTTGAAAATGGCTTGGAAATAAAAGAAAAAAATAGAAAATAAAAGAGTTTAAAAAGTTGTAAAATTTATTTTTGAAAGCCTACCAAAATTGCACATTTCTATTTGCATTGAAAAGTATATTTGAAATAATATTTGAATTTGATTTCATTCAAAGTTCAAATAAATTCAAACTGTAAGAAAAATGGACCCTAGGCCCATTTACTTTGAATTTTGGTGTTTGATGACCAACACAACCAAATTGGACTATTGAATTTGCATGTGTTTATTTTGTAGTTCAATAGAGTGCAAGACGTGACTTGGACGAAGGCGATGTGATGATCCGATGATCAACACCTTAAGAAAGACCTTAGAAGCATAAGAGAAGACCCAAAATATCAAGCAAAGTCCAAGTACGAAGATTGGAACCAAGCCGTACACAAGATCGCGAAGAAACGAGCTCATTGAGGTGACCGGACGCTGGACAAGTGACCGTACGCTGGGCAGAGGACTCGGCAGACAGGTTACCGGACACTGGACCGGACGCTGGCGGCAACCGACCGGACGCAGGACAACAACGTCCGATCAAGTACAGTAAGGTTCCAAAGTGGCAAATCTGCGACCGGACGCTGGCCAGCGTCCGTCATTATATTGCCAGCTCGACGGTCAGGACGACTGGACACGTCCGGTCAGGACGATTCAGCGTCCGGTCAGTAGCAGTTTCGCGGGAATTCAACCCCAACGGCTACTTTCTCAGTGGAGCTTATAAATACAACCCCCAACCGGCTATTTGAGAAGGGTGGAGCTGAGGAAACATACCAAGAGTGTTGATACACCATTTTAGTGATGTCCACTTGCATAGTGCTTAGTGATTCATCAGGTGATTAGCATAGGTGCTTTGCGAAGTGCTTAGGTTCATTAGACCACCACTTATGCGCTTGCTCTAGGTTTAGGCCTAGTGTTCAGTGAGATTTACGTACCTCTTACCACTCGGTGCTTGCGAGCACCATTATTGTATATTGGAGGGGCTTGAAGTCTTGCGAGATCACACCATCCACGTTTGTGGTGTGGCCGCCACCGTGTACCAGAGGGAACAAGGTCCGCGGCGTTTCAGTGGGAAGCTTGATAGTGAAGACGGCGGGGAGCATCCGGGAGAGGCTTGCCGAGAGGCACGTCAGAGACCCACTTGCGCGTGGGGAAGGCCCGAGGCTATCCACGGAGTTACCCAACCGGGAGCTTGGCCCTTGCGAGGGATTCCTTGCGAGGGGCTCCAACGAGAACTAGGGGGAAGCTTGCACACTTCTCGATACCTCGGTAAAAATACCGGAGTCATCGACGGGAGTTTGCATATCTCTACCTTACTCTTTAGCTTCCGTATTTACATTGATTACTTTACTACGTTTGCGGTAGAGATAGCAACACATTAGCTAAACCGTAATTGCACATTTAGATAGTTTATCTTTTGCATAAGTTTTGCTAAGGTTAGAAAAAGAGGCCATAGTTTAGAGTTAGAATTTTAAGTTACCTAATTCACCCCCCCCCTCTTAGGCTTCACGGTCCCCTACAATTGGTATCAGAGCAGGTTGGCTCATATTTGGACCCTTGGCTTAACCGCCGTTGAGCCGACGCTATTATAGAGTGGTTGGGATGGATACCTCTTGGCCTCCATAATTTGATGGCACTAACTTCCTCTACTATAAAGCTAGAATGGCTTGCCACCTTGAGGCGGTTGATTTAGGTGTATGGAGAGTCACTCGTGACGAGATGAAACCTATTAAGAATCCCGAAAAGCCCACAAAGAGTGACGAAAAAGAAATGCATTTTAATGCTAGAGCTAAGAATTGCTTGTTTGAATCATTTAGCATGGATGTGTTTAACCAAGTGTTCACCTTAAATACGGCACATGACATTTGGTTAAAACTCCAAGAGCTCCATGACGGCACAAGTAATGTCCGTGAGCAAAAACATTGTCTAGCTAAGCAAAATTATGATTCCTTTGCTATGAATGATGATGAGCTTGTTCGTGATATGTATTCTCGATTGAATCTAATTATCAATGAGCTCCATTCAATAGGATTATTAAAGCTAGATGATGCCGACATCATGAGGAAGATCATCTATGTTCTACCACAAAAGAAATCTGCAAGCATCATCACCATCCTTCACAACATGGAGAACTTGAGCACCATGACCCCGAGCATTGTCATTGGCAAGCTAGTGGCATTTGAAATGTCACGTAAGATGGGTCAAGGAGAAGCATCTTCATCAAGCAAAGGCAAAGCTCTTGCTTGTAGCGAAAAGAAAAGGATGAAGGGCAAGAAAGTTCAGTCAAGCTCCTCAAGTGAAGAAGAAGAAGATGATGATGATGATAAACAAGAATCAAGTGATGATGATCAATCTTCCTCCTCCACCTCCAACCTTGATGAAGAATCAATCAAACTTATCAAAAAGGTGGAGAAGATGATCGTAAGGCTCAATGTCAAGGGTGCGCCCATCCAAATTCAAGATCTCATTTTCACTAATCAAAGAAATGAGCAAAGAAAGAGAGGATGCTATGGATGCGGTGAGTTAGGGCACTTTGTGGAAGTTTATCCAAACAAGCCCACACCCAAGACAAAGAAGAAGGCATGCAAGAACCAAGCCCTCACATCAATAAGATCGTGGGATGAATCTTCAAGTGAAGAAGAACCCCATCACAAGAGGCGAGGCCGCAAGCACTCATCATCAAGCTCTTCTCGTGTGTGCCTTATGGCACGAGGTAACGAAAGCTCTTCCTCTAGTGAGAGTGATAGTGATGATGATATGCCTTCTTATCATGAACTTGTGCAAGAAAATCTTAATTATGCTAAAGCTTGCACTAGTCAACACAAGAAGCTCAAAAGTTTAAAAGAAAAGCTAGATAGTTTACAAAAAGCATACAAAACCTTGCTTGAACAATATGAGAACTTTGCTAATCTCAATGTTGAACTATCTACTAAAATTGAGAAACTTGAGACTAGTGCAACAACAAATGCATGCACAATCAATGATGAGCAACTCTTAAAGAAAAATGAAAAATTAAAAGAAAAGTTAGCTAGCTCACAAGAAGCATATAATAGTTTGCTTGCTAAAATGGAAACCATGTGCAAACGTTGTGATGAGCTAACTAATAAAGTTGCTAATCTTGAAGCCGTTAGCACAACCCCCACCAAGGCATCTAAAAAGAAAAGTTCTGTCTTTAACATGTCTAAAAAGGATGCCTCTACTTCTTGTAATGATTTATGTTTAGACTCACCTTTGTGCAACCAAGTTTGTGTTGAGAAAGATGTTGTAGATACATGTACACAAGAGGTTGCAAAGGAGAATGAGCAAGTCAAGCAAGAAGTAGCTTGCCTCACCAAGGACTTGACTCAAGTGAAAGGCAAGGCGAAGCAAACCCAACTTCCTTAAGATAACACCGTCAAGGGAGTGAAGAAGCTTGATGAAGGATAAACCATGGTTTGTTACGTGTGCCACAAGGAAGGTCACAAGTCCTATGAGTGCAAGGTGAAGAATGGGGGAGGAGCAAAGAAGAAGGAGAAAAAGCAAACAAGCAAGCTTTCCAACACCTACACCAACAAGGTGGACAAGAAGGCCTCCACACCTTATCTCTTGAAGAAGAAGAAAAATGACAAGGTGGTGGCCATCAAGGTGAACAAGCAAGCCAACTATGGGGTCAAACGCTTTTGGGTGCTAAAGGAAATCATTTCAAACATGAAGAGCACCAAGAAGGTTTGGATCCCGAAAGGGAAGTGAGAAGTCCGTCGGACTTCGGGGAATTTGGAGACTTGGCAAAGTTTAGGTGCATTTTATGGGGTGCATCATGATGGACAAAATTATTGCCAAGTAGGTTAGCAAATACTATGGACCCAAATTCCCCTTCCCATGTTAGGTAACTAGATGTCATTACCTTCAATTAGTATTCATTTCAAATTGGCTTTGTTTTTCAATTGATCTACTCTTAAAGCATCTAGTTATCTTTCATGCCTATGTTTGCATTTACATGCTTAAATCTTTTGTTATGCTTTCAATAGGTGTATCATATGGTAGGCTTGCTCGGTTTCTTTATCAACCCTTGGAGCAAACCTACATGGTTTAAAATTATTTAGAAGCACGGCACATAGCTTGCTTTACAATTATTTATCAAATATGTGCCAAAGTCCAAATTGTAGATAATCTCTCCCAAATATCATCTTTCAAGTGGTATTTTGATACTTAAATCAATGTGCACAAATTTTACAAGTATTCAACACTTGTGTGCACATATTTAGGGGGAGTAATTCTACAACTTGGATGCTTTGAGACTAACACTTGTTCAAATGGTATCAATTTTTCAAACCTATCACATGTGTAGTAGTCTCATTGTAAGGAAATTGGAGTCCCCAGAGTTAAGCATCAATCTTCAATTGGCTTCATCATGTTGATTTCATTTCATATTTATATGCTTTCTCTATGCATTATATAGATTAAACTCTCTTGTATAATAAATTGCTAATTATGCATATGCTTTGCTTTCTACAATATGTATGCATATATTTAGGGGGAGCTTAGTCTATATAATGTGAAAGTCAAATTTTGTGATCCATTTTCACTCTATACACAAAGGATAATGAAATTTGACCCTCCCTTGTGCTCAAATGTCTTCCTTTTCGATGTTTGATGCCAAAGGGGGAGAATTTGAAGGACCAAAGTCAAGTATTTAGTTACTAGTAGTAATGGTCCGAGAAAGGGAGGAAAGTGAATTATGGGTTAGTCTAGTCTAAGTAATGGGAGGATATTTTTTTTTGAAAGCTAGGCTTTAATCCATAATATCACATGGGGACATTTGCAAGGGCAAGACAAGCTTTTAAGTAAAGTTTTAATTGATATCTGTCAATTAGTATCATATAACCTGCCCTTTGCATTGCATCCTAGCAAGTAGGTAGTTTTTAACTTCTAATTTTTTATTATTTGCTTGCTTTGGTCGTGTTGGCATCAATCACCAAAAAGGGGGAGATTGTAAGGAAAATGGATCCTAGGCCCATTTACTTTGGATTTTGGTGTTTGATGACCAACACAACCAAATTGGACTAATGAATTTGCAAGTGTTTATTTTGTAGTTCAATAGGGTGCAAGACGTGACTTGGACGAAGGCAACGTGATGATCTGATCATCAACACCTTAAGAAAGACCTTAGAAGCACAAGAGAAGACCCAAGATATCAAACAAAGTCCAAGTACAAAGATTGGAACCAAGCCATACGCAAGATCATGAAGAAACGAGCTCACTAAGGTGACCGGACGCTGGACAAGCGACCGGATGCTGGGCAGAGGACTCGGCAGACAGGCTACCAGACATTGGATCAGACGCTGGCGGCAATCAACCAGACGTAGGACAACAGCGTCTGATCGAGTACAGTAAGGTTTCAGAGCGGAAAATCTGCGACCGAACGTGTCTGGTGGCAGGCGACCGGACGCTGGCCAGCGTCCGATCAGTATATTGCTGTCTCAATGGTCGGGACGACCGGACGTGTCCGGTCAGGATGATTCAGCGTCCGGTTAGTAGCAGTTTCACGGGAATTCAACCCCAACGGCTACTTTCTCAGTGGGGCTTATAAATACAACCCCCAACCGGCCATTTGAGAAAGGTGGAGCTGAGGAAACATACCATGGGTGTTGATACATCATTTTAGTGATCTCCACTTGTATAGTGCTTAGTGATTCATCAGGTGATTAGCATAGGTGCTTTGCGAAGTGCTTAGGTTGAGTAGACCACCGCTTATGCGCTTGCTCTAGGTTTTGGCCTAGTGTTTAGTGAGGTTTGCATACCTCTTACCACTCGGTGCTTGCGAGCACCATTGTTGTACATTGGAGGGGCCTGAAGTCTTGCGAGATCACACCATCCGTGTACTAGAGGAAACAAGGCCCACGGCATTTCGGCCGGAAGCTTGATAGTGAAGACGGCAGGGAGCATCCGGGAGAGGCTTGCCGAGAGGCATGTTGGAGACCCACTTGCACGTGGGGAAGGCCTAAGGCTATCCACGGAGTTACTCGGCCAGGAGCTTGGCCCTTGCAAGGGATTCCTTGCGAGGGGCTCCAATGAGGACAAGAGGGAAGCTTGCGTGCTTCTCAATACCTCGGTAAAAATACCAGAGTCATCGATGGGAGTTTGCATATCTCTACCTTGCTCATTAGCTTCCACATTGACATTGATTACTTTACTATGTTTGTGGTAGAGATAGCAACACATTAGCGAAACCATAATTGCACATTTACATAGTTTATCTTTTGCATAAGTTTTGCTAAGGTTAGAAAAAGAGGCCATAGTTTAGAGTTAGAATTTTAGGTTATCTAATTCACCCCCCCTCTTAGGCGTCATGGTCCCCTTCACAAACCTTATTTGAAAATGAATTTGGAAAATGAAATTAGAAAAAGAAAAGAAGAAATAAAACTCTCTTCTCCTCTCCCTCACTTCCTTCTCCCGCATGGGCCTATTGCTTCCGGCCCAATTCTCTTTTCCCCTTTCTCTCCTTTTGGCGTTGGCCCAAGCGCTCTCCCCTTCCTCTCTTTCTCTCTCCTGGTCATATGCCCAATATCGCCCGCAGGCCCAGCTTTGGCCGTGGCAGCGCGCCGAGCGTCTCCTCTCCTCTCTTAGTCGCTGACATGCTAGGCCCGCATATCAGGCCCTTCTCCTACCTTGCTTAGTCAGGCCAGACTCTCCACCACCACCGAGTTAGAGACCACGCCACTCATGCCTCCCACCTTTACCTTGTGTCCTAGGTCACTTCTGGCCATAAATACCGAAGCCCGAGCCTGCGTCACCTCCTATCCCAAGCCTCAGAGCTGCAGCCGCCTCGCCAAGTTGCCAAATTGCCACGCTGCCACGGAACCATAGCATCGCTATCCACCATCGCCCCGTCGAGCCATGCACCACTTCTGTCCACTCCGCTCCTCGGTAAGATGCCTAGCCAAGTTCGCAGTTCTCTCCTCTTTCTCCCCATGCAATCCCCGTATTGAATCGTGGTCTCTAGGACCGGTTTCATGTGCGTCGTCGAGTCCCTCGCCACCAGCCATGTCCTCTGCCGTGCCGGTTCCCTGTTCTGGCCAGCATCTCTCCCTCACCCTCTGATCTAATCCGAGCCATCCATCTTAGATCCAACAGCTCATATTAGCATGTACCCTTTCATCCTTGCCTTTTTGTCTAAAACCCCTCGGATTTTTAATATAGAACCCGCCATCCCTACAACTTTGTTAAAGAGCCCCTGCTTTCTTTAAAATAGTATCCACAGTCCTTGGCCGGTTAAAAATCATATTTTAATTATTTTAAATTTAAAAATCAAGTTCCATCTATTTACGAAATTGCCACTATCTTTATTAGGCCATAAAATCTCTGTTTTAACACTGATTTGATCCGTTCAAGCTACGTTAGATTTGTAATTGCGTAATTTACATGTTTATACTACTGTTAAATATATTTTTAACTTTTGAAATTCGAGGATTGATTTAATCTATTATTTTATTAAAGGAAATCTTGTTTAATTCATAACTTTTTTGTTATAGCTCAGATTAACGTGCTTTTCGCATCTATGTGTTCGTAGCGAGACGTAGATTTGTTTTACAAACTTTTCATCTTGATTTTATATTTAGTGTATTGTTCTAATTTAGTATTGTTATTTGCTTCGTGTATGATGGCAAGGAAGCTTGTGTGGTGTTCTATGATCATGTCTAGTCGGTGAGCTTTGCGTTGGTGATATAAAAGAAGGTGGTACAGAAGAAGTCCTTTGGAGGTTACAATTCAGTAGAAGATGGATCTGAGTTTTAAGGCAAGTATAGCATGGGATCTTCCTTGTTGTCCTATACACCTTTAATCATATAATTCATGCTGCATGTGTCTACCTTGATTACTACTAAGGATTTCCTAGTACTTTGTACCTTGTGCCTTGATACCTTTGGGTTATTGCATTGGGTAGCTTTGCTAGTGCTAACCCAAAACCATGATCTTGTAACTTGACTAATGGTATATGCAATAAATACTAAAAGATGTTTTTTAGCAACATGGAACCAGGGGGCTAGAGCATTGGGCTATTTTTATGGTGCTCTAGATTCCTCTCCCTTAGGACTTATCTATAAGTGATCATCCAGGACTTATAGTATAGCTGTGAGGGCTACATGGCTCTAGTTTGAGCTGAGTATGAGGACCTTTTCTAGCTTATTAGTGGTTACCTTTATTGGTGTAGGAATGGCTTGCCGAATCGGGTATAGTGTGGCCTCTATCCCCTTGTGTATAGGCTGCACGTCATTGTGCCATCGGGAAGGGGGCTCTACATCTGCTTGCCAAGTGAATCTAATGGCCCTAACTTGTTAGATGAACCATTGAAAGGCTTCATAGTGAACCATGCCGACCTTCCTTGGAAGTGGGTCAAGAGATTAGCTACCACGGATGTACAACCTCTACAGAGTGTAAAACTGGTATATCAGTCATGCTCATGGTCACGAGCGGCCTTGGAACCCTTACGAAATAGATGTTCATTAATGGTTATTTATGATGAACACTGATGATACTGATGATGAAGATGCTCACTAATGATAACTATTTATGCTATTCATTATTGATGTTTACCTGATCATGTGTTTCTGTGGGCTTGTGGATAAACTTGTTGCCACCCTATTGCTAAAATCATCACTCATTAAAAGCTAATCATAGTTCACTAGTGTTAGCCTTTTGAGCCTCATGAACCCCATGATATATTTGATGAGTACGACATGTACTTACACTTGCTTTATTTTTCACATATTTAGAAAAAAATCCCGAATGGGTACCAAATTGCTAGACTTTGGAGGAATCAGGCTTGTGATCAACCAGTCACTTGTCCCTATGGAATTGCAGTTTTCACCCAAAGATCGGAGTTGTCTTTCCGCTGGTTATTGTCTAAGGTTATATCCTTTATACTAAGTATGTTATATATTGAGCATTGTCTTTTGATATTACCCTTATTTGTAGCTATATGTGAGATTTGACTTCCTGGGCTCACATATGGTGTGTATCTGGTTTTGTTCTTAAAACCGAGTGCTACAAAGTGGTATCAGAGTAATACTGACTGTACGATGCAAGCCTAGCTAAAACTAGATGTTCTAGTATGCTTTCATCTATGCTTACTTCTTGCTTCCCTCTGTAACCTTGTTATTTTCTAAAAGTTATGCTCACTTCAGCCTCTGCTCTGTTATGAAAACCTTGTCTCTATTCTTAATCCTCTCTCTTCATCTAAATAGATGGGTCATAATGAGGAGACCACCGGCATCAAAGGATAGGAGGACTAGGCTACGTTGTCCTTGACTGCATTCGACAAGGAGAAGCTTGTAACTATGCAACGACAAGTACTAGAAGGAATGACTCAACATGGGAGTTCTCAACTGTGCTTGCCACAAGGTCAAACCAACATACCAAAGGGACCAATGAAGACACAAGTGGTTGAAGCTTGGAAGAAAATGAAGTCCAATGAAGATGCTGGTAGTAAGACGCTTGGTAGTCTGGACCAATGTCAATGTTGTAAGCATTATGGTTTTCCCTATCTTCAAATCAAGTCTAATAAGAGGGAAGTCAAGGTGAACCCGAGTTTTGAAGCTAATATGGATAAGAAGAGGAAGGTGGTCTCACCAGAGCTAGAATTGGGAAGTAATCAACATTCGAGTTCTACTACATTGTCACATCCAGCTCTAATCCCTAGTCAGATAAACTTGGACTCTAAAGAGTCAGAAGTTTCTCAAACTAAGATTACTCCACTCTTTTCACATGAGGTATGCATAGATGGGTGGACAATCACCTATAAGAAGTTTCAACCCTGAAAGATCAAGCGAGCTAGACAACGGTATAGTCAAACAAAGATGAACCTTTAGAGTCAGCAAGCTGACAACTTACTAAGCAATAATTCTATGGAGTATGACATCATAAAAGATCCAACTAAGATTGTGTGTTATCGTTGCCAACAAGAAGGACATTATGCTAAATTTTTCCCATGGAAGAATCAACAAATACACCATGGAAGTGGCCAGAGTCAGATCACTATAGGGTTGCCACCAGTAAGCGCTAGTGATGCTCAACCCGAAAGAAGCATTTGATGAGAATGACGAATGAAGGAGTCATGATGGACTATCTAAGATCAACAAAGTGGAAGATGTGTTGCCCTCACTGTCATGCAAGGGATGCTACCCTAGATGCCCTCGTAGCCACACCTTAGTTAAGGAATAGGAGTTTGTGCCCTTTTTGTAATAAAAATGATAGTATCGCAAGTTGGGTCAATGATTGAGTTGTGCACCTTTATTGCTTTGTTGAATTGTCATTATGCTTATGATTGTTTTGCATCTTGGTAATGACTGCAATGATATTGTTGGGCGTTCCCACAATTTCATTTAGCTTATAGGCCTAAGGTATAAGGATTAATGAAATAAATAGTTGGGTTATGGTTTTCTTCTGTTTTCCTTATCCTGCCTTTCAGAGCAGTCTGCCCTCTTCGGGTTATATCTCTGATTTTAGACAAACAGAAATCATGAGAAAATTCTATACAATAGTAGACTTCAACATCTTTCTCTAAACATAAGAATCACTCTAATAGCTATGTTGGTTATGGAGTTATGAAAAATCACAAGATGATGCAACTGCACTATCCAAAATCTGGAGTAGTTTCTGTTGTGAACTATTTTCGACTACCTAAACTGCAGAATTTGGAAAAGTGTTTTATAAGGAAGTTGTGGAGGATTTGATAAGATTCCCAATGGTATAAATTGGAACTTCATTGGATTAGCAGAATGAGAGTTACAGCTATTTTACTACGCTATTGTTTTTCTGCTCGCAAGGAATTTTAGATTTCTTGTTCTTGCCCATACTCGAGAGTATCATTGGGATGTTAGAGTGTCTTGATAGTAATTAGCTCATCTATAAGGAGGTGCAAGCTATACTCTAGTATCCCCTACTTTATCTTTTCTTAAGGGGTAACCAAGTTGAAAGATTTGTAAGATGAAGTATCATATGTAGAGTTTGCGTAGCGGAAGCATGGTGGGCCCATAACCCATGGGTCCTAGGATTGAATCTTTTGGAGGAGATCAATAAGATAGATGATCACACCTATGCAAACTATCCAATTAAGAAGGGTCCGAATACTCAAGGTGTCATATGAAGTTCAGTTATGCTCTCTAGCTCTCATTTGGAAGAATCGGTTAATCTGATAAGAAAGGTGGTACCTAGAGGATGTATATCACTTAGGGGCTTCATAAGCTAGAGTAAGTATCCTTTGCTTAGTAGATAAGTTGTTGGATCATCTATAAGAGCTTATGTATTCATCAAGATTGAACCAATTCAAGTTATCATCAGTTGGGAGTCCAATCTTTAACATACCCAAGACAAGTAGGCATTGATGATATAGGAATGAGATATATAACTACTACAAGTCTCAGAAAATCCCAACGAAATACTAAGCATGACAAGAAGGGTTGGATTAAAGAGAGTTAATTGGAACCCACTCAAGGATGTGAGAGAGAAACTCAGAATTTTCAATGCTGAGATTTGATTAGAGGTCCAAGGGAGGTTTAACCAAGATCATCAAGATATTGATAGTGTTTCTGGAGAAGGTTTTAAGTTCGTTAGGATGAAGAGACCTCAGCTAAGTATTTGAAGGAGTGAAAAAAGGGTTGAAGTAAAACCTAAGTATTAGCTTTGCCAGATTCAGACAAGAGCTTTATATCCACTAGGATGCACCCTGTCAAGATGTGGGATGTGTCCTTATGCAAGAAGAAAAAGTAGTATACCTTGTTTATTAAGTCAACTAAGGAAGCGTGAGTTGGATTACCCAACATATTATGTGGAGTTATCCATTGTGGAGCATGGAGGTACTATCTACTTGGGCATAACAAATGACATCTAGGAGGATCACAAGAATCTATAGGTATCTTTACTAAGATGGTTTTGAGCTTGTGACATCATTGTTGGATTGAAGCAACCAAGGTTTTATGACTTGGAAAAATGCTATCACTTTGAGAAGCAAAGTCATGGCCGATGCCTTACAAAGGAGAGTTGTGCTAAGAAGGTTCGGGTGACACCAATGACTAAGAATTGTATTCCAAGTTCAAGCAACTTAACCGAAATCATTAATGTTTTGAAGATTAGTGGTAAATTCTCCTTCTAACCAAGAGATTCGTAAGGTTCTATTGGAAGGTGAATATTTTAAGAAAAAGAATTGATATTATGGACTAAAAAGGAAAGGTGGCCTAGTGATTGTAGTTACCTGAGAATTGTTGGAGTACCTGTCAGAATCTTGGAAGTAGATTGGCAAGTTACTTGGAGTAAGGTCAATAGGTATCCAAAGTAAAGTGGGATCTTTATCAAAAAGATGGAACTACTCGATGAAGTAAAGAAGAATCCAAAGGCGAAGGATTTATATCTCTTTTATCATCGTCTTCCGAATCTCGAGGAAGAGATTCATCTTAAGGGGAGTAGAATTGTAACACCCTAAAATTTACTTCTTTTGAAATATAGCTAAAAAGATTTAATTTTGAATTTTGTGCTCATGAAATATAGGATTTTTTTCATTAAATTAAAATTTATCATAAGGTTTAGAAACATTATTGGAGCATTCAAGCCTCTGCATTGGATTTATTGTATTGTGTGAAATTCAGAATGAATTGAAATTTCTTTTGAAAATGAATTTGAAAATGGCTTGGAAAAAAAAGAAAATAAATGAGTTTAAAAACTTGTAAAATTAATTTTTGAAAGCCTACCAAAATTGCTCATTTCTATTTGCATTGAAAAGTATATTTGAAATAATATTTGAATTTGATTTTGTTCAAAGTTCAAATAAATTCAAACCTTATTTGAAAATGAATTTGGAAAATCAAATCAGAAAAAAGAAAAGAAGAAAGTAAACTATCTATCCCTCTCCCCGCTATTCGGCCCAGCTCAGTGGCAGCCGCCCTACTCTCTCTTCTCCTCTCCCTCACTTCCTTCTCCCGCATGGGCCTATTGCTTCTGGACCAGTTCTCTTTTCCCCTTTCTCACCTTTTGGCGTCGGCCCAAGTGCTCTCCCCTTCCTCTCTTTCTCTCTCGGTCGTAGGCCCAATATCGCCCGTGGGCCTAGCTTTGGCCATGGTAGCACGCCCAGCGTCTCCTTGTCGCATCCGGTTTTAAGAATAAAACCAGATACACACCATATGTGAGCCCAGAAAGTCAAATCTCACATATAGCTACAAATAAGGGTAATATCGAAAGACAATGCTTAAATACATAACGCATTAGTATAAAGATTATAACCTTAGACAACAAACAACAGAAAGACAACTCCGATCTTCGGGTGAAGACTCCAAATCCACAGGGACAACTGACTGGTTGATCACAAGCCTAATTTCTCCAAACTCTAGCAATCTAGTACCCATCTGGGATTTTCATCCAAATATTTGAAAAGTAAAACAAGCGTAAGTACATGTCATACTCAACAAATATAACATGGGGTTCATGAGGCTCAAAAGACTGACACTGGTTTAACTGCGATTAGCTTTTAATGAGTCATGATTTTAGCAGTTGAGTAGCAACAAGTTCATCACAAGCCCATAAACACATGATCAGATAAACATGAATAATGAATAGCATAAACAATTAACCATTAGTGAGCATCTTCATCATCCATATCATTAGTGTTTATCATCTATTCCGTAAGGGTTCCAAGGCCGCTGGTGACCGTGAGCACAGCTGATATACCAGTTTTACACTCTACAGAAGTTGTACACTTTCACTATGAGTCGTGATTTACCCTTTTGCCCGAGGTGATCAGCCTCTTGACCCACTACCAAGGAAGGTCGGCAGGGTTCACTATGAAGCCTTTCAAAGGTTCATCTAACAAGTTAGGGCCATTACATTCACTCGGCAAACAGATGTAGGAACCCCCTGTCGAATGGCACAATTCCATCATGGCTATACACATAAGAGTAGAGGCTGTCCTATACCCGATTCGTCAAGCCATTCTAACGCTAATAAAGGTAACCACTAACAAGCTAGAAAAGGTCCTCATACTGAGCTAAAGCTAGAGCCATGTAGCCCTCACAGTTGTACTGTAAGTCTCGGATGATCACTTACAGATAAGTCCTTAGGGAGAGGAATCTAGAGCACCATAAATGGCCTAATGCTCTAGCCCCCTTGTTCCATGTTGCTAAAAAGCATCTTTTAAATGTTTACTGCATATACCATTAATCAAGTTACAAGATTATGGTTGTAGTTGAGCACTAGCATCATACTACCCAATGCAGTAACCCAAAGGTATCAAGGTATAGGGTAATAAAGTACTAAGAAATCCTTAGTGGTAGTCAAGGTAGACACATGCAGTTTGAATTAAATGATTAAAGGTGTATAGGACAACAGGGAAGGTCCCATGCTATACTTGCCTTAAACTTGCTTTACACCCAAAGCAACTTGCTCAGAGAAGTTTCAACTTCATCTTCCATTCTGCAGCTTCGTGCACTCAACTTCTGATCTGCATTGCTTACGTACGGTTCTCTTCTACTCGTGGCAAACACCAAGCACTAAGAAACATACAAGCAAGCAAGCAAAGTAAACTATGAACAATACACCAAACATAGCAAAAGCTTTAAAACAATGTACTAGGAGGGAGGGCTCGTTACTATGGTTTCAAAAAATGCAAGAAACACCGAAAACGGAGCTACGTATAAAAGAAACAACTATCGAATGGTCTAATTTGTACATAAAAGAAAACCTATAAGCTTCATTTATTCTAATTAGATAAAACCATGTGAAGGTTATTAATTCAAGTTATATTTTGATTCAAAAGCGGGTTAAGCTAGTCACATTTTATTTATAAATGTTGCCGTATAAATTAAGCTATTTAAACTTTAACTTTAGAAAATAAAATGACATGCGAGAACACCTATTTTGAGTTTAGTATATGCAAAGTGGTTTAACTAATCAAGTTATAAATAAAGGAAATATATTCATGTAGCAATTAATCATATTTAACATTTATTTATATATCAAATACAGTAGTGTAACATCTATATTGCTTTTAGATTAGAAAACTAGTTGCACAGAAGCATCAATAACAGTAATATTTTAAATTATAAAATTCAAAAATATTTGGCATGGTCGCTTCTAACATTTAAATTATGAGACTAACGCCACTAAATCAGAGCTAGGATATTGAAACTACCGAATTTTAAAGCTGTAGCTAATTATTTAAAGAGAAGACCATACGGTAGATAGAATGGATTATAAACAAAACGTGAAGGATAGATGTGTTGTACCTTACGTGGAATTTCAGGTATGCACGGCGCTTGAGTTGGGAGCATGTAGGTGTGTTTGCATAGCAACGTGATGAGCAGTAGGGTATGTTTGATGAACAGTTTGACACTCGATCGAGCCAAGGCAAGATGAGACTTATGGCGCTGATTCTGTTGATTCTGGCTTCGTTGAGATGGTAGATGTACGCCGGCAGGCTTGGCCATGGGAGTTCGGCTGCAGCACGTGTGTTGTGTGAGCTACGGGGCAAAAAGAAGAAGGAAGGGAAGCGTCGACGGATTCATCACCTCGTTTCGAACCTCGGTAGCGGTGCAGCGCTGGGCTGGGCAGCGCGACGGCGACGGTGAGAGAAGGATGAGAAAAATATGATTTACTACACGAGGGATTTCCTAAACTAGGGGCTCCCCTTACGGTAGTCTTGTTGTGATTTGCCCAAGGGGTTGGTTGATATATATAGGAAGAAAAACTCCCCACATCCACGTCAACTAGCGATATGGTGCTAATTGAAGTTACACCCTCCACATTTACTAATGGGCCTAAATAATCATTAAAGCCCATTAGTAAATAAATGCATGGGCCTTTAGAATTTATTAGGATAATTGTACATGGGCTTTGAGCGTTGGGAAAAATGAGAAATTTATTATTTTTGGAATTAATTAATTCCGTGGATAAAATAATTTTAGAAAAGTCCAGAATTGATATTTAAGCCACGAAAAATACTCCGAGACCTCCAAAAATTTGGGGAAAATTCTCAGAGACACTTTGGAACATGATAAACCCAAATAAAGTATTTGGAGCTCATAGAAAGATTGTTGGGAACTTGAAACATAAAGATTAAGGTGAAGGAGGTAGGAATTAAATTCCAGAAAAAGCTGGAAAATTCCTAGAGATAGATATTCGTCTACTAAACCTAAAAACACACATTTTGCACATAGAAACACGAGATGCGACCGGCATGAATGCAACAAACACGTGTCTACCTTATGATAAATTTTAAATTAATGAAAATTTTTATGTTCCTATACTTTCATGTGCACAAAAATTCACAAATAAATCATTTTAACTCTATTTTCAAAAGTGGCAAATTTTAGGGTGTTACACTCCTCTCCTCTCTTAGTCGCTGACATGCCGGTCCCACATGTTAGGCCCTTCTCCTACCTCGCGTAGTCAGGCCAAACTCTCCGTCGCCACCGAGTCGGAGACCGCGCCACTCACGCCTCCCACCTTTACCTTGCGTCCCAAGTCACTTCCGGCCATAAATACCGAAGCCCGAGCCCACATCACCTCCTATCTCGAGCCTCAGAGCTGCAACCGCCTCGCCAAGTCGCCAAATCACCGTGCCGCCACGAAACCATAGCGTCGCTGTCCGCCATCGCCCCGCCAAGCCGCGCACCGCTTCTGTCCGCTCCGTGCCCCGGTAAGATGCCTAGCCGAGTTCACAGTTCTCTCCTCTTTCTCCTTGTGCAATCCCCGTGTCGAATCGTGGTCTCTAGGACTGGTTTCGTGTGCGCCGGCGAGTCCCTCGCCGCCGGCCATGTCCTTCGCTGTGTCGGTTCCCTATTTCGGCCAGCATCTCTCCCTCCCCCTCTAATCTAATCTGAGCCATCCATCTTAGATCCAACAGCTCAGATTAGCCCGTACCTCTTTGTCCTTGCCTTTTTGTCAAAAACTCGCTCGGTTTTTAATATAGAACCCGTCGTCCCTACAATTTCTGTTAAAGAGCCCCTATCTTTCTTCAAAATAGTATCTACAGTCCTTGGCCGATTTACAAACTTTTCATCTTGATTTTATGTTTGGTATGCTATTCTAATTTAGTATTATTGTTTGCTTCATGTATGATGGCAAGGAAGCTTGTGTGGTGTTCTATGATCATGTCTAGTCAGTGAGGTTTGCGTTGGTGATATAAAAGAAGGTGGTACAGAAGAAGTCCTTTGGAGGTTACAATTCAGTAGAAGAAGGATCTGAGTTTTAAGGCAAATATAGTCGGTGAGGTTTGCGTTGGTGATCATCCTTGTTGTCCTATACACCTTTAATCATGTAATTCATGCTGCATGTGTCTACCTTGATTACCACTAAGGATTTCCTAGTACTTTGTACCTTGTGCCTTGATACCTTTGGGTTATTGCATTGGGTAGCTTTGCTAGTGCTCAACCAAAACCATGATCTTGTAACTTGACTAATGGTATATGCAATAAACACTAAAAGATGTTTTTTAGCAACATGGAACCAGGGGGCAAGAGCATTGGGTTATTTTTATGGTGCTCTAGATTCCTCTTCCTAAGGACTTATCTATAAGTGATCATTCAGGACTTATAGTACAGCTGTGAGGGCTACATGGCTCTAGCTTTAGCTTAGTATGAGGACATTTTCTAGCTTGTTAGTGGTTATCTTTATTGGCGTAAGAATGGCTTGCCGAATCGGGTATAGTGCCGCCTCTATCCCCTTGTGTATAGGTTGCACGTCATTGTGCCATCGGGAAGGGGGCTCTACATCTGTTTACCAAGTGAATCTAATGGCCCTAACTTGTTAGATGCATATTTGAAAGGCTTCATTGTGAACCCTATCGATCTTCCTTAGAAGTGGGTCAAGAGATTAGCTACCTTGGGCAAAAGGGTAAATCACGACTCATAGTGAAAGTATACAACTTCTGTAGAGTGTAAAACTGGTATATGAGCCGTGCTCACGGTCACGAGGGGCCTTGGAGCCCTTATAGAATAGATTATCATTAATGGTTAACAATGATGAACACTAATGATACTGATGATAAAGATACTCACTAATGATTACTATTTATGCTATTCATTCTTTATGTTCACCTGATCATGTATTTATGTGGGCTTGTGGATAAACTTGTTGCCACCCTATTGCTAAAATCATGACTCATTAAAAGCTAATCGCAGTTAACCAGTGTCAGCCTTTTGAGCCTCATGAAACCCATGATATATTTATTGAGTATGACATGTACTTATGCTTGCTTTATTTTTCACATATTTAGAAAAAATCTCGTATGGATACCAGATTGCTAGAGTTTAGAGGAATTAGGCTTATAATCAACCAGACAGTTGTCCCTGTGGAATTAGAGTTTTCACCCAAAGATTGGAGTTGTCTTTCCGCTGGTTGCTGTCTAAGGTTATATCCTTTATACTAAGTACATTATATATTGAGCATTGTCTTTTGATATTACCCTTATTTGTAGCTATTTGTGAGATTTGACTTCTTATGCTCACATATGGTGTGTATCTGGTTTTGTTCTTAAAACCAGGTGCTACAATAGCATAAATAGATCATTCTTAATGAGCATTTTTATCATCAGTATCATTCGTGTTCATCATCTATTCCATAAGGGTTCTAAGGCCGCTCGTGACCATGAGCACGACTGATATACTAGTTTTACACTCTACAGAGGTTGTACACTTTCACTGTGAGTCATGATACCCATATGCCCAGGTTTATAACTCCCAAACACTTCCAAGGTAAGCAGGCAGGGTTCACCATGAAGCCTTTCAAAGGTTCATCTAACAAGTTAGGGCCGCTAGGTTTCTATGCCCTACGAATGTAGGGCTCCCCTTCCGACAGGCACAATAACGTGCAGCGTATACACTAATGGACAGAGGCCACACTATATCCAACCCGAAACACACTCCTCTTGTGCCATAAAGGTAACCTCTAACAAGCTAGAAAAGGTCCTTGTACTAAGTTAAAGCCAGAGCCATGTAGCCCTCATAGCTGTACTGTAAGTCTCAAATGATCATTTACAGATAAGTCCTTAGGGAGAGGAATCTAGAGCATTTAGAAAGTAGCTAAACACTCCAGCCCCCTATTTCCAAGTTGCTAAAAAATCATGTTTTAATGTTTATTGCATATATCATTAGTCAAGTTACAAGATCATGGTTTAGTTGAGCACTAGCAAAGCTACCCAATGCATAACCCATAGGAGACAATGTATAAGTTCAATTCTAAGAAATCCTATCAAGGTGCACATGCAATCATGAATTAAATGTATTAAGGTGAATAGGAAACCAGGATGATCCCACGTTATACTTGCCTTGATTAAAATGTTCCTATTGATCCTACTCGTCAAAGTAGTACCCTTAATCACCCACGAATTGCTCACCATCTATACACAAGCAACACAGCAACATACAGACATCTAGGAGCAATCATGCATAACAAACAAGGCTATAGATTAGAATAGTACACCAACAACATAAAATCAAGATAAAAAAATGTAAAACGAATCTACGTCTTGCTATGAACACACAGACACGAAGATCACAAAAATCGGAGCTAAAACGAAGAAGTTATGAATTAAATAAGATTTCTTTTAATAAAATAATAAATTAATTCTATCCTTGAAGTACAAAAGTTTAAAACATATTTAACAATAGGATGAACATATAGATTATGGAATTACGAACCTAACGTAAGTTGAACGGATCAAATCGAAGCTAAAACATGAAAGTTATGGCCTATAGAAACTAGTGGCAAAGTTGTAAATAGATAAAAACATATTTTCAATCTAATCCGAAGGAAACTAAGCTTTCAAAAGAAGAAAACGTATTATGAGAATACATTTTGGACTACGGGTTTGAAAAATGAAAAGCCGAAGGTCTCTTATGCAAAACAGCCACGAAGGGTTAAGATCTATTTGGGATCGTCCGATCTAGATCGAACGGATGGAATTAGATTAGGAGAAGAGAGAGAGAGAGTGCTGTCGCCGGAATAGGGTCGGCGCAGCGGACCTCCATGGACGACAGTGAGAAAGCTTGCGGGCGGAGCTAGATTGGAGCCTATAGACCATCACAGAGCAAAACGAGGGCTCGGGGAGAGAGAGGAGATCAAGGCAAACTCACCAAGACCAAAAGCAAGGATGGGGATGGACCGACGACTCGTAGCAGCTGCTCGAACTCAACAGCGGCGACGGTGGCGCTAGGGCTATGGCTTTGCTGCAGCTCAAGCGAGGGCGGCGGCTTGCTCTAGGGTTAGGAGGAGGCATTGTGCACAAGGGGCGCTATTTATGGGTGGCTTCGACGTGCGGGTCATGCTAGGACGTGGCATAGAGGAGGCAGACTCGGCGGCGTGGTGTAGACTCCAACGCAGACATGGGAGGAAGGAAGGGATCACGTCTGACGAGCAGGCCCAGCAGGCAAGGGAGGAGAGCACGGGCATGGCTGCACGGGCCATCAGCTGGCTACTGGGCCAAGCGAGGAAGCAAGGGGACCGATTGGGCTTGCTAGGCCGTGAAGAAAAAGTTGGGGCACTGTGGCTCTACTAGCCTTGCTGAGTCGGCCCAAGGCGCTCCACGCGGGGAGGAAAAGAGAGGTGGGCCACGAGGAAAGAAAGGAAGCGGTCCAATGGTGCAAGTGAGGCCAAGTGGGCCAGAACCAAGAGAGGGAGTAAGAGAGAGGTAAATTCATTTTCTTTTTCTTAAACATATTTTTAAAACCAAATTTGAATTCAAATTTAAATCCTCTTTGCAACTTTGATCAAAACCAAACATCACAAAATAATGTGTAGCGGCATGTACGCAATCATAACCTTTTCCAACAAAAGTTCCATGTCTCGACACAACACATTTATTGCACTCAAGCACAATTTTAAAGCCATCACGACACATCTGAGAAGCGCTAACAAGATTCTTCTTGATGGAGTTGACATGCTGCACGTTCTTTAATAGCACCGTCTTTCCCGAAGTAAACTTCAGAACGACCGTACCAGCACCAAGAACACATGCATGCAAACCATTTCCCATCAGCAAGGCTCCACTTCTGCCAGCCTGATAGGAAATAAACAAAGAAACATCAGCACACACATGAATATTAGCACCACTATCCATCCACCACTCAGGTGAAAGACAAACTGAAAGAACAAAAGGTAAAGAATTACTATACCTAGATGTTCCTCCTCCAGTCTCGCTAATTACCATGTTGGCTGATTTCTTTTCTTGCTTTTATTTGCGGTCTGGGCACGCACTTGCCCAATGCTCATCACTCCCGCAAACAAAGCATCCTCCACCTTTCTTGTTGTTTTTCTTCTTAAACTATGCAGTTTGCTTAGGCTTTGCATTGTTGTTCTCTTGCATGTTCTTCTTCTTTTTATTATGAGATGCAAATGAGTTTTTCTTCTGCACCATATTGGTAGCGGAAGACTCAACTCCTTTTCTACGGTTGTCTTTTGCTCTCGCCCTCTTCTCAACATCAAGAGATCCAATAAGCTCAGCCACGCTAAACACTTGTCTCTTGTGTTTTAGAGAAGTAACAAAATCCCTCTAAGAAGGTGGCAGCTTAGCGATTATACCACCGGCCACAAACTTGTCGGGCAACAGACATGGGAAATGTTCTAGTTCCTTTGCTAGCGCCTGTATCTCATGAGCCTGTTCGACCATAGAACGGTTTTCAACCATTTTGTAGTCATACAATTGCTCCATAAGGTACATCTCACTGCCAGCATCAGAAACCCCAAACTTTGCCTCAAGAGCATCCCATAACTCTTTGCCTGATGTGCAAGATATGTAGTTTTTCTCATACTTGGGATGAAGTGCACTAATCACGGCACCTCAAAACAGGTTATCGATAGCCAAGAACTTTCGCTCCTCCTCAGGAGTAAACTATTCAGGCTTCCCCTGTGCGGCATGATAGTAGTTCATCGCAGTCAACCATAATACCATCTTGCCATGCCATATCATGAAATTCTTGCCATCAAAATTACTTGGCTTCAAAGCAGCAGCACAACCACTGACAGAAAATTATCTAACATTAGGTTTTTGGATTGTTAGGAATTTAGGCAATTTCATTATCAGTTTAATCTAGAAAAATAACATCAGTAGGTTTGTGAAGATATATATGTGCATGTGTATATTTCTTATCAACACTACAGCATACAGAGATGATATACTGGTGAATACAGTAAAAACACAAAGTACAGAAATTATAGAGATTAGACTGTACCTAGCGGAGGGTCCCATGCCGAGGGCATCGGAGGCTCCATTCGCACTAGTTGACATAGTGCGTTGCTCGAAGTCACGGACCACAGTCAATGCAGGGAGATGTTTGCAGTGCAGTGCCACAAACAGACCACCAGGAAGAAGACGTCTTGACGTTCCGCAGGCAATCACCGAGAAAAAGATGTATGGATGAGCAGTCGCGGATCGCTCCCCAAAAACCTAATCATCGTGCACCCCGTGCAAAGTTCTCTGGCGGACGAGGGTTCCGAAGGCACTTGCTCTCCCGCTACTCCATGCGCACTGAGGTACGGGACGGGGAAACCAGAAGGCTGCGGAAGTGTGGTTATCTCGGGAGTAGTTGTGGAAGGACTTGTTCTGGACTGACGGAGGAATCGGATATATGGAAGGGGAGAAGAGAGGCAGCGGAGAATCCCAGGAGACGAAGACGGAGAGACGGAAGCAGAAGAGACGGTAACGGCCGCAATCAGTTCGCCTCCACCATCAAGGGGAGTAACTCCCGTTGTTATGTGGATTAAGTGGCAAAAGACTTGCCACGCCCGCTCGCCACCTGCCTGCCACGCCCACGGCCCGGCCGGCAGCGGCGGCGCGCGTGCGTGTGGCACGCCTTTATCCTTTTCTTAGCTTCTTAATTTAGATGAATAATTTCCAATCATATAAGCTGAGTCAGCATTCAGTCAAAATCCCGTATGGTATTAAACCATGCAACACTTAATGTTATGTACCATAGAGTTTTATTTGATTCATTAAATATTATATGGGCCAAGCCGATATTATATCCAACACGTACTCTCCATATCCCAAATTATAAGTTATTCTAATTTTTTTGAGAGTTTAAGGATCTTAAGTTTGACTAAAGTTATAAAGATTTATAATATCAAATAAGCATACTATAAAAATATAATTAATGAAGAACCTAATGATACTTATTTGGAATCATAAATATTATTATTGCCTTATTGGATACATGGGGGACGAGAGTTTATGTATATAATAAGAAGCTTCATTATCATGCATGGCCAGACGATCATAACTGTGGACCAAACGAAGTAAGTCCTCCACTGGCTACTGTCTTGTTGGGGGAGAACGTGATGGCGTTCTTAAGCATGAATATAATATCATCGGATAACTTAAATTCAACAATACTCCATGCGTTCTAAATTGTAAGTCATTCTAGCTTTTAATTTTGGTACATACATTTTTCTACGTACCTCGATATATATTATGTATATATACATAGTAATAGCTATGTATGTAGAAAAAACAACTTGCAATTTGGAATGAAGGGTATAATATGTGTTGATTGCATTGTTTGCTTGCTTCAATAATTATGTTGGACATCTTATCTTACTATTACTAATTAGAGGCCCCAACGGAGGCACACATTAACTCTCACCAGACGCGCTAGGAAAAAAGATAAATCCTAGATATTCTCTCTCACAAAACTCAGAAACATCTGGCCTTTAATTTGGTAGACTCTAATCATCATGTTCAATAATAGCCATTGGATCTATTGTAATTTATAAAAAATTACCCACCTCTATTATTATGAAAAATACTTAAAGTAACCCCCTAATTGTGCATATAAATTATCCACATCTGCCATTAAGAAAGATAATTGAAAATAACCCCCTAAATTTGTATATAAATCACCCACACTTATCATTATGAAAAATAATTCAAAATAACCCCATAAATTTGTATCTAAATTACCCATTTTGTTATTATGAAACATAGTTCATAATAACCCCCTCACATTGCATCTAAATTATCCACCTCTCTCAAATCTATACGTAAATACTAATATACGCTATTAAAAAATCTATATTCATAAAGTATGAGACATATATATTTCTACGTTACAAACTTCTAGAAATATGAAATTAAGTAATCATAATGCTAGGTTTGATCATGTATATACGAGACATATATATTTTTAATTACAAACTTCTATGTGAAATTAAATAACCAAAAAGCTATGTTTGACTATGTATACTAAGTAGACATATATATATATATTAGGATAAATATTTATTTTAATAGCTTATAAGCATGGAAAATGTTTAATTAACGAACCACATAGCAATAACATAACACCGGCAATTCCCTTTGAATAATATTAATACTCCATAATCATGAATTTCATAAGTTATTTTTAAATAACTTTATACATTTTAACTTAAACATTATTATGTCATATCAATATTGGAAATTTAATTTTTACAACTCTATGATATATAAAATAATACTACACACATATAATTCTGTGATATAACAATTCAACAAGTTTGGTGCTAGGGTGCAATGTGAGTTTCAACTTAATTAACATGCGGAAAACAATATTACTAAGACCTAAACTCTTTTTAATAAAAAAAATTTTGAATAAAAAATAAAAAAACACTAGAGTTTCTACTTAACACGTGGAAAGAACTGTACAACTTGGTTACAAGTCGAAAGCTAAATTATAATTTGTGAAATGGAAGCAATAAGAGTTTATATATTTTATGGTTAGGTTTAAACTAAATGCAGGCCATGCTGCAAAAAATATAAATACTAGAAATGCTAAGTAGAGGTCCTTAATGGAGCCTCCACTTTAATCCTCACGAGACACCATAGGAAAATAAAAGATAGATCTTAGAAATTTCTCACAAAAATGTGAAACATTTAACCATCAATTTGGTATAACCAAATCACCATTGATAATGATAGCTATTGGATCAATTTTATTTTCTAAATAATTACCCACCTCTACTATTACATAAAACAACAAAAAATAACTCATGACTCTATATTTAAACTACAAACATATGCCATTAAGAAACATGATTTAAAGTAGACCTAAATTATCATCCAATTACCCATGTACTCCTATCAAATCTACATCTAAAAGATAATCTATGTCTTCTATGAAAAATTGTTTAAATAACCATAGAGCACGTAGATGTTTGTACATTGCCCACTTCTATCAGTATTACTATATTAAGATTTAACTAATGTAAGCATACACATTGTGTCAGCATGTATGAGTGATAAATATATATGTTATATTTCATCAGTAACATATTTCATTAACAACTCATATACTAATGGTGTTAACAAAATTTTCTAAAACCATATTAGTAACCATGACATAACTTATATAGATTGTTACTTTATCTATATTTATATATTTTAACTAAATGTTTGACACATCTATATTGATAGTATAACCATAACTGCACGTATAATTCCATGATCGGAAAATTAAATCATCTTAAGAATTGTGGGAGACTAGTGATGACTATATTTTTTTGCCGTTTAATATTACTCTAGAGTAATTTGATCATTATAAGGCTTAAGCATTTAAAATTCTCTTGAGATTAGTGCACTGCTAGCCCCATTAGAGATCTCATTTCAGGCTCTATCACTTATCTTAATTAAGCGACATGGTGCATGTTTCAAATGATTGCATATGCTATTGTAGTATTTAATTAGGAATGTACTATACGACCTAAAATGCTTATTTTAAAACAGTCCAAAATGTGAGTTAGTAAAAGATACAATAAGCACAAGAGTTTTTACTTGAGGAAAAAAATCTATAGCAGTCAAATAAAAATAAAATTAAAAAAAATCAAAACTCAGATTCATGACTTAATATATGTGATGCAACAAGGGTCACCATGGTTAATGGAAAGATTTCAAACTAATTGCACATTAAATATACAAGGTGCCATGCAAAGTAAAAGTATGAATATGCATACAAACTTTACAATTCAGTCCCTTGCAAAAAAAAAATTAATATGTTTACGATCATTAGATATAGACAACAAAGTATCTATTATGTCAATTTTGTAGAAAATAACAAATAAAAACATACAATTTAATATAAATATTTTTTTATTAATCAAATAAAATATATTAATCGTACATCTTTAAAATTCTAGCCCGTGCAAGAGCACGGGTTGATGGACTAGTATAGCATATATGCATACATACTTGCAATTAAAGTTGATGATGCAGGCTAGCTCAAAACTTGATGCCGCCGGAATAATGAAAATTCAAATGGCTTCATCAGGCTTTTATTTACACGAATTAACTAGTTTTTCACTGTCGCCTTCAGGAATTGAAGTCGTGATGTGCCGGTATAGCTCAACTGCCTTCCATGCATCTAGTGGGTGCAATAGCACATTAAAGACAGCTAGCAGCTCCGGCCATATTGTCTCTATCTTGACTAGAGATAAGGGACACAATGTTGGGTGATGAAGCAACAACAATAGGTAATTAATCCCCTTTGATCCGCAAGAGACACAAGTGCAAGTGTCCAACGGTTATGTTCCCACATTCCCACTCCATGGATGATATCGAGAACAAACCATGGAAGCAAGCTCTAGTATATCTATATCTATATATATGAGTGTAGATTTTCTAGGACGGGGTGTAGCTATGCACCCTTTGCAATATCCAGACGAAACAATTGCAACATCCACTAGGAACACTTGAAACATGCAGATGAAACACCTATAATATCCACTTGAAACACCCTTGAAACACTTGCAACATTTAGATAAAATAATTGTAATATCCACTATGAAACACCTTTAAAACACCTGGAACACTTGAAACATGCACTTATTGCTGTTGAAACATGTTCGGATTACTGTTGGAACATAGGGTGCGCAGCTACACCCCGTTGCACGCTAATATTTCCATGGATATATATCTATATCTCTTTAGATATGGATAAATACACCTACAGACAGACAGGGTTATTCGATGCTTGCATATATACGTGCCTTTGAATTACAGAAAATTTCCAATCGGAGCGGCTTCAACGGCGAGCGAAGACTAGTCATTGTATGTGGAACGCGCGCGCATGCATGCGACCCGGCAAGGAGCTCAGTGTGGAAGTTTGCATTTCATTACTTGTATCGGAGCTTCTTGAAGACGCTCGACGACGTTCATTGATGTAGATATATAGCCTGCTTATTGTGGCTTGCTGGTCACTGACTCACTATGGAGCAGCACAAAGGAAAGGAAAAGGAAGCTTGGTTCCTGTGTGTGCGCCTTCGCTGCGCTTTGCCATCTCGATCGATCGCAGTCGATCGTGTCCAGGCCGGCCGACCCGGTTCTCGCTTAATTGCTCGTCACATGGATAATCTCGACCGTGCCTCCGCTCCACCATCCGATAGATCCACCTGCAAATAAAAGCCTCCTAGAAACCTGGAAAAATTCAACAATACGACAGCATCCACCTTCAATGTTTGTGTGGAAAAAGTGCACAGCATGCACAGTGCAAGTACGAGAGCGGGTACTGCGGCTAATAATAGGTGATGGATCGAGGTTGAAGGCGGTGGGTGGATGCAGGGGCGGATCTATAGGGTATGCCGGGTATGCACCGGCATACCCTGCGATCCTAGAAACTTTTACGGTATATATACGTGTATTTTTGAAATAAAAGAAAAGAAAAGAACACTTACATGGACGCCCAGCACCCAGCGGGCCACATGCAACGTGACCGCTTGCCCCTAGTGGGTGTGACCGTGACCACGTGACGGAGGCCCACGCGGCCCACGAGGCCATGCAGCCACAGCCACGGACAAGTTCCCCTTTGGTCTTGTCGTACAGACGCGCACAACACATCACCGGGCCTCCTGACCGCCAATGCCCTAATCCTCATCCTCATCTGATCGTCCACACCGCCGCCGGAGGCCACGTGCCACACGCCGGTATGAAACCTCATCGACTCCGTAGTTGCTACTCACTATCTTAGATTCGCTTAGGTGAGATTTATTTCTTTTTCTCTTCAAGTATCTTCCACTCTTCGTCTTCTCATAGAAAATTTTTGTCTACTTAATTTCATTGCTATTTGCTAATATCATAAAATCATCACTCGCACATGTGCAATGAGATATTGGGGATTTCCCCCGACATCAGAGACAATCGAGACCGATATCATGTCAGTATTTGTCTAGTTGCATGTGAGAATTCGATTTGTATGAGAAGAATTTGTTTTAATTATTTGGCATTGTATTTTGTAGAATCTGTACGGAGAGAGCAAGGACATTGCATCTATTTTTCAGAAGGATGCATAAAGAAGGTGACGGCTATTGCTATTTTAAATCCTTCAATTGATTGTGAATCTAAGATATGGTGTTTGAATTATTTATTATTTATATTGTAATGTGTGGATGTTTTTAACTTAATCTTTGAATTTAACATTTATCTTGTTATTTTTATTGCAAATGTTCCTAATTATATTAAAAAATTCATCTGTTTTTCTCAAATAAGCATAAGTATGCGTATCATTGTATTAGAAGGAAAAAAATTCAATTGTTATCAAATTGCCAGATGGCTTTACCAAATTTGTATATGAAAAATTTTGGACGGCATACCGTGAACTAGAATCCTAGATTCGCCACTGGGTGGATGTATGATAGATAGCGAGGTAAAAACAGCCGCTTGCACACATGGTTTTTAGCTGCTGGTTTTAGTTTTCACTAGGAAAGATGGGCAAGCCACGTGTATACAGATGTTTTTAGCTAGGGATGGACACCGTCGAAAATGATATCATTGTTTCTCAATTTAGTTATTTATTAGTGGTGGTTGCAGCACAATGCTGAGAGAAATAAATAGGAAAGCCAGATTTTATATATTGGTAGATATAAGGATGAAAAAGGGTCATAAATAGTATCACTTTTACGTGAAAATAGTTTGCAGTAAACGAGTTTTTTATATTCTTCTTTCGTCCCTACTTTTAGAAAACGTTTTTTTTTTCACCGTGGAAGCAGAAGAAAAAGCTGTCCCTCTGGCTAGGCACCCTAGCTGGGTGTTTGCATTAGGTTAATCTAGCTCTGGACAACCTATTTGTTCCAATGCAATTTGTAGTTACAGGTTCATCATTCCGTGTTTCTATCCGACCTATTTTTTCAAGAGACATAGTCGTTCGAAATCTGTGAAAAAACAAACAGAGCCTAGCTTATCTAGTTGGATACCTTGTGGTTGAACCTGCCTACCTAGGTCCAAGATTTAACATGGTGCTCATATTTTTCTAAATTTATTTTATAATTTAATGATATTTTTCTTTTAGTGGTAGGCAACGTGCCAGTCGATAGCGAGACGTATGTGGTGGCCTTGTCAACCTCGAGATTTCTCAGCTTAGTCTTTCGAGGTACTCATAGGAGTAGTGTCACTACTATAGAATGAGCTATCGTAGCACCCTTATCAGAGCCGGTTATTACATAACCGACGGTGAAATTGTTTCACACCGAGTTAGAAGGGCGGCACGGCGTGGAGACCAATTAAACGGGTGGTGAAAAGTTCTATCACCACTAGTGACCCTTGGATGTGGTAGTGATCTTTAGGGTCCGTATCTCCGCGGGAGTATACACCAAGCCGTCTATGATAGCCCTTATGGCCGCTAGCCCAAAACGACCAATGGGCAATCGACGGTCAATAGTCTTTGTGATTGTTTAGTATTGTCGTGTAGCACCCGGTTTTAAGAACAAAATCAGATACACACCATATGTAAGCCTAGGAAGTCAAATCTCACATATAGCTACAAATAAGGGTATTATCGAAAGACAGTGCTTATATATAACTTAATTAGTATAAAGGATATAACCTTAGATAGCAAACAGTAAAAAGACAACTCCGATCTTCTGGTGAAGACTCCAATTCCACAGGGACAACTGACTGGTTGATCATAAGCCTAATTCCTCCAAACTCTAGCAATCTGGTACCCATCCAGGATTTTTATCCAAATATGTGAAAAATAAAGCAAGCGTAAGTACATGTCATACTCAACAAATATAACATGGGGTTCATAAGGCTCAAAAGGCTGACACTGGTTTAGCTGTGATTAACTTTTAATTGTCACAATTTTAGAATAGGAGTAGCAACAAGTTTATCACAAGGTAAACATGAATAATGAATAGCATAAACAGTAATCATTAGTGAGCATCTACATCACCAGTATCATCAGTGTTCATCATCTATTCCGTAAATATTCCAAGACCGCTCGTGACCGTGAGCACAACTGATATAACAGTTTTACACTCTGCAGAGGTTGTACACTTTCACTGTGAGTCGTGATTTACCCTTTCGCCTCAGCCTCTTAACCCACTACCAAGGAAGGTCGGTAGGGTTTACTATAAAGTCTTTCAAAGGTTCATCTAACAAGTTAGGGCCATTAGATTCACTCGGCAAACAGATGTAGAGCCCCCCTTCCTGATGGCACAATGACACGCAACCTATACACATGGGGACAGAGGCCACATTATACCCGATACGTCAAGCCATTCTTACGCCAATAAAGGTAACCACTAACAAGCTAGAAAAGATCCTCATACTGAGCTAAAGCCAGAGCCATGTAGCCCTCATAGTTGTACTATAAGTCCCGAATGATCACTTACAGATAAGTCCTTTGGGAGATGAATCTAGAGCACTATAAAATAGCCCAATGCTTTAGCCCCCTTATTCGATGTTGCTAAAAAGCATCTTTTAATGTTTCTTGCATATTCCATTAATCAAGTTACAAGATCATAGCTTTAGTTGAGCACTAGCATCATACTACCCAATGCAATAACCCATAGGTAATAAAAAATAAGGTACACAGTGGTAGAAAATCCTTAGTGGTAGTCAAGGTAGACACATGCAGTATAAATTAAATGATTAAAGGTGTATAGGACAACAAGGAAGATCCTATGCTATACTTGTCTTAAACTTAGATCCTTCTTCTATTGAATTGTAACCTCTAAAAGACTTCTTCCTGATCACCAACTTCATCTATTTCACCAACGTACTTCTCACCGACTAGACATGATTATAAAGCACCACACAAGCATCCATGCAATCATACATGAAGCAAACAATAGATCTAAATTCAAACTGAACACCAAACATAAAATCGAGATGAAAAATTTGTAAAACGAATCTACGTCTTGCTACGAACACATAGACGCGAAAAGCACTCTAATCAGAGCTATAACGAAAAAGATACATCTACCATAGATCTGTTTCGAAAAGAAACTATAGGCTTTATTTATTTTAACTATATAAAATCATATATATAAGATATTTTATAAATAATATAAATTGAATTAAGTCAAATTTAGATTTGAATTATAAAACTAAAGTAAAACAAATCATATTTTATTTATAAAATCCAGTTGCATAATTATTATTCAAATTAGAGTTTAAGCCTTGAAATTGCAGAAATAGTGACATGATAAACATTGTTACTAACGAGTACATCTCGTTGCAATGAATCTAGCATAACTTGAATAGCTCAAATCAGAGCTAAAACGTAGAAGGTATGATTTAAACAAGATTTCCTTTAATAAAATAATAGAATAAATCTAACCTCCAATTTTAAAAGTTGAAAACATATCTAATAGTAGTATGAACATGTAGATTATGGAATTACAAACCTAACACAAGTTGAATGGGTCAAATCGAAGTTAAAACAAAGAAGATACAACCTAATGAAGGTAGTGGCAAAACTGTAAATAAGTGGAACTTTATTTTTGAAATAAAATAAATCAAATTCTGAATTTTAAAACGACAGAGGGACTGTGGGTACGAATAGAAGAAAGGGCAGGGGCTCTTTAGAGTAAAATCAGGGACGACAGGTTGTAACACTCGGTTTTAAGAACAAAACCAGATACACACCATATGTGAGCCTAGGAAGTCAAATCTCACATATAGCTATAAATAAGGGTAATATCAAAAGACAATGCTTAAATACATAGCGTATTCATATAAAGATTGTAACCTTAGAGTATAGACAGTGGAAAGACAACTTCGATCATCAAGCGAAGACTCCAAATCCACAGGGACAACTAACTAGTTGATCACAAGCCTAATTCCTTCAAACTCTAGCAATCTGGTACCCATCCGAGATTTTTATCCAAATAATTGAGAAATAAAGCAAGCGTAAGTACATGTCGTACTCAACAAATATAACATGGGGTTCATGAGGCTCAAAAGGCTGACACTGGTTTCACTGTGATTCGCTTTTAATGAGTCATCTTTTAGCAATTGGGTGGCAACAAGTTTATCACAAGCCCATAAACACATGATCAGGTAAACATGATTAATGAATAGCATAAGCAGTAATAATTAGTTAGCATCTTCATCATCCATATCATCTATGTTCATCATCATTAACCATTAGTGATCATCTATTTTGTAAGGGTTCCAAGGCCGCTCGTGACCGTGAGCACGGCTGATATACCAGTTTTACACTCTGCAGAGGTTGTACACTTTCATTGTGAGTCGTGATTTACCCTTTTGCCCAAGGCGGCCAACCTCTTGACCCACTACCAAGGAAAGTCGGCAGGGTTCACTATGAAGCCTTTCAAAGGTCCGTCTAACAAGTTAGGGCCGCTAGGTTTCTGTGACCTATGAATGTAGAGCTCCCCTTCCGATAGGCACAATGATGCGTAGCCTATACACAGATGGACAGAGGCCGCACTATATCCAACCCGGAACACACCCCTCTTGCGTCATCAAGGTAACCACTAACAAGCTAGAAAATGTCCTCATACTGAGCTAAAGCCAGAGCCATATAGCCCTCACAGTTGTATTATATGTCCCGGATGATCACTTACAGATAAGTCTTTAGGGAGAGGAATCGAGATCACCATAAAATAGCCCAATGCTCTAGCCCCCTTGTTCCATGATGGTAAAGCATCTTTTAATGTTTATTGCATATTACATTAGTCAAGTTATAAGATCATGGTTGTAGTTGAGCACTAGCATCATACTACCCAATGCAATAATCCAAAGGTATCAAGGTACAAGGTAACAAAGTACAAGGAAATCCTTAATGGCAGTTAAGGTAGACACATACAGTATGAATTAAATTATTAAAGGTGTATAGGACAACAAAAAAGATCCCAAGCTATACTTGCCTTAAAACACCGATCCTTCGGTAAGCTTTAATCTTCAATGTTCTTCTTCTTCTTCTTGATCACCACGTATATCTCACCGACTGGACATGATCATAAAGCACACACACAAACATCCGTGCTATCATACATGAAGCAAACAATAGATCTAAATTAGAATAGTACACCAATCATAGAAAAATAAGTAAAATAGTTTGAAATACGATTCTACGCATCGCTACGAACACACAGTCGCAAGAAGCACCCTAATGAGAGCTACGGTTGAAAAGATACAACTACCGAGAGATCTATTCATAAAACTATTAGCTTCATATGTTTTATTTATATAAAAACATATATAAGATATTTTATAGATAATATAAATTAAGTCAAATTTAGTTTTAAAATATAATACTAAAGTAAAACAAATCATATTTTATTTATAAAACCCAGTTGCATAATTGTTATTCAAGATATGATTTAAACAATGAAATTTCAGAAATAGTGATATGGTAAACACTGTTATTAACACGTAGATCTCGTCGCTATGAATCTAACATAACTTGAATGGACTAAAACGGAGTTAAAACGCAAAAGATATTATTTAAACAAGATTTCCTTTAATAAAATAATATATTAAATCTAATCACAAATTTTAAAAGTTGAAAACACATCTAACAATAGTATAAACATGTAGATTATGAAATTATGAACCTAACGCAAGTTGAACGGGTCAAATCAGAGTTAAAACGAAGAAATTATGGCTAAAACAAAATCGGTGGCAAATCTGTAAATAATTGAAAACGTTTTTTAGAAGTCCACCGAAGAAAATACGCTTTTTAAAAGAACAAGGCGTAATCTGTGAATTGCGCAATGGACCGCGGGTTCAATAATAGAAAAACTCGGGGGCGCTTTTGCAAAAGTAGTAGCTGAAGGGGTATCTTTGCTTTTGGGCCGTCGGATTAGATCTATACGGCCGTGATGGAAGCGGGTGGTGAGAGAGAGAACATGGCTGCCGGAATAGTAAAACCGGCGTGGTGGCGCGCCATGGCCGGCGGCAGAACACATCGGTGAGGCTAGGAACGTGGCCTACGATGCACTATTTTCAGCAGGAAAGACACGGGATGAAAGAGTGGAGCAAGGCGGCCTCACCTAGAGGGTTCCCGACGACAGAGAAGGCACAGAGTCGACGCACGGCGGTGCTGGAGTCCCGACAGTGTACGGCGGTGCTGCTGCTAGCTTCTAGGCAAAACAGCTAGCTACGGAGAGATAGGGAAACGGCATGGGGCACGACTGCTATTTAAGAGGGGTGAAGCAGACTTGCTGCGCACGCCAACGCAAGGATGGAGTCGGCGCGGGCATAGATTTCTCGAGCGGCGGGACTCTCTGCAGGAGCAATGGAGAATCTGGTGTCGTGACGAGGTAGGAGAACGACCTGACGAGTGGGGCTGGCCTATCGGTGAACCAAGGGAGAGAGAGGGAGCTCGCGCGGCTTCGGTCAGGGCCGGCCTCGTGCTAGGCCGCCGTGAAGGAGCGGGCACGGGAGATGGGCTAGCTCGGCAGCTGGGCCGACTCGGGGAAGGAGGGAGCTGGGCTACGGGAGCTGAGAAGGAAGGCCGAGCTGGGCCAAGATCGAAAAGGAGTATGGAGTTTTTTTTTCAAATATCTTTCTATTTTCCTTTCTTAATTCAAACCAGATTTTAAAACATGATCCAAATCGAATTTCGATGTAGTTTCAAGTATACTTTTCAACTCAAATAAAAGTGAGAAATTTTGATAAGTTTTCAAAAAATAATTTTTACAACCTCTTAAAGTCTTTTGTTTTCTAATTCTCTTCTCTTTTCTTTTCTTTTACTTCAAGACCATTTTTTAATTTCATTTGCAAAAGAAATTTAAACCATTTTAAATTTTCAACCAAAACCACTCAACCAAATAAATCAAATGCAAGGGCATGTATGCTCAAACATGTTGCTAAACCTTATGATGAATTTTAATTTAACGAAATTTTTCTTATTTTCCTATATTTCATGAGCACAAAAATCAGAAATAAATCATTTTAAACCTATTTTCAAAAATCCAAATTTTAGGGTGTTACAATTCTAACCCCCTTAAGATAAATCTCGTCCCCGAGATTCGGAAGACGTCGATGGGGAGATAGAGATACTTTGTCTTTAGATTCTTCTTTACTTCATCGTGTAGTTCCATCGTCTGCTTGAACATGGAATACAATTCTTAGTCCTTGGTGTCACCCGAACCTTCTTAGCACAACTTTCTATTGCTAAGGGCATCGGCTGCGACTTCTACTTCTCTAGGTGATAGCACTTCATTCCAATGAGAATATCACAAGCTCAAGACCAACTTAGTGAAGATATCCTTTACATTCTTGTGATCCTTCTAGATGTCACTTTTACTTTCAAGAAGATATTACTTACATGCTCCATACTGGATAACTCTAGATGCATGTTAGGTAGTTCAACTCACGCTTCCTTAATGGACTTAATGAACAAGCCACTTCTTTTCTTCTCGTATAAGGAAACTTTTGTCTGGATCTGGCAAATCTAACTCTTAGGTTTTACTTCAACCTCTTCTTAGACTCCTTCAAACATTTACCTGAGGTCTTTTGATTCAAACTAACTTAAAAATTTCTCCGTTAGCTCTACCAAAATCTTGATGATCTTGGATAAACCTTTATTGAACCTTTAACCAAACCTCATTGAGACTCTGAACTTCTTTCACATCTTTGGGTACCACCACGCTTCCGTTGTGCAACTAGAACGTATGACTCTTCATCTTACAAATTCTTCAACTTGGCTATTCCCCTCAAGAAAAGATAAACTAGGGGACACCAAGCATAGCTTGCACATTCTTCTAGATGAGCTAACTAGTATCAAGATGTTCTGACATCCCAAAGATACTCTTGTGTATGGGCAAGAACAAGAAACCTAAAATTCCTCACGAAATGAAAAATAACAGCATAGTAAAATAGCTGTAACTATCATTTGTTAATCCAATGATATTGTAGCTTATACCATTGGAAAACTTATCAAATCATCCACAACTTCCTTATAGAACACTTTTTCAAATTCTATAGTTCACTTGGTCGAAAACAGTACACAAGAGAAACTGCTCCAAGTTCCAAACAGCACAAATGCATCGCTTTGTGATTTTCGTATCTCCATAACCAAAATAGCTATCAAGCTAATTCTTACGTGCAGAGAAAGATATTGAAGTCTACTATTGTCCAAAATTTTCTCATGATTTTTTTGATCGTCCAAAATCAGAGATATAAGCCAAAGAGTGCAGACTGCTCTGAAAAGATAGGATAGAGGTAATAGAAGAAAACCATAACCCAACTATTTATTGCACTAATCCTTATACCTTAGGTCTATAAACTAAATGAAATTGCGGGAACACCTAATAAAATCATTGTAATCATTACAAAGATTCAAAATAATCATAAGCATAATGACAATTCAACAAGCAATAAAGATGCACAATTCAATCATTGACTCAACTTGCGATATTATCGTCCTCATTGTACTAGGGGTAACAATCCTAAGACTTATATTCAGATTATGCAAGAAGGGGATGAGGGACAGTTCTAAAAGCATATCAAATGAAGGGGTGAAATAAGAACAAGGCTTAAAACAAGCATCAAGGAGGAGATAAATATCAAGGATAGATATATAGTAGAGAAAAAATGTCAAGATTTATAGAACAAGGGTTTTATAGCAATTTCAAAATCTTAAGACGGCCAATTTCTAACTAGGCTTGTGTCCTATAGTCAGCATTGCTCTGATTCCACTTTTTAACACCCCATTTTAAGAACAAAACTAGATATACAACATATGTGAGCCCAGGAAGTCAAATCTCACATATAGCTACAAATAAGGGTAATATCAAAAGACAATGCTTAAATACATAGCGTATTAGTATAAAGATTATAACCATAAAGTATAGACACCGGAAAGACAACTCCGATCTTCAAGCGAAGACTTCAAATCCACAGGGACAACTGACTAGTTGATCACAAGCCCAATTCCTCCAAACTCTAGCAATCTGGTACCCATCCGAGATTTTTATCCAAATAATTGAAAAGTAAAGCAAGCGTAAGTACATGTCGTACTCAACAAATATAACATGGGGTTCATGAGGCTCAAAAGGTTGACAATGGTTTCACTGCGATTAGCTTTTAATGAGTCATCTTTTAGCAATTGGGTGGCAATAAGTTTATCACAAGCCCATAAACACATGATCAGGTAAACATGATTAATGAATAGCATAAGCTGTAATAATTTGTGAGCATCTTCATCATCCATATCACCTGTGTTCATCATCATTAACCATTAGGGATCATCTATTCTGTAAGGGTTTCAATGCCGCTCGTGACCGTAAGCACAGCTAATATACCAGTTTTACACTCTGTAGATATTGTACACTTTTACTATGAGTCGTGATTTAGCCTTTTGCCCGAGATGGCCAACCTTTTGACCCACTACCAAGGAAGGTCAGCAGGGTTCATTATGAAGCCTTTCAAAGGTTCGTCTAACAAGTTAGGGCTGCTAGGTTTCTGTGGCCTATGAATATAGAGCTTCCCTTTCGACAGGCACAATGACGAGTAGCCTATACACTGACGGACAGAGGCCACACTATATCCAACCCAAAACACACCCCTATTGCGCCATAAAGGTAACCACTAACAAGCTAGAAAAGGTCCTCATACTGAGCCAAAGCCAGAGCCATATAGCCCTCACAGTTGTACTGTAAGTCTCAGATGATCACTTATAGATAAGTCATTTGGGAGAGAAATCAAGAGCACCATAAAATAGCCCAATGCTTTAGCCCCCTTGTTCCATGTTGGTAAAACATCTTTTAATGTTTATTGCATATTACATTAGTCAAGTTACAAGATCATAGTTGTAGTTAAACACTAGCATCATACTACCCAATGCAATAATCCAAAGGTATCAAGGTATAAGGTAACAAAGTATTAGGAAATCCTTAATGACAGTCAGATAGACACATATAGTATAAATTAAATGATTAAAGGTGTATAGGACACCAGAAAAGATCCAATCGGAGCGGCTTCAACGGCGAGCGAAGACTAGTCATTGTATGTGGAACGCGCGCGCATGCATGCGACCCGGCAAGGAGCTCAGTGTGGAAGTACGCATTTCATTACTTGTATCGGAGCTTCTCGAAGACGCTCGACGTTCATTGATGTAGATATATAGCCTGCTTATTGTGGCTTGCTGGTCACTGACTCACTGTGGAGCAGCACAGAGGAAAGGAAAAGGAAGCTTGGTTCCTGTGTGTGCGCCTTCGGTGCGCTTGGTTCCTGTGTGTGCGCCTTCGCTGCGCTTTGCCATCTCGATCGATCGCAGTCGATCGTGTCCAGGCCGGCCGACCCGGTTCTCGCTTAATTGCTCGTCACATGGATAAGCTCGACCGTGCCTCCGCTCCACCATCCGATAGATCCACCTGTAAATAAAAGCCTCCTAGAAACCTGGCAAAATTCAACAATACGACAGCATCCACCTTCAATGTTTGTGTGGAAAAAGTGCACAGCATGCACAGTGCAAGTACGGGAGCAGGTACTGTGGCTAATAATAGATGATGGATCTAGGTTGAAGGCAGTGGGAGGATGCAGGGGCGGATCTACAGGGTATGCCGGGTATGCACCGGCATACCCTGCGATCCCAAAAACTTTTACGGTATATATACGTGTATTTTTGAAATAAAAGAAAAGAAACGAACACTTACATGGACGCCCAGCACCCAGCGGGCCACATGCAACGTGACCGCTCAGCCCTAGTGGGTGTGACCGTGACTATGTGACAGAGGCCCACGTGGCCCACGAGGCCATGCAGCCACAGCCACGGACATGTTCCCCTTCGGTCTTGTCATACAGACGCGCACAACACATCGCCGGGCCGCCTGACCGCCGATGCCCTAATCCTCATCCTCATCTGATCGTCCACCGCTGGAGGCCGCGTGCCACACGCCGGTATGAAACCTCATCGACTCCGTAGTTGCTTGTCACTATCTTAGATTCGCTTAGGTGAGATTTATTTCTTTTTCTCTTCAAGTATCTTCCACTCTTCGCCTTCTCATAGAAAATTTGTGTCTACTTAATTTCATTGCTATTTGCTAATATCATAAAATCATCACTCACTCAGGTCCAATGAGATATTGGGGATTTCCCCCGACATCAGAGACAATCGAGACCGATATTATGTCAGTATTTGTCTAGTTGCTTGTGAGAATTCAATTTGTATGAGAAGAATTTGTTTTAATTATTTGGCATTGTATTTTGTAGAATCTGTACAGAGAGCAGGGACATTGCATCTCTTTTTCAGAAGGATGCATAAAGAAGGTGACGGCTACTGCTATTTTAAATCCTTCATTAGATTGTGAGTTTCTTACTCTCTTTTATGCCTATATTTTAAAGTACCAATATGGTGTTTGAATTATTTATTATTTATATTGTAATGTGTGGATGTTTTTAACTTAATCTTTGAATTTAACATTTATCTTGTTATTTTTATTGCAAATGTTCCGAATTATATTAACAAATTCATCTGTTTTTCTCAAATACGCATAAGTATGCGTATCATTGTATTAGAAGGAAAAAATTCAATTGTTACCGAATTGCCAGATGGCTTTACCGAATTTGTAAATGAAAAATTTTGGACGGCATACCGTGAACTAGAATCCTAGATTCGCCACTGGGTGGATGTATGATAGATAGCGAGGTAAAAACAGCCGCTTACACACACATGGTTTTTAGCCGCTGGTTTTAGTTTTCACTAGGAAAGATGGGCAAGCCACGTGTATACAGATGTTTTTAGCAAGGGATGGACACCGTCGAAAATGGTATCATTGTTTCTCAATTTAGTTATTTATTAGTGGTGGTTGCAGCACAATGCTGAGGGAAATAAATAGGAAAGCCAGATTTTATATATTGGTAGATATAAGGATGAAAAAGGGTGATAAATAGTATCACTTTTACGTGAAAACAGTTTGCAGTAAACGAGTTTTTTATATTCTTCTTTCGTCCCTACTTTTAGAAAACGTTTTTTTATTCACCGTGGAAGCAGAAGAAAAAGCTGTCCCTCTGGCTAGGCACCCTAGCTGGGTGTTTGCATTAGGTTAATCTAGCTCTGGACAACCTATTTGTTCCAATGCAATTTGTAGTTACAGGTTCATCATTCCGTGTTTCTATCCGACCTATTTTTTTCTGGAGACATAGTCGTTCGAAATCTGTGAAAAACAAACAGAGCCTAACTTATCTAGTTGGATACCTTTTGGTTGAACGTGCCTACCTAGGTCCAAGATTTAACATGGTGCTCATATTTTTCTAAATTTATTTTATAATTTAATGATATTTTTCTTTTAGTGGTAGGCAATTAGTCAGTCGATAGCGAGACGTATGTGGTGGCCTTGTCAACCTCGAGATTTCTCAGCTTAGCCTTTCGAGGTACTCATAGGAGTAGTGTCACTACTATAGAATGAGCTATCGTAGCACCCTTATCAGAGCCGGTTATTACATAACCGACGGTGAAATTGTTTCACACCGAGTTAGAAGGGCGGCACGGCGTGGAGACCAATTAAACGGGTGGTGAAAAGTTCTATCACCACTAGTGACCCTTGGATGTGGTAGTGATCTTTAGGGTCCGTATCTCCGCGGGAGTATACACCAAGCCGTCTGTGATAGCCCTTATGGCCGCTAGCCCAAAACGACCAATGGGCAATCGACGGTCAATAGTCTTTGTGATTGTTTAGTATTGTCCTGTAGCACCCGGTTTTAACAAACAAAACCAGATACACACCATATGTGAGCCTAGAAAGTCAAATCTCACATAAAGCTACAAATAAGCGTATTATAGAAAGATAATGCTTAATATATAACGTAATTAGTATAAAGGATATAACTTTAGATAGCAAACAGCAGAAAGATAACTCCGATCTTCTGGTGAAGACTCCAATTCCACAGGGACAACTGACTGATTGATCATAAGCCTAATTCCTCCAAACTCTAGCAATCTGGTACCCATCCAGGATTTTTATCCAAATATGTGAAAAATAAAGCAAGCGTAAGTACATGTCGTACTCAACAAATATAACATAGGGTTCATTAGGCTCAAAAGGCTAACACTGGTTTAGCTGCGATTAACTTTTAATTGTCACAATTTTAGAATAGGAGTAGCAATAAGTTTATCATAAGCCCATATAAACACATGATCAGGTAAACATGAATAATGAATAGCATAAACAGTAATCATTAGTGAGCATCTACATCATCAGTATCATTAGTGTTCATCATCTATTCCATAAATATTTCAAGACAAAGGCCACACTATACCCGATTCGTCAAGCCATTCTTACGTCAATAAAGGTAACCACTAACAAGCTAGAAAAGGTCCTCATACTAAGCTAAAGCCATAGCCATGTAGCCTTCACAGTTGTACTATAAGTCCCGGATGATCACTTACAGATAAGTCCTTAGGAAGATGAATCTAGAGCACTATAAAATAGCCCAATGCTCTAGCCCCCTTATTCGATGTTGCTAAAAAGCATCTTTTAATGTTTCTTGCATATTCCATTAATCAAGTTACAAGATCATAGCTTTAGTTGAGCATTAGCATCATACTACCCAATGCAATAACCCATAGGTAATAAGGAACAAGGTACACAGTGGTAGGAAATCCTTAGTGGTAGTCAAGGTAGACACATGCAGTATAAATTAAATGATTAAAGGTATATAGGACAACAAGGAAGATCCTATGCTATAATTGTCTTAAACTCAGATCCTTTTTCTATTGAATTGTAACCTCTAAAAGACTTCTTCCTGATCACCAACTTCATCTATTTCACCAACGTACTTCTCACTGACTAGACATGATCATAAAGCACCACACAAGCATCTATGCAATCATACACGAAGCAAACAATAGATCTAAATTCAAACAGAACACCAAACATAAAATCGAGATGAAAATTTTGTAAAACGAATCTAGCGTAACTTGAACAGCTCAAATCAAAGATAAAACGTAGAAGGTATGATTTAAACAAGATTTCCTTTAATAAAATAATATAATAAATCTAACCTCCAATTTTAAAAGTTGAAAACATATCTAATAGTAGTATGAACATGTAGATTATGGAATTACGAACCTAATGCAAGTTGAATTGGTCAAATCAGAGTTAAAACAGAGAAGATACAACCTAATGAAGGTAGTGGCAAAACTGTAAATAAGTGGAACTTTATTTTTGAAATAAAATAAATCAAATTCTGATTTTTAAAACAACAGAGGGACTGTGGGTACGAATAGAAGAAAGGGCAGGGGCTCTTTAGAGTAAAATCAGGGACGACAGGTTGTAACACCCGGTTTTAGGAACAAAACCAGATACACACCATATGTGAGCCCAGGAAGTCAAATCTCACATATAGCTACAAATAAGAGTAATATCAAAAGACAATAATTAAATACATAGCGTATTAGTATAAAGATTATAACCTTAGAGTATAGACAGCGGAAAGACAACTCCGATCATCAATCAAAGACTCCAAATCCACAGGGACAACTAACTTGATCGTCCGAAATCAGAGATATAAGCCAAAGAGTGCAGACTGCTCTGAAAAGACAGGATAGAGGTAACAGAAGAAAACCATAACCCAACTATTTATTGCACTGATCCTTATACCTTAGGCCTATAAACTAAATGAAATTACGGGAACACCTAATAAAATCATTGCAATCATTACAAAGATTCAAAACAATCATAAGCATAATGGCAATTCAACAAACAATAAAGATGCATAATTCAATCATTGACTCAACTTGTGATATTATCGTCCTCATTGTACTAGGGGTAACAATCCTAAGACTTATATTCAGATTATCCAAGAAGGGGATGAGGGACAGTTCTAAAAGCATATCAAATCAAGGGGTGAAATAAGAACAAGGCTTAAAACAAGCATCAAGGAGGAGATAAATATCAAGGATAGATATATAGTAGAGAAAAAATGTCAAGATTTATAGAACAAGGGTTTTATAGCAATTTCAAAACCTTAAGACGGCCAATTTCTAACTAGGCTTGTGTCCTACAGTCAGCATTGCTCTGATTCCACTTTGTAACACCCGGTTTTAAGAACAAAACCAGATACACAACATATATGAGCCCAGGAAGTCAAATCTCACATATAGCTACAAATAAGGGCAATATCAAAAGACAATGCTTAAATACATAGCGTATTAGTATAAAGATTATAACCCTAAAGTATAGACACCAGAAAGACAACTCCGATCTTCAAGCAAAGACTCTAAATCCACAGGGACAACTGACTAATTGATCACAAGCCCAATTCCTCCAAACTCTAGCAATCTGGTACCCATCCGAGATTTTTATCCAAATAATTGAAAAGTAAAGTAAGCGTAAGTACATGTCATACTCAACAAATATAACATGGGGTTCATGAGGCTCAAAAGGCAGACACTGGTTTCACTGCGATTAGCTTTTAATGAGTCATCTTTTAGCAATTGGGTGGCAACAAGTTTATCACAAGCCCATAAACACATGATCAGGTAAACATGATTAATGAATAGCATAAGCAGTAATAATTAGTGAGCATCTTCATCATCCATATCATCTATGTTCATCATCATTAACCATTTGTGATCATCTAATTTGTAAGGGTTCCAAGGCCGCTCGTGACCGTGAGCACGACTGATATACCAGTTTTACACTCTATAGAGGTTGTACACTTTTACTGTGAGTCGTGATTTACCCATTCACCCAAGGCGGCCAACCTCTTGACCCACTACCAAGGAAGGTCAGCAGGGTTCACTATAAAGTCTTTTAAAGGTTCATCTAACAAGTTAGGGCCGCTAGGTTTCTGTGGCCTACGAATGTAGAGCTCCCCTTCTGACAGGCACAATGACGCACAGCCTATACACTGATAGACAGAGGCCGCACTATATCCAACCTAGAACAAACCCCTCTTGCACCATAAAGGTAACCACTAACAAGCTAGAAAAGGTCCTCATACTGAGCTAAAGCTAGAGCCATATAGCCCTCACAGCTATATTGTATGTCCCGGATGATTACTTATAGATAAATCCTTAAGGAGAGGAATCGAGATCACCATAAAATAGCCTAATGCTCTAGCCCCCTTGTTCTATGTTGGTAAAGCATCTTTTAATTTTTATTGCATATTACATTAGTCAAGTTATAAGATCATGGTTGTAGTTGAGCACTACCATCATACAACCCAATGCAATAATCCAAAGGTATTAAGGTACAAGGTAACAAAGTACAAGGAAATCCTTAATGGCAGTCAAGGTAGACACATGCAGTATGAATTAAATTATTAAAGGTGTATAAGACAACAAGAAAGATACCATGCTATACTTGCCTTAAAACACCGATCTTTCGGTAAGCTTTAATCTTCAATGTTCTTCTTCTTCTTCTTGATCACCACGTATATCTCACCGACTGGACGTGATCATAAAGCACCACACAAATATCCATGCAATCATACATGAAGCAAACTATAGATCTAAATTAGAACAGTACACCAATCATAGAAAAATAAGTAAAAGAGTTTGAAATACGATTCTACGCATCGCTACGAACACACAGTCGCAAGAAGCACTCTAATCAGAGCTATGGTTGAAAAGATACAACTAGTGAGAGATCTGCTCATAAAACTATTAGCTTCATATGTTTTATTTATATAAAAACATATATAAGATATTTTATAGATAACATAAATTAAGTCAAATTTAGATTTAAAATATAATACTAAAGTAAAACAAATCACATTTTATTTATAAAACCAGTTGCATAATTATTATTCAAGATATGATTTCAACCAAGAAATTTCAGAAATAGTGATATGGTAAACACTATTACTAACACGTAGATCTCGTCGCTATGAATCTAACGCAACTTGAATGGACTAAAACGGAGTTAAAACACAGAAGATATGATTTAAACAAGATTTCCTTTAATAAAATAATATATTAAATCTAATCTCAAATTTTAAAAGTTGAAAACACATCTAACAGTAGTATAAACATGTAGACTATGAAATTAGGAACCTAACGCAAGTTGAACGGGTCAAATCGGAGTTAAAACAAAGAAATTATGGCTAAAACAAAATCAGTGGCAAATCTATAAATAACTGAAAACGTATTTTAGAAGTCCACCGAAGAAAATATGCTTTTTAAAAGAACAAGGCGTAATCTGCGGATTGCACAATGGACCGTGGGTTTAATAATAGAAAAACTTAGGGGCACTTATGCAAAAGTAGTAGCTGCAGGGGTATCTTTGCTTTTGGGCCATCGGATTAGATCTATACGACCGTGATGGAAGCGGGCGGAGAGAGAGAACCTAGCTGCTGGAATAGTAAAACCAGCGCGGTGGCGCGCCATGGCCAGCAGTGGAAAACATCGGTGAGGCTTAGAACACGGCCTACGATGCACTATTTTCAACGGGAAAGACACGGGATGAAAGAGCGGAGCAAGGTGGCCTCACCTAGAGGGTTCCCGATGGCAGAGAAGGCACAGAGTCGACGTGCGGCAGTGGTGGAGTCCCGACAGTGTATTGTGGCGCTGCTGCTAGCTTCTAGGCGGAACGGCTGGCTATGGAGAGATAGGGAAAATGGCGTGGGGGGCGGCTGCTATTTAAGAGGTGCGGAGCGGACTTGCTGTGCACGCCAACGCAAGGACGTAGTCGGCGTGGGCACGGATTTCTGGAGCGGTGGGACTCTCTGCAGCGACAATGGAGAATCTGGCATCGTGACACAGTAGGAGACCGACCTGACGAGTGGGGCCGGCCTATCGTTGAAGCAAGGGAGAGAGAGGGCGCTCGCGTGGCTTTGGTCAGGGCCGGCCTGCGTGCTAGGCCGCCGCGAAAGAGCGGGCATGGGAGATGGGCTAGCTCGGTAGCTGGGCCGACATGGGAAAGGAGGGAGCTAGGCTTCGGGAGCTGAGAAGGAAGGCTGAGCTGGGCCAAGAGAGAAAAGGAGTATGGTGTTTGTTTTCCAAATACCTTTCTATTTTCCTTTCCTAATTCAAACTAGATGTTAAAACATGGTCCAAATCGAATTCCGATGTAGTTTCAAGTATACTTTTCAACTCAAATAAAAGAGAGAAATTTTGATAAGTTTTCAAAAATAAATTTTTACAACCTCTTAAAGTCTTTTGTTTTATAATTCTCTTCTCTTTCTCTTCTTTTACTTCAAGACCATTTTTTTAATTTCATTTGCAAAAGAAATTTAAACCATTTTAAATTTTCAACCAAAACCACTCAACCAAATAAATCAAATGCAAGGGCATGTATGCTCAAACATGTTGCTAAACCTTATGATGAATTTTAATTTAACAAAAAAATTATTTTCCTATATTTTATGAGCACAAAATTCAGAAATAAATCATTTTAAACCTATTTTCAAAAATCCAAAATTTAGGGTGTTACAATTCTACCCCCCTTAAGATGAATCTCGTCCCCGAGATTCGGAAGACATCGACGGGGAGATAGAGATACTTCATCTTTAGATTTTTCTTTACTTCATCGTGTAGTTCCATCGTCTGCTCGAAATTGGAATACAATTCTTAGTCCTTGGTGTCACCCGAACTTTCTTAGCACAACTTTCCATTGCTAAGGGCATCGGCTGTGACTTCTACTTCTCTGGGTGATAGCACTTCATTCCAACGAGAATATCACAAGCTCAAGACCAACTTAGTGAAGATGTCCTTTAGATTCTTGTGATCCTCCTAGATGTCACTTTTACTTCCAAGAAGATATTACTTACATGCTCCACAGTGGATAACTCTAGATGCATGTTAGGTAGTTCAACTCACGCTTCCTTAGTGGACTTAATGAAGAAGCTACTTCTTTTCTTCTTGTATAAGGACACATTCCAAACCCTAACAAGGTGATCATTGTAGATATGAAACTTTTGTCTGGATCTGGCAAAGCTAATTCTTAGGTTTTACTTCAACCTCTTCTTAGAATCCTTGAAACATTTACCTGAGGTATTTTGATCCAAACTAACTTAAAAACTTCTCCAGTAGCTCTACCAAAATCTTGATGATCTTGGATAAACTTCATTGAACCTTTAACCAAACCTCATTGAGACTTTGAACTTCTTTAACATCTTTGGGTACCACCACGCTTCCGCTGTGCAACTAGAACGTATGACTCTTCATCTTACAAATTCTTCAACTTGGCTATTCCCCTCAAGAAAAGATAAACTAGGGGACACCAAGCATAGCTTGCACATTCTTTTAGATGAGCTAACTGGTATCAAGATGCTCTGACATCCCAACGATACTCTTGTGTATGGGCAAGAACAAGAAACCTGAAATTCCTCACGAGATAAAAAACAATAGCACAGTAAAATAGTTGTAACTCTCATTTTGTTAATCCAATGATATTGTAGCTTATACCGTTGGAAAACTTATCAAATCCTCCACAACTTCCTTATAGAACACTTTTCCAAATTCAACAGTTCACTTGATCGAAACCAGTGCACAAGAGAAACTACTCCAAGTTCCAAACAGCACAAATGCATCGCCTTGTGATTTTCGTATCTCCATAACCAAAATAGCTATCAAGCTGATTCTTACGCTCAGAGAAAGATATTGAAGTCTACTATTGTCCAAAAGTTTCTCATGATTTTTTTATCATCTAAAATTAGAGATATAAGCCAAAGAGTGTAGACTGCTCTGAAAAGACAGGATAGAGGAAACAGAAGAAAACCATAACCCAACTATTAATTGCACTAATCCTTATACCTTAGGCCTATAAACTAAATGAAATTGCAGGAACACCTAAAAAAATCATTGCAATCATTACAAAGATTCAAAACAATCATAAGCATAATGGCAATTCAACAAGCAATAAAGATGCAGAATTCAATCATTGACTCAACTTGCGATACTATCGTCATCATTGTACTAGGGGTAACAATCCTAAGACTTATCTTCAGATTACGCAAGAAGGGGATGAGGGACAGTTCTAAAAGCATATCAAATCAAGGGGTGAAATAAGAACAAGGCTTAAAACAAGCATCAAGGAGGAGATAAATATCAAGGATAGATATATAGTAGAGAAAAAATGTCAAGATTTATAGAACAAGGGTTTTATAGCAATTTCAAAACCTTAAGACGGCCAATTTCTAACTAGGCTTGTGTCCTATAGTTAGCATTGCTCTGATTCCACTTTGTAACACCTGGTTTTCAGAACAAAACCAGATACACAACATATGTGAGCCCAGGAAGTCAAATCTCACATATAGCTACAAATAAGGGTAATATCAAAAGACAATGCTTAAATACATAGCGTATTAGTATAAAGATTATAACCATAAAGTATAGACATCGGAAAGACAACTCCGATCTTCAAACGAAGACTCCAAATCCACAAGGACAACTGACTAGTTGATCACAAGCCCAATTCCTCCAAACTCTAGCAATCTGGTACCCATCTGAGATTTTTATCCAAATAATTGAAAAGTAAAGTAAGCGTAAGTACATGTCATACTCAACAAATATAATATGGGGTTCATGAGGCTCAAAAGGCAGACACTGGTTTCACTGCGATTAGCTTTTAATAAGTCATCTTTTAGCAATTGGGTGGCAACAAGTTTATCACAAGCTCATAAACACATGATCAGGTAAACATGATTAATGAATAGCATAAGCAGTAATAATTAGTGAGCATCTTCATCATCCATATCATCTATGTTCATCATCATTAACCATTTGTGATCATCTAATTTATAAGGGTTCCAAGGCCGCTCGTGACCGTGAACACGGCTGATATACCCGTTTTACACTGTTTAGATGTTGTACACTTTCACTATGAGTCATGATTTACCCTTTTCCAGAGGGGGCCAACCTCTTGACCCACTACCAAGGAAGGTCGGCAGGGTTCACTATGAAGCCTTTCAAAGGTTCATCTAACAAGTTAGGGCCGCTAGGTTTCTGTGGCCTGTGAATATAGAGCTCCCCTTCCGATAGGCACAATGACGTGCAGCCTATACACTGATGGACAAAGGCCATACTATATCCAACCCGAAACACACCCTTATTGTGCCATATAGGTAACCACTAACAATCTAGAAAAGGTCCTCATACTGAGCTAAAGCCAGAGCCATATAGCCCTCATAGTTGTACTATAAGTCCCGGATGATCACTTATAGATAAGTCCTTAGGGAGAGGAGTCAAGAGCACCATAAAATAGCCCAATGCTCTAACCCCCTTGTTCCTTGTTGGTAAAGCATTTTTTATGTTTATTGCATATTACATTAGTCAAGTTACAATATTATGGTTGTAGTTGAACACTAGCATCATACTACCCAATGTAATAATCCAAAGGTATCAAGGTACAAGGTAACAAAGTACTAGGAAATCTTTAATGGCAGTCAAGATAGACACATGCAATATGAATTAAATGATTCAAGGTGTATAGGATAACAAGGAAGATCCCTTGTTGTACTTGCCTTAAAACACCGATCCTTCGATAAGCTTTAATCTTCAACGTTCTTCTTTTTCTTCTTGATCACCACGTATATCTCATCGACTAGACATGATCATAAAGCACCACTCAAACATTCGTGCAATCATACATGAATCAAACAATAGATCTAAATCAAAACAGTACACCAATCATAGAAAAATAAGTAAAAGAGTTTGAAATACGATTCTACGCATCCCTACGAACACATAGTCGCAAGAAGCACTCTAATCAGAGCTACGGTTGAAAAGATAGAACTACCGAGAGATCTGGTCATAAAACTATTAGCTTCACATGTTTTATTTATATAAAAACATATATAAGATATTTTATAGATAATATAAATTAAATTAAATTTAGATTTAAAATATAATACTAAAGTAAAATAAATCATATTTTATTTATAAAACCCAGTTGCATAATTGTTATTCAAGATATGATTTAAACCATGAAAGTTTAGAAATAGTGATATGGTAAACACTGTTACTAATGTGTAGATCTCATCGCTATGAATCAAACGCAACTTGAATGGACTAAAACAGAGTTAAAACGCAGAAGATATGATTTAAACAAGATTTCCTTTAATAAAATAATAGATTAAATCTAATCAGGAATTTTAAAAGTTGAAAACACATCTAACAGTAGTATAAATATGTAGATTATGAAATTACGAACCTAACGCAAGTTGAACGGGTCAAATCGTAGTTAAAACGAAGAAATTATGGCTAAAACAAAATCGGTGGCAAATCTGTAAATAATTGAAAACGTTTTTTAGAAGTCCACCGAAGAAAATACGCTTTTTAAAAGAACAAGGCGTAATCTGTGAATTGCGCAATGGACCGCGGGTTCAATAATAGAAAAACTCGGGGGCGCTTTTGCAAAAGTAGTAGCTGAAGGGGTATCTTTGCTTTTGGGCCGTCGGATTAGATCTATACGGCCGTGATGGAAGCGGGTGGTGAGAGAGAGAACATGGCTGCCGGAATAGTAAAACCGGCGCGGTGGCGCGCCATGGCCGGCGGCAGAACACATCGGTGAGGCTCGGAACACGGCCTACGATGCACTATTTTCAACGGGAAAGACACGGGATGAAAGAGCGGAGCAAGGTGGCCTCACCTAGAGGGTTCCCGACGGTAGAGAAGGCACGGAGTCGACACGCGGCGGTGGTGGAGTCCCAACGGTGTATTGCGGCGCTGCTGCTAGCTTCTAGGCAGAACGGCTGGCTATGGAGAGATAGGGAAAACGGCGTGGGGTGTGGCTGCTATTTAAGAGGTGCGGAGCGGACTTGCAGCCACACCAACGCAAGGACGGAGTCGGCGTGGGCATGGATTTCTCCGGCGGCAGGACTCTCTACAGTGGCAATGGAGAATCCAGCGTCGTGATGAGGTAGGAGACCGACCTGATGAGTGGGGCTAGCCTGTCAGTGAACCGAGGGAGAGAGAGAGAGGGCGCTCGCACGGCTTCAGTCAGGGCCGGCCTACGTGCTGGGCCACCGCGAAGGAGCGGGCGTGGGATATGGGCCAGCTCGGCAGCTGGGTCGACGTGGTGAAGGAGGGAGCTGGGCTACGGGACCCAAGAAGGAAGGCTGAGCTGGGCCAAGAGAGAAAAGGAGTATGGAGTTTTTTTCCAAATATCTTTCTATTTTCCTTTCTTAATTCAAACTAGATTTTAAAACATGATCCAAATCAATTCCGATGTAGTTTCAAGTATACTTTGCAACTCAAATAAAAGTGAGAAATTTTGATAAGTTTTCAAAAATAAATTTTTACAACCTCTTAAAGTCTTTTGTTTTCTAATTCTCTTCTCTTTCTTTTCTTTTACTTCAAGACCATTTTTTAATTTCATTTGCAAAAGAAATTTAAACCATTTTAAATTTTCAACCAAAACCACTCAACCAAATAAATCAAATGCAAGGGCATGTATGCTCAAACATGTTGCTACACCATATGATGAATTTTAATTTAACGAAAACAATTTTATTTTCCTATATTTCATGAGCACAAAATTTAGAAATAAATCATTTTAAACCTATTTTCAAAAATCCAAATTTTAGGGTGTTACACGGGTTTGTAGTCAAAAAGCTGGAGGGGGTTTTCTACAAAAAGGCCATGGCGAAGGGGTACCAGTTGATCTAGACCATTAGATTAGATATAAATGACCCTGATTAGAAGTGGGGAGGGAAGGAAGGGTGTTGCTGGCTAGAATAGTGGTCAGGGTAGTGGTTGACATCGCCGGCGATGAGGGAGCTCACCCGTGTTCATGAAAACGGCCCTAAAGGCCATGGAATGGTACGAGAAAAGCACAGGAAGGGAGAGGGGAGCACGGTGGATCCATCTAGGGTATCAATTGAAACTGAGGCGATGAGAGTGGGCATGGTGGCTTGGTTTGGTGACCGGTGATGATTCGACAGTGACGCGCGGTCGATAGGAAGCAAGAGAGAGCAAGATAAGGCACCTGGAGCTTCATTACCTCATGATGAAGACTAGAAGGCGGCTCTGATCAACGGTGAGGCACGGTAGTAGCGAAATCACATGCGATAGTGGCGAGCTAGGTTTCGAGCGGTGCGGCGGCTTGTGATAGAGCTCGGGTGGTGGCTAGGTGAGGGCGGCGCTATGTGGGCTTCAGCTTTTATAGGGACAGAGCGACATGGGGGCATGGCAAAGTAGTGCTGTGGTGGCATGGGGCTCTCAGCGGCGTCCAACTCAAGCAGAGTCCCAATCGGACCCGAGGTAGGAGAAGGCGCTGACGTGTGGGTCCCACATGGTAGCAAAACAAAATGGAAAAGAAGAAGGGCGCGCCTTTGCTTCGGCTGGGCCGAAGTTGGGCCAAAGGGTGAGCGCGCTGGGGCTGCTGCCAACTGTAGAGAAGGAGAAGGGAGGAGTGGGCCTGCGGCCCAAGGAAAAAAATAGGGCAGGCCGGCAACTAGCTTTGGGCCGAATAGGAGGGGACAGGGAGAGTAATGAAAAATACTTTTCTATTTTCCTTTTTCATTTTCAAACTGAATTCAAATATGAATCAAATCAAATTTGAATAGGGTTTCAAATACACTTTTTAACTTAATTAAAAATGAGAAATTTTGGTAAGTTCTCAAAAATAAATTTTACAACCTTTTTAAATTCTTTTATTTTCAAATTTTCTTTTTCCTTCTTTTCTTTTACTTTAAAGCCATTTTTAATTTATTTCCAAAAGCAATTTAAACCATTTTGAATCTTGATTCAAAACCACTCAACCAAATAAATCAAATGCACTAGCATGTATGCACAACCATGTTGCTATACCCTATGATTTTTTTTTTCTTTTTCTATATTTCATGTGCACAAAATACAAAATTAAATCAATTTATATTTTTTTTTGAAAAGAGCGATTTTTAGGGTGTTACAATTCTACCCGCCTTAAGTTGAATCTCGTCCCTGAGATTTGGAAGACGTCAACTAGGAGATAGAGACACTTCATCTTTAGATTCTTCTTCATTTTCTTGAGTAGTTCCATCTTCTTGATAAGGATCCCACTTTACTTTGCATACCTGCTAACCTTACTCCAAGTAACTTACCAAACTGATTCCAAGATTTTGACAGGTACCTTGAACAATTCTTAGGTAACTCCAATCACTAGGCCACCTTTCCTTTAATCCCAATTCTCTTTTTTAAAATATCCACCTTCCAACGAAGCCTGATGAATCTCTTGGTCAAAAGGAAATTCTACTACCAATCTTCAAAACATTAATGATTCCGGTCAAGTTGCTCGAACTTGGAATACAATTCTTAGTTCTTGGTGTCACCCAAACCTTCTTAGCATAATTCTCCATTGCTAAGGGCATTGGCCATGACTTTGCATCCTTGAAGTAATAACACTTTTTCAAGTCATAATCAATTTCATTCCAACGAGGATATCACAAGCTCAAGACCATCTTAGTGAAGATGTCATATAGATTCTTGTGATCCACCTAGATGTCACTTTTACTCCCAAAAAGATAGTACTTCCATGCTTCACAATGGATAACTCCAGATAACATGTTAGGTAGTTTAACTCATGCTTCCTTGGTTAATTTAATCCATAAGCCACTACTTTCCTTCTTACACGTACTAAACCTAGATACGATGCTTCTCAAAAGATAGAGAATCTGTTATTCCGATCTAGCAAAGCTATCATATAGGTGTTACTTCAACCTCTTCTTGGACTCCTTCAAACACTTAGCTGAGGTCTCTTGATCCAAATGAACTTAATAATATTTCCCAATACCACTATAACCATCTTCTTATGATCTTCGAAAAACCTTCAATGAACCTCTGATAGAATCTTACTATTCCAAGGAACTCCGAGACACTCTTACATACTTGGGTGAGTTACAACCAAACTCATCATTAACTTTCTTGAGTTCTTCTTCCTATTTTTACCATTAAAAAAACATATCCCAAGAAGAGAACTTCCTTCAACAAAACTCACTTGCTAACTTGGTGAAACCTTGAGATGTTCTGAATCTCCATTGAACCAACAGTAGATGTCCAATATCTCCTTCCTTTGTCATCCATTACAACCTATCCTAGGTATGTTGATGATTGACTCCCAATTGATCATAGCTCGAAGTGATAACTAATACAGGAAAATACTTGAGCTCCTTGATTCAAATAGAAACACATCTTTAGCAAAGATAACTGTGCTTGATAGTGACTTCTCATCCAAAAACATAACATGTACTTTAAAGTGAAGCTCCAGAAGTATGATGCCTTCATCTTGCAACTTTTTTTAACCTGGTTACCCCCTTAAGAAAAAATAAGCTAGGGGACACAAGAAGGGTAGCTTGCACCTTCTTCTGAGTGAGTTAACTATCATTTCTAATATCTAGGAGAACTCATGTGCAAAGGTGTGAACAGACAACTCAATTTCACTCGTGGGAGAGGAAGTTAGCAGCGTAGTAAAATAGCTGTAACTCTCATTTTGTTAATCCAATGGAATTGTAATTTACACCGCTGGAAAGCTTATAAAATTCTCCACAACTTCCTTATAGAACACTTTTCCAAAATCTATAGTTCAGGTAGTCGAAAGCAGTGCACAATAGAAACTATTCTAGGCTTCAGACAGGATCGATGTATTATCTTGTGATTTTCATTACTCCATAACCAACATAGCTATCAAGGTGATTATTGTAGCTAGAGAAATATATTGAAGTCTAATGTCGTCCAAAATTTTCTCATGATTTCTGATCATCCAAACTCAGAGATATAAGCCAAAGAGGGCAGACTGCTCTGAAAGGTAGAATAGGGAAAACAGAAGAAAACCATAACCCAACTATTTATTCCATTAATCCTTATACCTTAGGCCTATAAACTTAATGAAATGGTGGGAACACCCAACAAGATCATTGCAATCATTACAAAGATTCAAATCAAGCATAAGTATAATGTCAATTCAACAAAGTAATAAAGGTGCACAACTCAATCATTGACTCCACTTGAAATACTATCGTCCTCATTGTACTAGGGGTAACAATCCTAAGACTCATCTTCAGATTACGCAAGAAGATGGTGAGGAATAGTTCTAAAGCATGTCAAATCAAGGAGTGAAGATGAGAACAAAGACTTTAAAATAAGCACCAAGGTAGAGATGAATAGCAAGGGTAGAGATATAGTAGAGAAGAAAATATCAAGGTTCATAGAGCAAGGATTTTTGTAGTAACTTCTAAACCTTAAAATGACCAGTTTATAATAGGCTTGCGTCCTATAGTCAGCATTGCTTTGATACCACTTTGTAGCACCTGGTTTTAAGAACAAAACCAGATACACACCATATGTGAGCCCAGGAAGTCAAATCTCACATATAGCTACAAATAAGGGTAATATCAAATCTCACATATAGCTACAAATAAGGGTAATCCTAAGACTCATCTGTCTGAGGATGATATGCTGTACTAAAATTTAACTTTATTCCCAACGAACTATGTACTTGTTGCCAAAAATAAGACGTAAATTGAGTACCCGTATCAGACATAATTTTCTTGGGAACTCCATGTAGACATACTATTCTTTCCATATATAATGCAGCCAATTGGGGTCCATTATAGGTAGTCTTGACCTGTAAGAAGTGAGCAACTTTAGTTAACTGATCCACAATCACCCAAATTGAATCATAACCTCTCTGAATGCGTGGTAACCCCACAATAAAATCCATACCAACTTTCTCCCACTTCCACTTAGGTATCTATATTGGTTGTAGCAATCTTGCAGGTCTTTAATGTTTTGCTTTGACTCTTTGACAAGTATCACATATAGCAACATACTCAGCAACATCTCTCTTTAGTCTATACCACCAATACTTCTCTTTTAGATCCAAATACATCTTGGTACTCCCGGGGTGAATAGAGTAAGCGGACTCATGTGTCTCACGAAGAATTGCATCTTGTATCGCCTTAATCTTAGGTACACATAGTCTTTTCCCAAACCACAGAGTTCCATTATCATCCCTATCGTGCCTTGCCAATCACTATGTTCTTCGCTATCTCTTTCAACTTCGCATCCTGTAACTGGCCCTTACGTATTTCTTGCTCCAGTGTGGGTTCTATCACCAACTCCACTGCATTAGTGACAAAGCCTAAGTTCAGTTGCTCAAATTTAGCACACAACTCACTTGACATAGCTGCCACCTACACCTCCTTAGTGTAACTCTTCCTGCTAATAGCATCAGCAACAACATTCGCCTTTCTAGGATGATAGTGTACCTTCATATCATAATCTTTAATCAACTCTAACCATCAACATTGCTTCAAGTTTAGATCTATCTAGGTGAATATGTACTTCAAACTCTTGTGATCAGTGTAGATATCACTCTTATGCCTAATAAGATAGTGTCTCCATATTTTCAAAGCATGAACCAATGTTGCTAACTCCAAATCATGAGTAGGATAGTTTAGCTCATGCTTTCTCAATTGTCGAGATGCATAGGCAACTACTTTTCCTTCTTGCACCAGAACACATCTAAGACCTTGACGAGATGCATCACAATAGATAGAAAAGTTCTTCCTCAAATCTAGCAAAACCAATACTGGGGCGGTAGTCAACCTCTTCTTCAATTCTTCAAAGTTAGCCTAACACTTTTTAGACCACACAAACTTAGCATTCTTCTCCAATAGAGCTATCATAGGCTTAGCAAGTTTAGAAAACTCTTCTATAAACCTTCTGTAGTATCCAGCTAATCCCAAGAAACTACAAATCTCTTCCACATCGGTTGGTGGTTTCCAATTAAACACATCTCTCACTTTACTTGGATCTACTGCTATTCCACCATTAGAGACAACATGGCCTAGGAAAGAAACTTCCTTCAACCAAAACTCACACTTGCTTTGCTTAGCATACAACTTGTGTTCCCTGAGCTTCTACAAGACCAACCTTAAATGTTCAGCGTGCTCTTCTTCTATTTTGGAGAATACCAATATATCATCGATAAATACCACCATAAACTTATCCAAAAACTCCATGAATACCTTATTCATCAAGTACATAAAGTAGGCAGGTGCATTGGTCAAACTAAAGGGCATAACGGTGTACTCATACAACCCATACCTCATAGTAAAGGCTATCTTAGGTATGTCAGTCGCACAAATCTTCAACTGATGATACCCAGAATGAAGATCAACCTTAGAGAAAACACAAGCACCTCTCAACTGATCAAACAAGTCATCAATTCTAGGCAATGGATACTTATTTTTGATAGTAACTTCATTTAGGGATCGATAATCCACACACATCCTCTGGGTACCATCCTTCTTGTCAACAAATATAACTGGTGCTCCCCAAAGTGATGAGCTAGGACAAATGAAACCTTTCTCCTGTAAGTCCTTTATTTGTTTCTTAAGTTCTTCTAGTTCATTAACCCCCATTCTATATGGATGCTTAGCTATATGTGTTGTTCTAGGTAATAATTCAATAATGAACTCAATGTCATGGTTAGGTGGCATACCTGGCAAGTCATCGGGAAACACATCTGGAAACTCATCCACCACTGGGTCCTCTTTGTTGATGCGATCATCAAGCTAGTTCACTGTGGCTATCGGTTGTGCTTGCACTGCAACCTCGACACTGATTATGTCTCCCTTTGGTGTTGTCAAAGCTACTGCCTTTTCTTTACACTGAATCACTACTTGTTGTTGCTTCATCCAATCCATACCCAAAATAAGACCAATTCCTGCTATTCTCAACACAATGGGGGTCACTAGAAACTCTACCCCTTAAGGATAGACAACGGTAAGAAGCTGGCATACTCCCTCCCGGTCAATTTACTAGCATGTGGTTTTTCATGGCACATAAAGGCATGCTATGGTTTTTAACAAATGCTTATGATATGAATGAATGCGAAGCTCCAGAATAAAAAAGAACAGTGGCAAGAGTGGAATTGACATCAAACATACCGTGCATGACTTTAGGTTCTGCAAGCGTCGTCTCTGTGGACACATGATTCACCTTCCCATAATGTGGTGGCTTCTGGTTGCTATTCTGCCACTAGGGGGTTTGCTGGTTTGGCTTCTTAGGGCAGTTATAAGACATGTGACCCTCTTTACCATAGTGGAAACACTTGTTGGGAGCACTAGGGGCACTGGTCTTCATGGGAGTGTTGTTAGGTGTTCCCTGTCGTGGTGTCTGCTGGCCACTCTGTTGCTAGGGACGTTGATTGTCATTCTGCTGCTGGTAAGGTGGACGTTGCTGGTTCAGGTTGTGATTCCATTGATTAGGTGGTCCCTGGTACCTCTGCTGGAAGTCTTGCTGAGGATTAGTGCGTGGATGAGTGTTGCTTCTAGAGGCCTGTCCCTGAAGCCTTCTCTTCTTAGCCTCCATCTCTTTACGCTTATTATCAATAACAATAGCACGATTCACTAGCATCTAGAAATTGGGGTATGTATTGGACATAAGCTGGAGTTGCAGACCATCATACAGACCCTTGAGAAAGTGGCATTACTTATCAACATCATCAGCCACCTCATTCGAAGCGTAACGTGACAACTGAGTGAATTTGTCATGATACTGAGCTACAGTCATGGATCCCTATTTTAGAGCTCTGAATTCCTCCTGCTTGAGCTCTATCAATCCTTCAGGTATGTGGTAGGATCTAAAATTCTCTCTAAATTCCTGCCAGGTGATAGGAGGAGCATTAGTGGGACATCCATACTCGAATGCATCCCACCAGTCTTGAGCTTCTCCTTGGAGTTGTCCTGACGCATACAACACTTTCTACTGGTCGTCGTATTGCGCTATGTTGAGTTGCTTTTCCACTACACAAAGCCAATCATCTACTTCTAGTGGATCAGTGGCATGTGAAAACATCAGGGGGTGGCCCTTCAAGAATTCACCATGCTTGTCACGCGGCGCTCCACCAATTGGATGATTCTGCTAATTCTGCACCAGAGCTTGCATAAGCTGTGTCTGCACTGCCAGAAGCTGCTCAATAGTAGGTGGAGGCGGTGGTGGTGGATGTGGGGGAACACCTCCATGACCTCGGCCTCTTCCTCTTCTATACATCTGACATCCAACATAAATATTCAAAATTTAGAGATTTCCAAGTCATATGCACTTATAGAGATATAGAATACATTCCAAAAATTTTCTGGACGAGTTCCAACATCAGCAGATCGGTAAAACAGTCATATCTCAAGTTCCCAACATCCAAAATAAGCGTTCTTTACATGGTTGGAAATATTAAGAAATTATCTACAACTTTTATTTAGACCACATGCCCAGATTCTGTTGTTAGGTTACTCAAAAACATAACACAACCGAAACTATTCTATAGGTTCTAGACTTTGCAGAAACTTCAACTTAAAACAGATATATCTCTCAAACAAGATTAGATATAGGTGTGAATCTAGAGGCAATAGAAAGATACTTTAGTCTACTTGTTCCCATAAAATTTCATACTTTTTGGTCGAGTAGATTTAGATTGGCATTAAGATAAGGGCTGACTGCTCTAAAAAACAGATCCGAGAGAACAAGATGTACCAAACCCAACTATTTATTTATTGGCTCAAACTTTAATATTCTTAACTATGGCACTTGCAGATATGCCCACAAGATTCCAGCACTCATTACAAAAATCCAACTCACACATAATCATAATAATAAATCAACTAGGCACACCAAAGTTCACACCACACTACTAGACTCGACTTGACTCAACTTGACCCATGCTACTAACATCTTATTACATAGGAAGGACTCCAACACCTATAGGTGAAATTCATGGGTAAGCTCCTCGTAGATCTTGGCAGATTGAGGCACACCATTTGCTCATCTATCACTTGTCGGTATCCGCCTCCTGTGCCTTCAACTGATCTTCCAGCCGTCGATTCTTGTCTACTAATTCATAGGCATAGTGCACCATCACTTGAGTAGTGGGATCCATGCCTTCAGGGTCCATTATTGCCCATCCCAAGTCAGGGTGTTGGCGAGGGAGGAAGTGATATTGATCTTCCTTCATGTCATCAAAGCGACGACCACGGAGACCCATGTAGGCTACAGCGGCTGCATCTTCTATGCTGTCTTCCATGGTGGCACAGTGAGCGTGATGCACATAGTTCGAGTCCAGCTGGAATGCTTCCTTCTCTCCATCCTAGATGGAGATGCACACCTTGGTCTTCCAATAAGTGTCCTCCATAGGGTGCGTATGCTCGTTGCAGACGTACTCCACAGCTGCGTCCCAATCAACGTAGTAGGTCTGAAGAATCACCATAAGTTGGTGGTGCGAAACAGAGGATTCACACCCCGTCTTGTACTAGCTCTTTGTAGTCCATCCCATGGTAGGAGTAGGCTGATCTTCTTGAATAGTGTCCTCCTCCTCCTCATCATCAGACAATATGACGACCTCCAGTTCTTCAGGTTCTTCTTTAGGCTCTTCTTGGCACGGCTCAGGCGTAGGTGCAGGTGCTGGCGAATCAACTTCTTGCTCCTGTGGTTCCTCCTCCTCACGTGGCTCCATGGACTCATACAAGCCACGAGGCAGGTAGTAGCCTCCGGTGCGAATGTGAGCAGTCTTATTGGCAAGAGGCATCTATAGAATTAGATTTAGTTAGATTAGAAGCAATAATTTTCATAACAGAGTTAGGAAAAAGAAGCATAAAATTTAGCAAATAACAAGGGTGAGATGGGAAGCATGAAATGAGTGAAGCAAAAGTGGCTAAAATGACCATTACTAACTAGCCTTGCGTCCTACAGTCAACATGACTCTGATACCAATCTGTCACACCTGATTTTAAGGATAAAATGGAATGCAAAATCTTATGTGCACCCAAAGATCTGTCACACACATAAGCCAATAAATTATGAATAGTATCATCTCAAGTGTTTATTACATCATGAATAATAAAACATAGTCTTCACATAAATGTAGCAGAAGTATAAAGAAAAATCTCTCGCGGAAGCTCCATATCACAGACGTCAACTAGTTGACTACAAGTCTAGTAATCCTCAGGAAAGTCGTCATTACCGTAGCCATCTGTTACACATCTGGGATTTTTATCCAAATAATGAAAATAAATAAGCGTAAGTATGTATCGTACTCAATGATTTTTTTTTATTTTAACACTTTTTGAAAACTAATTTTAAATCTAACACGGTCGGTTTTTTTTAAACTAACATTTTTTGACGTGCCTATTTCTCTAGCGTGGCCAAATGCATGTGCCGCGCCATGCATGGTGGCGTGGCAGAGGGCTGACGTGGCGGCGACCAGAATCGCTGACCGTTGACAGGGCAGGGCCTGTCGCGCCACCGATCTTGGCGCGGCACTACCGCGCCCTGATCCATGGCGCGGCAAAGTTGAACAATATCGCGAGCGAGCCCCCTGCCCGCACACACCCCTGCCCGCCGACCCACCCCCGCCGCCGCGCAGCGCCCGCCCACACCGGCCCCGCCCGGCCACTCCCGCTGTGCAGCGCCCGTGTTGGCCGCGCCACAAATGCCAGCGCGTCAAGGCCGCCCGCTCCTAAGGTACCTCCCTCTCAATTTCATGTTATTTTGATTATTATTATTTTAGGATAATTAGTGATTTTGGATAATTAGTAATATTGGATAGTTAGGGTTTTATGATTGTTATTCATTTATGATAGTTTGTGATTTAGGATAGTTAGGTTAGTGAATTTGTTTGTGATTTACGTAGGTAGTTTTTAGGTTTGAGGTTTGGATTTTGGGTTTAGGGATTGATTAGGTATTTATTATTTAGTTTATAGTTAGTTATTTAGTTAGGGATTTTGGGTATAGATACTAGTTTACAAATGTCAGTACTTACTAGTGCGTGATACGTCGATTTTGATGACTTCATGAAGTTTCATCAAATGCTTATATTCCTAGTGAAGTTGTTTATGTTACTAGTGCATGATATATCTGTTAATTTTACTTTGAATATATACATGTGCTTTCATATTGCATAACAAGTAGTTCAAATTTTGCAATGCTACATAATGTTAATTTGAATTTTGTTAATTTGAATACTATAACGCTTTGTTTATCAATTTGTAACAGGATGACCCCTCCCACACAGCACCTGTTGTACCCCATTCTTGAGGTGGAGTACGACAACTAGCACCGAGCACACATCTTGAGTGACAACGACGCAGAGGTGGCCTTGCCTACTTTGAGGCCCCGCGCGCACACTAGGGCACACCAATGGGACGAGCGTTATGCGCCGTACATACGGCGTGCTGGCTTCCTCAAGCTTGTCCGTGTTGTCAACTATGGTCTTCCGTCCCTTGACCTAGCACTACTTACTGCAGCTATAGATAGGTGCGAGTGCATTCTTTGTATGTAAACTTTCTTGTAACAAATTTGAGGCAACTAACAATCGTTCTATTCTTATAACAGGTGGAGGCCTGAGACCCAAACGTTCCACCTACCTTATGGCGAGATGACCTTGACCATGCAGGACATGAAGGCTATTTTTGGCCTTTGGCTGGGGGGACTTCCAGTGACAGGGATAGTTGACAACGATCATTAGAGGGAGCTGGTGGCTCAGTTTTCTGGCTTTCTTCCACCAGACGATGAGGCTTCCAAGAAAAAAGTGAGAAATTGAAGCCTATTTAATACTTGCATTGCTTTCCTGTAGCCATCGGGTCTCATGTTCTTTGGTAAATTTTAGGAAAACTTCTGGTGTTTCGTTGTCTTGGATCATAGAGCGCTTTGATTACTTGGACCCATAGCCTAAGGTGGCTTAGATCGACAGGTTCGCTCAAGTGTGGCTCTGGCACTTTCTTGGTGCTTTCCTCTTCCCAGATGCCTCGGGCAACACCATCACCTGGATCTTCCTTAACATACTACACTAGCAGTGGGAGAACATAGTGGCGTACAGCTAGGGCAGTGTAGTCCTGGCATGGACATATCGACAGCTATGTGTTGCCTGCTGTCACACCTCAGGGTATGCGAACCTTGGAGGTTGCTCGTACCTACTCCAGGTTTGGTGTTAGGAACGATGGCCCATTGGGAGGCCACTTAGTACTGGTTTATCGGTAAGTACTTTGGTTCATTATATTCTTTGATATGGTTACATATGATGAGTTTATTAATGGCTAATTCATTATCGTGTTCAATGCAACAATGGAACAGGCATGATACACTCCCTATAGCTCTGTTTATCTGGACGGAATCAGAGTTAGTTAGAGGGAATGTGAGACGCAAGTTCAGGGAGTACATGGAAAGTCTCAACATCCTGACACAGCACCAGGTTATGCTCTCTTTACTATCATACACGTGTCTTGTTCGATCTACACTATATCACAACCTAACTCAATTATGAAATTTTAGGTGCATTGGTGTCCTTGGGATACTCTGGAGCTCTAGTACTATCTCAGTCCTATCACTAAGGACGAGTCAGACGAGTATCGCTGTGACATCCCTCTTATTTTCTTCCATGTGGTCGAGATTCACTTGCCCATCAGGGTCTGCAGATAATTTGGAAGAATGACAGGCTGTCCACCACCGCTTTACTCCACCAACCAAGGATTGCTTGGGTGTGTTATCGATTAATAACAAAGCTACAATTCAGAGGTGTGTGTGGAACAACTAACATTGTTTTGTTGCAGGTATGACCGTAGGAAGAGGTACAAGACCAAGGATTGACATGTGACACACAACGCGCACATCCATTTGTGGCAGAATAGGGTACGACAGCCGGTCCATGCGGGTCCTCCACACGACCAGCATACCTTTGACTGCATTTCTGTAGCATCGAGTTACTGCAACTATGGAAAACACTATGCAGTCAGACGTTTAGTACTGTACCATGAATTCTGAGTTCACCGAACCAGCTTAAATAGCCTTGCCAAGGACACATAGTAACCTTCAGTTAACCATTTTGCGCGAAGTGAGGATGAAAGCGCAAGCAGGTTACTATGGAGGTGGGGCCAACCCCTTGGTAGAGTGGGCCTGGTCGTGTGCTAGACCTGGGGTGTTACAAAAAATGAACTGAAGACAAAGCAGATACGTATAAGATTCTGCCTGCCCTTTGGTACTGTCTATTCCTAAATGTAAGGCGCAAAGTGTAAAGTATGATCTATGCAGGACATACCTATGTAAGTAAGAGTGTTAGACGAACATAAATTGTCGATAACAGATAGCAGCCAAAGGACAGGCACAACCTATGAAGACAATTTTCTGTCTCAGCAACGACAGGAATAACAAATGCGGGTCCATGCAAGTCCTCCACACGACCAGCAATCCTTTTGGTATTAAGTATGTGTACTAAAACTGTCCAACCGCGTTTCTGTACCTAGGCGACAAAAATGTCAAGGATGTCCAACGAAGCAGTGTTTTGGCTTCATGAGTCTAGAGGGCAGGGCCAGGCGTTCTCGTGGCTTTTGTGGAGGTAAACATAAACTTGTCCATTCCAAAAATATTTCTTTAGTGTATTTGCGTTTGGGAAATGCACTAACTTTAACGTCTAATTATGCAGAAGGTGAAGAAGAGCTGCAAGAAGCTAGCTCAGAAGCTGAGCTGCATGGACACTCCTTATGAGGAACTACCACTCCTGGCACAGTCGGGTGGCACGTCTTTAGCCTCTTTGAGGACACCAGCCAGCTCTTCTCAGCTAATGACAGGTGCCACTTCTGCGGTGCGTACACCACCACATCATAGCGATGGGAAGGACCCTACAACCAAGGACGATGAGGATGACGATGATGACGATGACAACCCCCTAGGCTTTCATAGACAACACGACCAGTGGGATGATTGGCCGCAAGATGAGATTGGCATGTCTCAGCTAGGTGGTGCCCCGTTTGGTACCCAAGGAGCCTCATAGGTACTAACAAAGGTAGTTTCTTTAAATACGTATGCTCTATGAACTAACGATCATAAAGAATTATAAGTAATCATGCGTATCATATACTTGCAGGGTATGAGCCGTACGCACCGTCGATGTGACCATATCGACGTTGGCTATACTCCCAATGTGTTGCCAACAAATCCTAAGAGACAGAGACATCCGAGGGATCCTTACACTCTTGGGTCTTAGCTTGTTAGGTCAAACGAATATTGGCGTCTGAAACTTGCGGGGTTATTTGGTTATGTTATGTCAAACTTATGTCAAACAATGAAAATATTATGTGGAAGCTTGTGAACTTGCACACGGACTTCATTTATTTGCTTCATATTCGTTTCTATGTGTCACGGCAGCACTGCCGTCATGATTAGCTTTCCTGGCGTCCCAAGATACTACACAATAGATGAGCATCGAATAACAATTAAGGAACAGATTATATATCCCCACAACCTGAAGATCATCCACTAGGAATCCAAGATCGTAGCTTTATAGTTGCATTTCTATCTATTCTATGGAGCTAAAAAGATAGACAGGGAGGAGGAGGCCAGAAGTCAAAAGCATCTGATGAACTTTCATGATGAGTGTGTACGTATATATCCTATGTGTTGTTTAGGAGCAACACCATGAGTCCATGAGTGCTTGTGATCGATTGATTCACCTATAATTAATGTGAGAGGCGTGTAAGGGGGAACTGAAGACCAGTCATTACGATGGTTAATATGGGTGGCCGTTGAAAGGGAAAACACATGAAACATATATCTGAAACATGGTACAGGTCTCGGTAGTGGGCACAATAGGTGGATGGGCGTGTGGCCGCGGCGAGTGGAGTAGTTCCAAGCACGAGGCACGCTGCCATGATTCTAGTCATAGCCAATTAGTCAGCTACTGCGCCACCATGCATGGTGCGGCACAGGCATTTGGCCACGCCAGGAAAATAGGCGCGGCCAAAAGTGTTAGTTTAAAAAAACTGACCATTTTAGATTTAAAATTAGTTTCCAAAAAGTGTTAAAATAAAAAAAAATCTACTCAACAAGTGTAACATGGGGTTCATGAGGCTCAAAAAGGCTTGCCACAGGTTTAACAACATTTCGCTTTTAATTGTCTCAATTTTAGCATAGGAGTAGCAACAAGTTGTTTTAATCCCATAGTAAACACATGATCAATGTAAACCCACGAATCGCTTACCGTCTATACTCGAGCAACACAACAACATACAAACATCCAGGAGCAATCATGCATAGCAAACAAGGCTATAGACTAGAATAGTACACCAACAACATAAAATCAAGATAAAAATATGTAAAACGAATCTACGTCTTGCTATGAACACATAGACACGAAGATCACGAAAATCAGAGCTAAAACGAAGAAGTTATGAATTAAACAAGATTTACTTTAATAAAATAATAAATTAATTCTAGCCTCGAATTACAAAAGTTGAAAACATATCTAATAATAGGATGAACTTGTAGATTATGGAATTACGAACCTAACACAAGTTGAACGGATCAAATCGAAGCTAAAACGTGAAAGTTATGGCCTATAGAAACTAGTGGCAAAGTTGTAAATAGATGAAAAATATATTTTCAATCTAATCCGAAGGAAACTAAGCTTTCAAAAGAAGAAAACGTATTATGAGAATACATTTTGGACTACGAGTTTGAAAAATGAAAAGCCGAAGGTCTCTTATGCAAAACAGCCGCGAAGGGGTAAGATCTATTTGGGATCGTCCGATCCAGATCGAATGGATGGAATTAGATCAGGAGGAGAAGAGAGAGAGAGAGTGCTATCGCCGGAACAAGGCTGGTGCGGTGGACCTCCATGGCGGCAGCGAGAAAGCTTGCCGGCGGAGCTAGATTGGAGCCTACAGACCATCATAGAGCAAAACGAGGGCTCAGGGAGAGAGAGGAGATGAAGGCGAACTCACCAAGACTGAAAGCAAGGACAGGGATGGACCGACAACTCGCGGTGACTGCTCGAACTCAACAGCGGTGGCGGCAGCGCTAGGGCTATGGCTTTGCTACGACTCAAGCGAGGGCGGCGGCTTGCTCTAGGGTTAGGAGGAGGTGGTGTGCGCAAGGGCCTCTATTTATGGGTAGCTTCGGCGTGCGGGTCACGCCAGGACGCAGCGTAGAGGAGGCAGACTCGGCGGCGTGGTGTGGACTCCAACATGGACACGGGAGGAAGGAAGGGATCGCGTCTGACAAGTGGGCCTAGTGTGTCAGTGAAACAGGCGAGGGAGGAGAGCACGGGCATGGCTGCATGGGCCATCGGCTGGCTGCTGGGCCAAGCGAGGAAGCAAGGGGAGCGATTGGGCCTGCTGGGCAGCGAAGAAAAAGTTGCAGCGCTGCGGCTCAGCTGGCCTTGCTGAGTCGGCCCAAGGCACTCCGCGCGGGGAGGAAAAGAGAGGTGGGCCACAGGGAAAGAAAGGAAGCGGTCCAATGGTGCAAGTGAGGCCAAGCAGGCCAGAACCGAGAGAGGGAGTAAGAGAGAGGTAAATTCATTTTCTTTTTCTTAAACATATTTTTAAAACCAAATTTGAATTCAAATTTAAATCCTCTTTGCAACTTTGATCAAAACCAAACATCACAAAATAATGTGCAGCGACATGTATGCAAAAGCATGTAGGTGGACCCTATAGTTGATTTTAATTTAACAAAAATTATTATTCCACTAGGTTTAAATGCTCACACCAATACATAAATAAATCAATTTAGCTATTTTAAAGTGATACAAATTTTTGGGTGTTACATGCGTGCGTTCTCCTCTCAATCCCCATATATATGTGCAAAAGGTTTAATTTGTTAGTACTCATGGAGAAGATAGATGTCACGTTGTGCCACATGCATGTATGTTCACACCATGCATAATGACATAGCTACTACTTCTGGTACGTACGTACTGTTAGGAATTTAGGCAATTTCATTATCAGTTTAATCTAGAAAAATAACATCAGCAGGTTTGTGATGATATATATGTGCATGTGTATATTTCTTATCAACACTACAGCATGCAGAGATGACACACTAGTGAATACAGTAAAAACACAAAGTACAGAAATCACAGAGATTAGACTATACCCAGCGGAGGGTCCCATGCCGAGGGCATCCGAGGCTCCATTCGCACTAGTTGACATAGTACGTTGCTCGAAGTCACGGACCACAGTCGATGCAGGAAGATGTTCGTAGTGCAGTGCCATGAACGGACCACCAGGAAGAAGATGCCTTGACGTTCTATAGGCAATCACTGAGAAGATGTATGGACGAGCAGTCGCGGATCGCTCCCCAAAAACCTAATCGACGCGCACCCCGTGCAAGGTTCTCTGGCGGACAAGGGTTCCGGAGGCACCTGCTCTTCCGCTACTCCGTGCACACAGAGGTATGGGGGACTGACGGAGGAATTGGATATATGGACGGGAGAAGAGAGGCAGCAGAGAATCCTAGGAGATGGAGACAGAGAGACGGAAGCGGAAGAGACAGTAACAGCCACAATCAGTTCGCCTCCACCATCAAGGGGAGTAACTTCCGTTGTTATGTGGATTAAGTGGCAAAATACTTGCCACGCCCGCCCGCTCGCTTGCCGCCCACCTGCCTGCCTGCCTGGCATGCCCACGGCCTCGGCCTCGGCCTCAGCCCGGCCCGCGCCCACGCCCACAGCCCAGCCCAGCCGGCGGCGGCGGCAGCGCACGCGTGCACGTGTGGCATGCCTTTATCCTTTTCTCAGCTTCTTAATTTAGATGAATAATTTCCAACCATATAAGCTGAGTCAGCATTCAGTCAAAATCTCGTATGGTATTAAACCATGCAACACTTAATGTTACGTACCATAAAGTTTTATTTGATTCATTAAATATTATATGGGCCATGCCCATATTATATTCAGCAATCCCCACCAAACTCTAGGGTTTGTAACAAAGTAGTCTCAGAACCATATTTCTTTTATATACCAGTGTTTCGATGGAGACTGTTAAGTTGAACATCCATCTAGAACAATAGTTTCACTCAGTCACAACTGAACAATGGACTAAGCCTTGAATTGACAGTTTTGTGTGAGGTGAATGTCACTAAAGTCCTTAGCTAATACTGGGCAGCAAAAGGCATCCTCTCTATTTGAAGTATATAAGTCATACTTCAGTCCCTTTCATGAGTATTTAGAGATCACCCAAATCTCATAGACTGTGACCAGTAGTCTGACTCATATAGGTGTGTTCCTCAAAAGATGTTCTGTAGGACAACATCTTTGCTTTGACAAGCCACTTGAAACGCATTAAGGCAAAAGCCAGCCTGCCTTATAGAAAGGAAAGATATGCATCAGAAATGAGTCTTACTAAGGATCTTTCCTCACAATTTACTACTAGCTTGTTTCACCGTCCTACTTCACAGGATCTCCGATCACATAGAATAGGTTACCACTATAGTAAATTTCAAGTGGGTCTCAAACCCATCTCTCTCGATGCACTTTCTATCACATTGCGTGATAGACCCTTAGTGAACTGATCTGCCAGATTTTTAGACGTGTGGACATAGTCCAACGCTATTACTCTAGAGTTTCTCAATTTCCTAACAGATTTTAGTCATCTCTTAACATGCCTTGTGGACTTCATGTTATCCCTAGAACTGTTAACCTTTGTAATCACAGTCTAGTTATCGTAGTTCATAGAAATAGCTGGTATGGGTTTTTCAACAACCGGTAAATCCATAAGGAGATCACGAAGCCACTCAGCCTCAGATCCAGCAGTGTCTAATGCTGTGAGTTCTGCTTCCATTATAGACTTCGTTAAGATAGTTTGCTTACAAGACTTCTAGGAAACAGCACCACCTCCAAGCGAAAACACATATTCACTTGTGGAATAAAGCTCATCAGCATCAAAAATCCAGTTGGCATCACAATAGCCTTCTAGCACTTTTGGATGTCTAGTATAACAAATACCACAGCCCATGGTCCCTTTTAGGTAGTGCATTACTCTCTCAAGAGCACGCCAGTGATCATCTCCCGGGTTTAACACAAACCGGCTCAGCTTGCACACAGCAAATGAGATGTCAGGCCTTGTTGCACTAGCAAGATACATGAGCGAACCAATGATCTGGGAATATCTCAACTGATCCCTTGCTATTCTTTGATTTTTCCACAATAGCACGCTAGGTTCATAAGGTGTAGGAGCAGGTGCATAGTCACTAAACCCAAAGCGACTCATCACCTTTTCCACATAATAGGTTTGTAACAGAGTTACCCCACCATCACCTTCTCTTAGAAGCTTGATATTAAGAATAACATCAGCCTCTCCCAAATCTTTCATCTCAAAACTTTTAGATAGAAATTCCTTCACCTCCTCGATCACTTTGAGGCTAGATCCAAAGATCAATATGTCATCAACATATAAGCACAAAATGACTCCTTCACCCCCACCATACCGGTAGTACACACATTTGTCAGCTTCATTCACAACAAAGCCAGCAAATGTTAAACTCCTATCGAACTTCTCATGCCATTGCTTAGGAGCTTGTTTTAGGCCACATAATGACTTTAATAATTTACACACCTTGCCTTGTTGACCATTTGCTACAAACCCATCATGCTAATCCATATAGATCTCCTCCTCCAACTCTCCATTTAGGAAAGCTGTCTTAACGTCCATTTGATGAACGATAAGACCATAAGAGGCTACCAGGGAACGCAAAACTCGAATTGTGGTCAATCGGACAACTGGTGAATAAGTATCAAAGAAATCCTCACCTTCCTTTTGAGTATAACCCTTGGCCAAGAGCCTTGCCTTGTACCTCTCAATAGTATCATCAGGCCTAAGCTTTTTCTTGAACACCCATTTGCAACCTATAGGCTTGCACCCATAGGGACAATCAACTATTTCCCAAGTTCCATTAGACATAACCGAATCTATCTCACTCCATACTGCTTCCTTCCATAAGTCAGCATTAGGAGAGGAATATGCCTCTTCAATGGTCGTTGGTGTGTCATCCACAAGGTATACAATATAGTCATCACCAAAAGACTTTGCAGTCCTCTGTCTCTTGCTTTTCCTAGTGACTATAGTATCCTCCTCCTCAGGATTTTGCACATAGGGTTCCTCAATTTGTTCTATCGGAATAAAATTTTCATGCTCATGGGGAATTATAAATTCATGACCAGTTGTGCTAGGTGCATTTTTCATAGGAAACTCATTCTAAAAAAATGTAGCGTCTCTAGATTCCATGATTGTATCAACAACCATCTCAGGAACACTAGAGTTTATAATTAGCAATCTATAACCCACGCTGGTCCAAGCTTTTGCTTTTTGTTTATTGTCACATTCACTTTTGCCAAATAACTCTAAGTTCGCAGGTAAGAGAGATTTAATCTCTTCTTCTCCCATTCCTCGAATGGTGTGATTTCTTTGTTCTTTGTGGGCACTCTATTTAGGACATGACATGCTATCAATATAGCCTCACCCCACCATTCCTTAGATAGTCCCGCAGTCTCCAACATGACATTAACCAAATCAGTTAGAGTGCGGTTCTTTCTCTCTGCAATCCCATTGGACTATGGTGAGTATGGTGGCGTCCTCTCATGAATAATTCCATGCACCGCGCAAAACTCAGAAAATTCATTTGAGAAATATTCTCCCCCACGATCGGACCGTAAACACTTGATTTTCTTCTCAAGTTGATTTTCTACCTCAGCTTTATAGACCTTAAAATAATGCAACGCTTCATCTTTTGTTTTTAATAAATACACATAGCAAAATCTAGTGCAATCATCTATAAATGTCATGAAGTATCGTCTACCACCTTTAGTCAATTCGCCATTCATTTCGCATAAATCAGATTGAACGAGTTCTAATGGTGCCAAGTTCCTCGCCTCAGCAGCCTTGTGAGGCTCGCGCGGTTGCTTCGATTGCACACACACCTGGCACTTAGAATCTTTGACTAAGTTAAACTTCAGGATTAAATTCAGATTTGCAAGCCGCGTGAGACAACCAAAATTAATGTGACAAAGTCGTGAATGCCATATATTCGACTCATCCGAAACATTAACATTGTTCACCACTTTATTACACACATCATCAAGCAAAGATAAGCGGAACAAACCTCCGCAATCATAACCTTTTCCAACAAAAGTTCCATGTCTCGACACAACACATTTATTGGACTCAAGAACAATTTTAAAGTCATCGCGACACATCTGAGAAGTGCTAACAAGATTCTTCTTGATGGAGTTGACATGCTGCACGTTCTTTAATAGCACCGTCTTTCTTGAAGTAAACTTCAGAACGACCATACCAGCACCAAGAACACACGCATGCGAACCGTTTCCCATCAGCAAGGCTCCACTTCTACCGGCCTGATAGGAAATAAACAAAGAAACATCAGCACACACATGAATATTAGCACCACTGTCCATCCACCACTTAGGTGAAAGACAAACTAAAAGAACAAAAGGTAAAGAATTACCATACCCAGATGTTCCTCCTTCAGTCTTGCTAATTACCATGTTGGCTGATTTCTTTTCTTGCTTATATTTGCGGTCTGGGCACGCACTTGCCCAATGCTCATCACTCCCAAACAAAGCATCCTCCACCTTTCTTGTTGTTTTTCTTCTTAAACTATGCAGTCTGCTTAGGCTTTGCATTGTTGTTCTCTTGCATGTTCTTCTTCTTTTTATTATGAGATGCAAATGAGTTTTTCTTCTGCACCATATTGGCAGCGGAAGACTCAACTCCTTTTCCACGGTTGTCTTTTGCTCTCGCCCTCTCCTCAACATCAAGAGATCCAATAAGCTCAGCCATGCTAAACTCTTGTCTCTTGTGTTTTAGAGAAGTAGCAAAATCCCTCCAAAAAGGTGGCAGCTTAGCGATTATACCTGTCGGTGTTTCAGACCGGGGTGTCCTCAACCAACTAGTGAATTTATCCTGCGTGTTCCCGATTCCAGATGGTGATGCAAAGAGATACAAGGTTTATACTGGTTCGGGCAATTCGAGCCCTATGTCCAATCTGGGAGATCGATCTTGTATTCCTTGCACCGAAATGCTTGTAGTAGGGGGTTACAAGCTAGGTGAGAGAGGGAGCCAGTCCCAGGTCTCGGCGAGGTGTGGTGTGGGCTGCTTGAGACGTTGCTCTCAGGTGGCTGGGAAGTGTGTGTTATAGGGCGTTGTTCTTCGTGAGTGCCTGTGCGCGTGAGGGCCAGTGTCGTTCCGTTTTTAGAAACGGCCCTGGCTGCTTCCTTTTATAGCCGCAAGGAGGGAGCCAGGAGTACATGAGAGAGCTACATGTGGAGCTTTAGCGAGGAAGGAAGATCTAGTACTGTGGCCTATTCCTGTAGCAGCACAGTGTCAGGAATGGCAATTGGTACTTGATCACTTGTGCGTCATGCCGGCCATGCCCGAGGCTGTTGAAGTCATAGGGGTCCTCGTTGACGTCTAGTCAGCATGGCCTCCGTTGTAGGTGACATGCCGTGCCTTGTGAATTTTTGACTTGGTGGCGCGCCGAGGCCTGGCAGGTGTTTGTGGCTGACTACGCCAAAGCCTGATTTGCCGAGGCCTGGGAGGTGACCTGAGTATGATGCGGGGGCCTCGGTGGTCAGCGTCGTACCCGGTTTAGGTGGAAAAGTGCAGGGCACGTGGCCGCAGGGCATGGTAACCCCTGCACCGTTAGTAAGGGATGGTAAAAAGGAGATTTGACCGTTGTCCCGTCGCTCCTATTGCTGTACCCTACCGGTCGTGGCTAACATAGTGGGTGCATTCAGGCGCATTAAATGGATGGGATAGCCTGCCAGAGGGACGGCCTCGGCGAGACGGCCTTGGCGGGGCGAATCGGAGAATCGGCCTCTGCGAGGGGGCCTTGGCGAGACGGCCTCGGTGGGGCAAATTAGAGAATCGGCCTCGGTGAGTGGGCCTCGGCGAGGGGCCTCGGCGAGGCAAATCGGAAAATCGGCCTCGGCCAGAGGGCCTCGGCGGGGCGAATCGGAGAATCGGCCTCGGCCTCGGCGAGAGGGCCTCGGCGAGAGGGCCTTGGCGAGGGGCCTCGGCGGGGCAAATCAGAAAATCAGCCTCGACGAGAGGGCCGCGGCAAGAGGGCCTTGGCGGGGCGAATCGGAGAATCGGCCTCGGCGGGGCAAATCGGAAAATCGGCCTCGGCGAGGGGGCCTCGGCGAGACGGCCTCGGCGGGGCGAATTGGAGAATCGGCTGAGGCCTCGTTGTTGTCCTTCGGCTTTGATATTTGTAAGGTCTAAGCAATCTTTTCGGTTCTTGCTTAGGGTACCCCTTTTTATGGTATCCGACAATACCGCCGGCTATAAACTTGTCGGGCAACAGACATGAGAAATGTTCTAGTTCCTTCGCTAGCGCCTGTATCTCATGAGCCTATTCGACTACATAACGGTTTTCAACCATTTTATAGTCATATAGCTGCTCCATAAGGTACAGCTCACTGCCAGCATCAGAAACCCCAAACTTTGCCTCAAGAGCATCCCATAACTCTTTACCTGATGTGCAAGATATATAGTTTTTCTCATACTTAGGATGAAGTGCACTAATCACGACGCCTCGAAACAGGTTATCGACAACCAAGAACTTTTGCTCCCCTCAGGAGTAAACTGTTTAGGCTTCCCCTATGCGGCGTGATAGCAGTTCATCGCAGTCAACCACAATACCATCTTGGCATGCCATATTATGAAATTCTTGCTATCAAAATTACTTGCCTTCAAAGCAGTAGCAAAACCACTAACAGAAAATTGCCTAACATTAGGTTTTTAGATTGTTAGGAATTTAGGAAATTTCATTATCAGTTTAATCTAGAAAAATAACATCAGTAGGTTTGTGACCATATATATGTGCATGTGTATATTTCTTATCAACACTACAGCATGCAGAAATGACATACTGGTGAATACAGTAAAAACACAAAGTACAGAAATCATAGAGATTAGACTGTACCCAACGGAGGGTCCCATGCCGAGGGCATCGGAGGCTCCATTCGCACTAGTTGACATAGTGCGTTGCTCGAAGTCGCGGATCACAGTCGATGCAGGGAGATGTTCGTAGTGCAGTGCCACGAACGGACCACCAGGAAGAAGACGTCTTGACGTTCCGCAGGCAATCACCGAGAAGAAGATGTATGGACGAGCAGTCGCAGATCGCTCCCCAAAAACCTAATCGCTGTGCACCCCGTGCAAGGTTCTCTGGCGGACGAGGGTTTCGGAGGCACCTGCTCTCCCGCTACTCCGTGCGCGCAGAGGTACGGGACGGAGAAACCAGAAGGCTGCAGAAGTGTGGTTATCTCAGGGAGTAGTTACGGAAGGACTTGTTCTGGACTGATGGAGGAATCGGATATATGGACAGGGAGAAGAGAGGCAGTGGAGAATCCTAGGAGACGGAGACGGAGACGGAGAGACGGAAGTGGAAGAGACAGTAACAGGCGTAATCAGTTCGCCTCCACCAAGGGGAGTAACTCCCGTTATTATGTGGATTAAGTGGCAAAAGACTTGCCACGCCCGCTCGCCGCCTGCCTACCACGTCCACGGCCCGGCCAGCGGCGGCGTTGCGCGCACGCGTGTGGCACGCCTTTATCCTTTTCTCAGCTTCTCAATTTAGATGAATAATTTCCAACCATATAAGCTGAGTCAGCATTCAGTCAAAATCCCGTATGATATTAAACCATGCAACACTTAATGTTACGTACCATAGAGTTTTATTTGATTCATTAAATATTATATGGGCTAAGCCCATATTATATCCAACACGTACTCTCCGTATCCCAAATTATAAGTCATTCTAATTTTTTAGAGTTTAAGGATCTTAAGTTTGACTAAAATTATAAAGATTTATAATATCAAATAAACATACTATAAAAATATAATTAATGAAGAACCTAATGATACTTATTTGAAATCATAAATATTATTATTGCCTTATTGGATACATGGGGGACGAGAGTTTATGTATATAATAAGAAGCTTCATTATCATGCATGGCCAGACGATCATAGCAGTGGACCAAACGAACTAAGTCCTCCACTGGCTAGTGTCTTGTTGGGGGAGAACGTGATCGCGTTCTTAAGCACGAATATAATATCATCGGATAACTTAAATTCAACAATACTCCATACGTTCTAAATTGTAAGTCATTCTGGCTTTTAATTTTGGTACATACATTTTTCTACGTACCTCGATATATATTATGTATATATACATAGTAATTGCTATGTATGTAGAAAAAACAACTTGCAATTTGAAATGAAGGGTATAATATGTGTTGATTGCATTGTTTGCTTGCTTCAATAATTATGTTGGGCATCTTATCTTACTATTACTAATTAGAGGCCCCAACGGAGGCACATATTAACTCTCACCAGACGCGCTAGGAAAAAAGATAAATCCTAGATATTCTCACAAAAATCAGAAACATCTGGCCTTTAATTTGATAGACTCTAATCATTATCTTCGATAATAGCCATTAGATCTATTGTAATTTATAAAAAAATTACCCACCTCTACTATTATGAAAAATACTTAAAGTAACCTCCTAATTGTGCATATAAATTATCCACATCTGCCATTAAGAAAGATAATTGAAAATAACCCCCTAAATTTGTATATAAATCACCCACACTTATCATTATGAAAAATAATTCAGAATAACCCCATAAATTTGTATCTAAATTACCCATTTTGTTATTATGAAACATAGTTCATAATAACCCCCTCACATTCCATCTAAATTATCCACCTCTCTCAAATCTATACGCAAATACTAATATACGCTATTAAAAAATCTATATTCATAAAGTATGAGACATATATATTTCTACGTTACAAACTTCTAGAAATATAAAATTAAGTAATCACTCACAATGCTAGGTTTGATCATGTATATACGAGATAGATATATTTTTAATTACAAACTTCTATGTGAAATTAAATAACCAAAAAGCTATGTTTGACCATGTATACTAAGTAGACATATATACATTAGGATAAATATTTATTTTAATAGCTTATAAGCATGGAAAATGTTTAATTAACGAACCACATAGCAATAACATAACACCGGCAATTCCCTTTGAATAATATTAATACTCCATAATCATGAATTTCATAAGTTATTTTTAAATAACTTTATACATTTTAACTAAAACATTATTATGTCATATCAATATTGGAAATTTAATTTTTACAACTCTATGATATATAAAATAATACTACACACATATAATTCTGTGATATAACAATTCAACAAGTTCGGTGCTAGGGTGCAATCTGAGTTTCAACTTAATTAACATGCGAAAAACAATGTTACTAAGACCTAAACTCTTTTTAATAAAAAATTTTTGAATAAAAAATAAAAAACACTAGAGTTTCTACTTAACACGTGGAAAGAATTGTACAACTAGGTTACAAGTCGAAAGCTAAATTATAATTTGTGAAATGGAAGCAATAAGAGTTTATATATTTTATGGTTAGGTTTAAACTAAATGCAGGCCATGCTGCAAAAAATATAAATACTAGAAATGCTAACTAGAGGTCCTTAATGGAGCCTCCACTTTAATCCTCACGAGACACCATAGGAAAATAAAAGATAGATCTTAGAAATTTCTCACAAAAATGTGAAACATTTAACCATCAATTTGGTATAACCAAATCACCATTGATAATGATAGCTATTGGATCAATTTTATTTTCTAAATAATTACCCACTTCTGCTATTACATAAAACAACAAAAAATAACTCATGACTCTATATTTAAACTACAAACATATGCCATTAAGAAACATGATTTAAAGTAGACCTAAATTATCATCTAATTACCCATGTACTCCTATTACAATAAATAATTTATGTAACCCAATTCTCATCTCATTACTAAGAAAATTAAATATGCTCTCAATTCTACATCTAAAAGATAATCTATATCTTCTATGAAAAATTGTTTAAATAACCATAGAGCACGTAGATGTTTGTACATTGCCCACTTCTATCAATATTACTATATTAAGATTTAACTAATGTAAGCATACACATTGTGTCAGCATGTATGAGTGATAAATATATATGTCATGTTTCATCAGCAACATATTTCATTAACAACTCATATACTAATGGTGTTAACAAAATTTTCTAAAACCATATTAGTAACCATGACATAACTTATATAGATTGTTACTTTATCTATATTTATATATTTTAACTAAATGTTTGACACATCTATATTGATAGTATAACCATAATTGCACGTATAATTCCATGATCGGAAAATTAAATCATCTTAAGAATTGTGGGAGACTAGTGATGACTATATTTTTTTGCCCTTTAATATTACTCTAGAGTAATTTGATCATTATAAGGCTTAAGGATTTAAAATTCTCTTGAGGTTAGTGCACTGCTAGCCCCATTAGAGATCTCATTTCAAGCTCTATCACTTATCTTAATTAAGTGACCTGGAGCATGTTTCAAATGATTGCATATGCTATTGTAGTATTTAATTAGGAATATACTATACGACCTAAAATGCTTATTTTAAAACAGTCCAAAATGTGAGTTAGTAAAAGATACAATAAGCACAAGAGTTTTTACTTGAGGAAAAAATTCTATAGCAGTCAAATAAAAATAAAATTAAAAAAAATCAAAACTCAGATTCATGACTTAATATATGTGATGCAACAAAGGTCACCATGGTTAATGGAAAGATTTCAAACTAATTGCACATTAAATATACAAGGTGCCATGCAAAGTAAAAGTATGAATATGCATACAAACTATACAATTCAGTCCCTTGCAAAAAAAATTTAATATGTTTACGATCATTAGATACAGACAACAAAGTATCTATTATGTCAATTTTGTAGAAAATAACAAATAAACACATACAATTTAATATAAATATTTTTTTATTAATCAAATAAAATATATTAATCGTACATCTTTAAAATTATAGCCCGTGCAAGAGCACGGGTTGATGGACTAGTATAGCATATATGCATACATACTTGCAATTAAAGTTGATGATGCAGGCTAGATCAAAACTTGCCGCCGGAATAATGAAAATTCAAATGGCTTCATCAGGCTTTTATTTACACGAATTACCTAGTTTTTCGCTGTTGCCTTCAGGAATTGAAGTCGTGATGTGCCGGTATAGCTCAACTGCCTTCCATGCATCTAGTGGGTGCAATAGCACATTAAAGACAGCTAGCAGCTCCGGCCATATTGTCTCTATCTTGACTAGAGATAAGGGATACAATGTTGGGTGATGAAGCAACAGCAATAGGTAATTAATCCCCTTTGATCCCACATTCCCACACCATGGATGATATCGAGAACAAACCATGGAAGCAAGCTCTAGTATATCTATATCTATATATATGAGTGTAGATTTTCTAGGACGGGGTGTAGCTACGCACCCTTTGCAATATCCAGACAAAATAATTGCAATATCCGCTAGGAACACTTAAACATGCAGATGAAACACCTATAACATCTACTTGAAACACCCTCTGCAACATCTCGCTTGAAACACTTACAACATTTAGATAAAATAATTGTAATATCCGCTGTGAAACACCTTTAAAACACATGCAACACTATGCACTTATTACTATTGAAACATGTTTGGATTACTGTTGGAACATAGGGTGCACAGCTACACCCCGTTGCACGCTAATATTTCCATGGATATATATCTATATCTATATCTCTTTAGATATAGATAAATACACCTACAGACAGACAGGGTTATTCGATGCTTGCATATATACATGCCTTTGAATTATTTATTGTACCGGTCAACAGAAAATTTCCAATCGCGGCTTCAACGGCGAGCGAAGACTAGTCATTGTATGTGGAACGCGCGCACATGCATGCGACCCGGCAAGGAGCTCAGTGTGGAAGTATGCAGTTCATTACTTGTATCGGAGCTTCTTGAAGACGCTCGACGTTCATTGATGTAGATATATAGCCTGCTTATTGTGGCTTGCTGGTCACTGACTCACTGTGGAGCAGCACAAAGGAAAGGAAAAGGAAAAGGAAGCTTGGTTCCTGTGTGTGCGCCTTCGCTGCGCTTTGCCATCTCGATCGATCGCAGTCGATCGTGTCCAGGCCGGCCGACCCGGTTCTCGCTTAATTGCTCGTCACATGGATAAGCTCGACCGTGCCTCCGCTCCACCATCCGATAGATCCACCTGCAAATAAAAGCCTCCTAGAAACCTGGAAAAATTCAAGAATACGACAGCATCCACCTTCAATGTTTGTGTGGAAAAAGTGCGCAGCATGCACAGTGCAAGTTCGAGAGCGGGTACTGCAGCTAATAATAGATGATGGATCGAGGTTGAAGGTGGTGGGTGGATGCAGGGGCGGATCTATAGGGTATGCCGGGTATGCACCGGCATACCCTGCGATCCCAAAAACTTTTACGGTATATATACGTGTATTTTTGAAATAAAAGAAAAGAAACGAACACTTACATGGACGCCCAGCACCCAACGGGCCACATGCAACGTGACCGTTCACCCCTAGTGGGTGTGATCGTGACCACGTGGCGGAGGCCCACGCGGCCCACGAGGCCATGCAGCCACAGCCCTGGACACGTTCCCCTTCGATCTTGTCGTACAGACGCGCACAACACATCGCTGGGCCGCCTGACCGCTGATGCCCTAATCCTCATCCTCATCGGATCGTCCACACCGCCGCTGGAGGCCGCGTGCCACACGCCGGTATGAAACCTCATCGACTCCGTAGTTGCTACTCACTATCTTAGATTCGCTTAGGTGAGATTTATTTCTTTCTCTCTTCAAGTATCTTCCACTCTTCGTCTTCTCATAGAAAAATTTTGTCTACTTAATTTCATTGCTATTTGCTAATATCATAAAATCATCACTCGCGCAGGTGCAATGAAATATTGGGGATTTCCCCCGACATCAGAGACAATCGAAACCGATATCATGTCAGTATTTGTCTAGTTGCATGTGAAAATTCGATTTGTATGAGAAGAATTTGTTTTAATTATTTGGCATTGTATTTTGTAGAATCTGTTCAAAGAGCAGGGACATTGCATCTCTTTTTCAGAAGGATGCATAAAGAAGGTGACGGCTACTGCTGTTTTAAATCCTTCATTTGATTGTGAGTCTCTTACTCTCTTTTATGGCTATATTTTAAAGTACCAATATGGTGTTTGAATTATTTATATTGTAATGTGTGGATGTTTTTAACTTAATCTTTGAATTTAACATTTATCTTGTTATTTTTATTGCAAATGTTCCTAATTATATTAAAAAATTCATCTGTTTTTCTCAAATACGCATAAGTATGCGTATCATTGTATTAGAAGGAAAAAAATTCAATTGTTACCAAATTGCCAGATGGCTTTACCGAATTTGTATATGAAAAATTTTAGACGGCATCCCCTGAACTAATCCTAGATTCGCCACTGGGTGGATGTAGGATAGATAGCGAGGTAAAAACAACCGCTTACACACACATGGTTTTTAGCCGCTGGTTTTAGTTTTCACTAGGAAAGATGGGCAAGCCACGTGTATACAGATGTTTTTAGCTAGGGATGGACACCGTCGAAAATGATATCATTGTTTCTCAATTTAGTTATTTATTAGTGGTGGTTGCAGCACAATGCTGAGAGAAATAAATAGGAAAGCCAGATTTTATATATTGGTGGATATAAGGTTGAAAAAGGGTCATAAATAGTATCACTTTTACGTGAAAACAGTTTGCAGTAAACGAGTTTTTTATATTCTTCTTTCGTCCCTACTTTTAGAAAACGTTTTTTTTTTCACCGTGGAAGCAGAAGAAAAAGCTGTCCCTCTGGCTAGCCACCCTAGCTGGGTGTTTGCATTAGGTTAATCTAGCTCTGGACAACCTATTTGTTCCAATGCAATTTGTAGTTACAGGTTCATCATTCGGTCTTTCTACCCGACCTATTTTTTCAAGAGACATAGTCGTTCGAAATCTGTGAAAAAACAAATAGAGCCAGCTTATCTAGTTGGATACCTTGTGGTTGAACCTGCCTACCTAGGTCCAAGATTTAACATGGTGCTCATATTTTTCTAAATTTATTTTATAATTTAATGATATTTTTCTTTTAGTGGTAGGCAACGTGTCAGTCGATAGCGAGATGTATGTGGTGGCCTCGTCAACCTCGAGATTTGTCGGCTTAGTCTTTCAAGGTACTCATAGGAGTAGTATCACTACTATAGCACTCTTATCAGAGCCAGTTATTACATAACCGACGGTGAAATTGTTTCACACCGAGTTAGAAGGGCGGCACGGTGTGGAGATCAATTAAACAGGTGGTGAAAAGTTCTATCACCACTAGTGACCCTTGGATCTGGTAGTGATCTTTAGGGTCCGTATCTCCGCGGGAGTATACACCAAGCCGTCTGTGATAGCCCTTATGGCCACTAGCCCTAAACGACCAATGGGCAATTGACGGTCAATAGTCTTTGTGATTGTTTAGTATTGTCCTGTAGCACCCGGTTTTAAGAACAAAACCAGATACAAACCATATGTGAGCCTCGGAAGTCGAATCTCACATATAGCTACAAATAAGGGTATTATTGAAAGACAATGCTTAATATATAACGTAATTAGTATAAAGGATATAACCTTATATAGCAAACAGCAGAAAGACAACTCCGATCTTCTGGTGAAGACTCCAATTTCACAGGGACAACTAACTGGTTGATCACAAGCCTAATTCCTCCAAACTCTAGCAATCTGGTACCCATCTAGGATTTTTATCCAAATATGTGAAAAATAAAGCAAGTGTAAGTACATGTCGTACTCAACAAATATAACATGAGCTCCATGAGGCTCAAAAGGCTAACACTAGTATAGCTGCGATTAACTTTTAATTGTCACAATTTTAGAATAGGAGTAGCAACAAGTTTATCACAAACCCATATAAACACATGATTAGATAAACATGAATAATGAATAGCATAAACAGTAATCATTAGTGAGCATCTACATCATCAATATCATTAGTGTTCATCATCTATTCTGTATATTCCAAGACCGCTCGTGACCGTGACCACGGCGGATATATAAGTTTTACACTCTACAGAGGTTGTACACTTTTCACTGTGAGTCGTGATTTACCCTTTCGTCGTAGCCTCTTAACCCACTACCAAGGAAGGTCGGTAGGGTTCACTGTGAAGCCTTTCAAATGTTCATCTAACAAGTTTGGGCCATTAGATTCACTTGACAAATAGATGTAGAGCCCCCCTTCCCGATGGCACAATGACACACAGCCTATACACAAGGGGACAGAGGCCACACTATACCCGATTCGTCAAGCCATTCTTACACCAATAAGGGTAATCACTAACAAGCTAGAAAAAGTTCTCATACTAAGCTAAAGCTAGAGCCATATAGCCCTCACAGTTGTACTATAAGTCATGGATGATCACTTACAGATAAGTCCTTAGGGAGAGGAATCTAGAGCACTATAAAATAGCCCAATGCTCTAGCCCCCTTATTCCATGTTGCTAAAAATCATCTTTTGATGTTTCTTGCATATTCCATTAATCAAGTTACAAGATCGTGGCTTTAGTTGAGCACTAGCATCATACTACCCAATGTAATAACCCATAGGTAACAAGGAACAAGGTACACGGTGTTAGGAAATCCTTAGTGGTAGTCAAGGTAGACACATGCATTATGAATTAAATGATTAAAGGTATATAGGACAACAAGGAAGATCAATGCTATACTTGCCTTAAACTCATATCCTTCTTCTATTGAATTATAACCTTCAAAAGATTTCTTCTGGATCACCAACTTCTTCTATTTCACCAACATACTTCTCACCAACTGGACATGATCATAAAGCACCACACAAGCATACATGCAATCATACATGAAGCAAACAATAGATCTAAATTAGAACAGTACACCAAACATAAAATCGAGATGAAAAGTTTGTAAAATGAATCTACGTCTCGCTACGAACACACAGACATGAAAAGCACTCTAATCAGAGCTATAACGAAAAAGATACATCTACTGATAGATCTGTTTCAAAAAGAAACTACATGCTTTATTTATTTTAACTATATAAAATCATATATATATAAGATATTTTATAAATAATATAAATTGAATTAAGTCAAATTTAGAGTTGAATTATAAAACAAAGTAAAACAAAGCATATTTCATTTATAAAATCTAGTTGCATAATTATTATTCAAATTAGAGTTTAAGCCATGAAATTCCAAAAATAGTGATATGATAAACATTTTTACTAACACGTAGATCTCATTGCAATGAATCTAGCGCAACTTAAACAGGTCAAATCAGAGCTAAAACATAGAAGGTATGATTTAAATAAGATTTCCTTTAATAAAATAATAGATTAAATCTAACCTCAAATTTTAAAAGTAGAAAACATATCTAACAGTAGTATGAACATGTAGATTATAGACTTACGAACCTAACACAAGTTGAACGGGTCAAAACGGAGTTAAAACGGAGAAGATACAGCCTAATGAAGGTAGTGGCAAAACTATAAATAAGTGGAACTTGATTTTTAAAATAAAATAAATCAAATTCTGATTTTAAAACGACGGAGGGACTGCGCGTATGAATAGAAGAAAGGACAGGGGCTCTTTAGAGTAAAATCAGGGATGACGAGTTTATACTCAAAAAGGTGGAGGGGGTTTTCTGCAAAAAGGCCATGGTAAATGGCTACCGGTTGACCTGGACCATTAGATTAGATGTAAACAACCCTGATTAGAAGTGGAGAGGGAAGGAAGGGTGTTGCTGGCCAGAATAGTGGTCAGGGCGATGGTTGACATCGCCGACGATGAGAGAGCTCACCGGTGTTCATGAAAATGGCCCTAAAGGCCATGGATTGGTTCGGGAAAAGCACAGGAAGGGAGAGGGGAACACAGCAGATCCATCTAGGGTATCAATTGAAACCGAGGCAGCGAGAGTGGGCGTGGTAGCTCGGTTTGGCGGCCGGTGATGTTTCGGCAGTGACGCGCAGTCGACAGGAAGCGAGAGAGAGCAAGATAAGGCACTTGGAGCTTCATTACCTCGCGACGAAGACTAGAATGCGACTCTGATCAACGATGGGGCGCGGCAGCAGCGGAGTCGCATGCGGCGGTGGTGAGCTAGGTTTCGAGCAATGCGATGGCTTGTGATAGAGCTCGGGTGGTGGCTCGGCATGGGGCTCTCGATGGCGTCCAACTCAAGCAGAGTCCCAATCGGACCTAAGGTAGGAGAAGGTGCTGACGTGTGGGTCCCACATGGCAGTGAACACAAAGAGGAAAAGAAGAGGGGCGCACCTGTGCTTTGGCTGGGCCGGAGTTGGGCTAAAGGGCGAGCGCGTTGGGCCTGCTGCCAACCGGAGAGAAGGGAGGAGTGGGCCTGTGGCCCGAGGAAAAAAACAGGCAGGCCAGCAGCTGGCTTTGGGCCGAATAGGAGGAGAGAGGGGAGAGTATTGAAAAATACTTTTCTATTTTCCTTTTTCATTTTCAAACCGAATTCAAATATGAATCGAATCAAATTTGAATAGGGTTTCAAATACACTTTTTAACTTAATTAAAAATGAGAAATTTTGGTAAGTTCTCAAAAATAAATTTTACAACCTTTTTAAATTCTTTTATTTTCAAATTTTCTTTTTCCTTCTTTTCTTTTACTTCAAAGCTATTTTAAATTTATTTCCAAAAGCAATTTAAACCATTTTGAATCTTGATTCAAAACCACTCAACCATATAAATCAAATGCACCGGCACGTGTGCACAACCATGTTGCTATACCCTATGAAATTTTTTATTTTCCTATATTTCAGGTGCACAAAATACAAAATTAAATCTATTTATATCTTTTTTGAAAAGAGCAAATTTTAGGGTGTTATATGTCCTGACTACCAACGTTGTTTCATCATCATTACTTTCACCGGGAGAAGCCGATGAGTCTCACCCAATACTCTACATATTCATCATGCCCCTGCAGTCTAAAACCACTCTTCTTCCTTTGTTCATCCCCTTCTTCCAAGTTCCAACTTCAAGCATGTTGGACGGTTACTTCAAGCTTCCCAACAACGACTCCTCCACCGACGAGGACGAAGTCTAGAAAGGTAGGCACGGCCGGGATCGATCTAAAGACCAGAAGCCATCCGCTGCCCATCCATGCCAGATTACCACGAGTCTACTATGACTACCACTTTGACATGTAGACATCAGTGCCACTACAGGGGCCACTACTAGAGAAACTATTTTTGGAGGCAGTCATTTGGCGTCCACCTCCGGCAAAGCATCATTGTAAACCCAAGCCCGTCTCCAAATGGTTTCCAAAAAAAACCCAAGGTGCTATTCAGGACTCAAAGTTGTGACCTGCCACCCAACACTAACTCCACACTACTACACCACAAAAGCACTTGTGAGTATATATAGGATTCTATCTTTTCATATCAATATTTTGTAACCGTGTATTGAACATTTTGGCTACTAAATGAACACGAATGAAAACAGTTGAAATGCAAAGCTTTAAATCTTTGTCAAGCACTACAACTTTGGTATATGGTCTGTCTTCATCCAAGATTGTTTGAAAAGTTCAAAAATTTGGATCTCAAAGTATGTGAATTTTAAACAAATATTTCATACGCTAAAAAACTTCAAACAAAAAACTTATCAACAACAAACATGTAGTCAGGTTGGCCACTACAACTTTGGTATTAACCGTGTAAAAATTCAAGGTCACTTAGGAACACTAAATTTTAAATTTTAAAATCTATGAACTTAGGACACATATTTGGTAATCTAAATGACTTCAAATCAAAAACTTTTCATCTACAGAGTTCTAGATTGTATTGAGAACTACAACTTTAGCATTGATCATGTCAACATCCAAGGTTGTTTCAAAATTTTAAATTTCATATTTCAAAATCCGTGAATATAAAACAATATTATGGGACTCTAAACAACTTCAAATAAAAAAAATCAAACTACAAAGTTGTACATCGTGTGAGTGGTACAATTTTAGTGTAAAGTTTGCCTTCATTCAATTTCATATGAAAAAGTTATGGTTTTTGGATTTAACTATTTATAAAGACGGACATCTAGTATGTCTGCCTCTAAAAACCGGTTTTTAGAGATAGACACTTAGAATAGCCATCTTTGTTAGTAGCGATTTTCAGAGATAAACATCTTAAGGTGCTTGCCTCTGAAAATCAATTTACAGAATGGACATTCTACGACGATGGCCTCTGTGAACGATGATTTTTGGATATGGTCGTCTTAGGATGTCTGCCTTCATAAATGATTTTAAGAGAGGGATATTTTTCTAGAGCCTCCTGGCTATGTATGAAGGTGGTCACTAGGTGTGCCCACTTCTGTTAATCAATAGGCCAGGCCGGTCCATAGGCAGGTGCGAGATGGGCTACCAAACAGGGCCCCCAAAAGCATGGCCCCCACCTCACATCCCTCAGTCCAGTATCTAGCGATTCAGAAGTCAAAACGCGGCAACACCATCACGTATGTGTCCCCTCGACTCTAGTTCTACTAGGTAGCGTGCCTGTGCGTTGCTATGGGATAATTAATATTTTGTATTAAAAACATATGGATCGCACGATAAGATAACAATATTGTAAAAATTAAATACCAACGTTAAAGTGACATTTATTCCAAAAAGCAAAGTTTATGAATTTAACACAGTCACGGAGTGCGCGACGTCGCAGGCTCACAAACTCTATTTTATAAACCTTTGCGTGATGCGGCTAAGATAATGTTTTATATTTGCACGAAGAAATCTTTCGTGCTTACAAACTAATGACCCTGGTGCAACAATGGAAAATACAAAAGAGCTATCCTCGTGAATGCGCGGAACCAATGCCACTATGATCGTGCCATCCCACGACCACTGGTATGGTGTTATTTAGCACTATTGTTCACTATTATCGCTAACTTGCTTCGTTGGTTTTATTCAAGTAATTTATGTTTGTAATTATGCAGGTGCTAATTCGGTTGATCCCACATTGGCACAAAAGAAAAGTGAAGAAAGTCGACAAAACTCATGGTTTTGAGAACATGCGCGTGTAATAGTTATGAATTGTTACAAAACAAAATATTATGAACAAAACACTAAAAGTGTCATTTTTATAACAATAATATAACACATGTTCAATTTTCATTATGCCATCACACAAGTGTATATACAACTTCTCCATGTAGAGTCTGATAAACCATTTAAAATACCTAGGAACAGCAACAAATATGGCATTAGTGAGATATTATTTGTACAATATAAATTGAATGGAAAAATGCATTGTATGCGTTAGTAATGTTCTGTTACCTCGCCTATGGCGTTAGAACCTCCTCAAATATAATATTCTTCGTGAAAGTTCCATCCGCTATTGGGGTTTTCTTATCCTTATCTTTTTTATTTGACGCATTCTTTTTTTCCTCAGCATTCTTTTTAGCATTTTTCTTCTCTATCTTTTTGGCCTCCTCCTCTTGTGCCTTCGCATCAGGCAGGAGGGCAAGGATCTTAATATTGGTTCTTGACGTGGCTCTAGACATCGCAACATACAACTGACCATGAGAGAACATCGGTGCGGGTAGGTACACACCCACGTTCGGGATAGTTTGGCCCTGTAACTTGTTGACCGTCATGGCAAAGCTTAGCCTGATAGGAAACTACTTCCTCTTAAACTGGAACGGGAACATCTCATCATCAGACGGGCATAGCGGTATTCGAGGAAGGAATACCAACTTCCCAGCATGCTACCCCACCACGATTTCAGCGTCAATTGTATTTCTTCGGAACCCCCGCACCACCAGCCTCGTATCGTTGCATAGCCCATTAGCAGAGTCAATATTCCTAAGCAATATGACAGGACACCAGAGCTTGAGCTTCAAGACGTGGGGAGGCAGCCTGTTGGGGGTCAAACTATTAAGGAACTCCGATGGATAGTAGTTATGTGGATCATCTACCACGGAGTCAAAACTATGATACACCATCTCGCCCCCCTAGAACATATCAATCATTTTCATATTGATCATGTCCACCCAATCATTACGTGTAGATAAAATCACTCTGGTGGTGATGTAGTCTTTGTCCGCCATGTTTGCATTTAGATATAGAAAGATGATGTCGATCAATGTATGAAGATCTTTCTCGGCATCTCTAGAGTACGGGACATGTATCTCGTCTGGAATACGTACATTGCCATCTCTGTTAACCTCTTTCATTCCACCACCAATGCGTAATAGATAATCTACAAACCATAGGTCACTCTGAGCCCTCATGTTGCGGACAAGCTTTAGGTGGTGCATGGATTCCCAAAGATATGACCTTCATAGAGAAGCACCGACTATTTGAGCTCTGGATCCTTTCTGCACAACAGGGAGGACCTGTCTGAAATCTCCACCAAGGACAACAGTCTTTCTACCAAACAGTAGGTTTGACCAACCCATTATATCCCGTAGGCTGTTGTCTAGTGCTTCCACATTTTGCCTCTTTCTCATAGATGCCTCATCCCAAATTATGAGAGCCGCTTGCTGCAGCAACTTGGTAGTACCACTCTATTTCATGAAGCTACAGCAACTGTCCTCTTAAAACGCGAGTGGGCCATCCTCCTGCCTGGCATTATGGCTGTTGCGACTCTAGATGTAGCTGTAGCCACGGCAAGCTTGTCCTGGCTGCGTAGTTTTGTGAGAAGTTCCCTATACAAAAATGTCTTTCCCATCCCACCAGGTCCATCCATAAAGAACAACCCGCCTTGTTTGCTGCAGACAGCGGCCATTATCTCATCATAGGTAGACCTTTGCTCGACGTTGAGTGAGTTGCACAATAGCACATCTTCAGGATTCTGCTCGATGCTAGGTTCCTCAAATATCTCACGAGGAATATGGCTGGCATCGTCGTATGAGTGATCAATATCTAGAAGAGGAAATGACCTTATGTCCTTCTCCATAGACTGCAACATGTTTCTAATGTATATCAAAACCATTTGTTGCACCAGATCTAGGGATGGATGATTGTGGTTGTAGTCCTCTGACATTGCATCGTAGTGTTTTTTCCACAACCCCATCACATCATGCGGCTCACAGAATACCAATATTGTTGCAAATAGCCTCCGTAGAGAGGAAGGCATCTGGAATAATGTAGCTTTAGTTAGGCATTCATCTAGTGTATTGTCTTCTTCGATTAGACCCCTCCTTTCTACAGCTTCATAGAACGAAGGTAGTAGCATGCCATCAACTGTCCTCAGATGTTCGTATGATGTAGCACCAGCAACATTGTTCAAGAGAACATGAAGAAAGTAATGTTCTCCCTCAGCAGGATGAGCCGAGATGACTCTTCCAACTTGAAAAACGGAGTTTTTCCTTTTTTGCCAGAATTATTTATCAGACTGCCAGGTAAAATGCTCTGGGAAGTCCCGATACAAGATTCTGCGGGCTTCCTCATGAGGCCTATTTGCACCAAAGTATGCTGTCAGCATTGACTCTTCTACACCTGGCCTATTAATGATCCATTCGACCTTATCCCATTTATGAAATGCCACCATATGCATGTTGGGTAGATGAAGCTGCAGCTGCTATACTGGTGGATGGTTCTTGCTCAAGTTAAAGCCATATATCCTCCATAGTGCTTCTGGAGGCGTCACCCACCGGACATCTCTATATTGCTTAATCTCATCAATGTTCCCTTTCTCGTCTGCTTTGTTGTTCTCCCTCATCACCACCAATGCCCTGCCATGTCCCTTGTATATGTATTTGAATAGATACTTTACTAATTTAATGTTCCCATAGGCCTCAACATTGATATGGTAGTTGAAGGTACGTAGCAGGCAAGGGTTGTAAGGCACGACCCATTGATTGTCCAGGTAATGGCCTCGAACTTTTAGCGTGCGGCCATCATTGTGTCATTGATAGATGGGGTACGAATCCTTTCTCTGTGATGTTGCCTCATAGAATGGGCATGGGTAACGGTTCTTGCATGACCCACGACCCACCGTGCATGGACAGTATGGATTTAGTGTCTCGCAGGGACCATGCATCATATGCTTCATCACCATCTTGTAGAGCTCAGGGTACTTCTTCTTGTTTGGTAGCTCTGCACTGATAATCATGTCATATTGCTTGGGACATGTGAGCTTGTACTTCAGTTCCATTATCAGCAAGAAGTGTGCATGCGGCAAGCCCCTCTTCTGGAACTCCACTACATATACGTTGGCCTTCACCTTCCCAAGTATGCCTTTCTCCATCAACATTTTCCTCATCGCCTCTAACTTTGCTCTGAAGACTCGTGTGACGAGATCTGGGCGCTCCTGTGGTGTTTGGCTTGGATAAAGTTTATTCTTGATCTCATCATAGCTTGGGTTGCACATCATTGTGAGGAAGATATTAGGTTTACCATACTTTCACACCAAAGCCATTGCATCCATGTATCGGTGCCTCATATCACAGGGTCCTCCGATGAATGACGAAGACAGGACAGTACGCCTTCCGACATTCTCAGCAGATCCTTCACCCGAATGCATGATGTCCACCAGGCTTTGGTATAGGTCAGCCCTCAAAGTATCCTGATTGTTCCTCATGTAGTCTAAACACGAGCTCTCAATCTTGATGTAGGTGTCAATGGCGAACTACTGGAAAAGACACCGACCATAGAGTATTGGATTAAATATCCCTAGCCACATCTAGAACTTGCAGCAGTAGCAGTCGCGCACGGAGACACATGTATTTGGAACAGGTTCTATAGGGAGACATTGATCGAATTAGTATCATGCGTTAACAGAAGAGAGTTTATATTGCATTATTGAAAAGAGTTCAAGTTACCTCCATCATCGTCGTCACCATTCTCAGCATGCTTTTTGTGGATTGCTCGAGCTCGATCAACTTGAGCCATAGTCACACCCACTTTTGAAATGCAGTTGTGCCACCTGAGCTCACCCATTAGAAAGAACACCAAGTATGACAGTGGGTCATAGCATGCATTATATGAGCAGATGCCATGTATAGACCGATCCTTCCCTTGCAGGAGAACACTATGCTCGAATTGTCCATGACGCTCACTCCCCTCAACCTAGATGGCGGCCATCTCTATGTCAATGGAACGTTATATGTTCTCTCGTCAAGCTGCTGGTCAAGGTTCAACTCGACCCAGTAATCCTCGAGGTCTTCAACGTGTCCCATACTCCTTAATTACTGAGAGTAGGGATTCCCATTAAAGATACTAACCAATTGCTCTATAACTTCTCTATCCTTTTGGGTGCATTGCCCATGGCACTTGCTCATCTGATGCTCGAGGGATGGATCATCGTCATAAAAATAAAGCTCGAGGTGTCTCTTTTTGACACCATCCTCTTTACCAAATGGTCGTATGTTATGGTAAATCTGGCCATGGGCACGAAATGTGTAGAGACCATAGATTCGCATGTTAGTGGTCACACGATCTAGGTGGTAGTATAGAGAAGTGAAAGAAAAGTGGCCATTGAAATATCTGATGTTTGCACAAAAGTGCCTAGCATCAGCGTTTGAGCTTGACCACAACCTCATGAGCTCTGGTGGTGTCTCAGGAGTTGAAAGATGAATCTTTCCACCCTGACAACAGAATCTGGGCGGTTCACCCTTGAATTTCTTTGTATTGCAGTGCTCGTAGTTCGACACCGACAGTAGCATGTGTGACTCTAACGGGACATTAGCGTAAACCCTATCATATGGATCCGGAACATTAGGCTCAATGTTCTCTTCCTCATCCATGTCGAGAATGTGCTCAACATCGGTTCCCTCCTCATCGTCTTCTGACAAAATGTTGATGTGTTACGTGTTGAAAGAAAGTTTATGGAAGAATGTTTTGACTATTACACGATGTACCTTGTCCGGTGAAAAAGTACGCCTCATCCTCTTCCTCGTCCTCCTCAAATATGACATCCTCATCATAGTCTGTGCAACACGGCCACATATATGATGAGAGAAACATAATGGCATACAAAAAAGGATAAATTTAATAAAGAAAATACCATCCTCGACCATAGAGTCTAGCGTATGAGCTTGTGCACAATTTGGAGGCATTAAAGAGGTACCGTCAACTACAGACAGTTGTGTCTGTGTACCTGTGCAATTATTAGGTGGTGGAACTAGAGTTTCCTGGGTGACACCACCTGTAGTAACAAAAGGTATGAGTTTTTAGAATAGAAGAGCGAAGGTGAAAGTACCAACAATATATACTGATCATGGCTAATTACCATTGTAAACCACACTCGGTTGAGTTGGGTCATTTGAATCATTGCACTTTCCATCCGCACACCCTCTAGCACTTCTTCCAATGTTTGCTTCAAAAGCCCGATCACGACGGGATAGAAGGGCATTTCTCTCTCCGGTGGTCACTCGTTCCCTATGTATGGTCTATGTCGTAGCCACTTTAGGGGTCTAGACTTCTAGATTTTGAACTACAGTCGGCACGACGTTAATAGGTGTGCCTCTCAATTCACGTATTTCCATCTCATGTGAAGGCGCTTCATGCGATTGAGGTGAAGAAGGGAAAATAAACTGAGGGTTAAAGTGAGGGCTCTCCATGGCTATTGAGTCTGGATGCAAATTGTTTGCTCGGTGTTCTCTCACCATCCTATTGTATTTTTTCTTGCTCTCTTTTTGTTTCAACTCCTCTTGTGGAGTCATTTGCAGTTTTCTTGTAGCATTTTTCGATGCATACAAGTCATGACGTCTCTTATTTAAAAGCGCCTTTTGTTCTAGAGACATTGCAGCCCTTCGTGCTCTATCTAGCTCACGCTTACGCTCTTTTGGACACGTGACAATATTGTCGATGGAACTGGATGCATTTACAGCACCTATATATAATAGAAAAGTACGGTCTCAAATAAAATACAGAAGGGCACATATTGCAAGAACATTAATTTATTATTACATTGACATGAACCACAATTGGGTTGCCCACTACACTTTTTCTTCTCAAATAGATAACATTAATGAAAAAACAATGTACCTGGGTTTAGATTAGGTGATGCATCAGTCATGCCAATCATGCCACTTTGATCTATACATTTATCAAAGTATTCATCTACATATATATAATAACATGATATTAACCTTAGCCTCGGCATCATACAAACACAAGAAAAAATAATTAGTATTTAGGAAAAAAGCAAAAATGGTACATGTGTTATCTTTATCAATCTTCATGGGATTGTATGAGTTGTTTCGATGTAGCTAGTCACTATCTTCATAGACATCAGTGCTTTCCGTTGTCGAATCAACTCCAACTGGTACCACATGACATTCACTATATATTAAATAAACTAAAAATGGCAACACTGAATTCATAAAAGCAAAATCAGATTTACCTGCTTTTTCTGATGATATCGTTCATGACGCTTTCTATTTTTTTCATTTCTTTCTTCCTGAGTCATTGCCGGCAATCATGCCGTTTCCCTTTCCCTTTTTAGCTTGGTGACATTCGTGTTTTCCTTTGTCTGATGATACTTTTTCCTAAGTTTTTTATTTTTTTCATCCCTTTCTTCTTGAGTCATTGATGCATGTCATGCTTTTTCTCTTTCTCTTTTACGCTGCGCACGTTCATCTATTTGCACTTGTGAATTTGATGTTGTATGGTCACCTATTTAAAAATAAGTTGATAAATATTTGCTTAATTACCATAAATAATACAAGTGAATGTGTCTATGGACATGAGTATAAACAATTACCTCCATTGATGATGTTTGTCAAGTCTTCAAATGGTGCATGACCTTCGTTATTTTGCATATGTTCCATTGTGATTTCACTGAACGCAAAATTAACCAATAAATTCATATTGTCAAACTTGTCCGTGAGAGAGTTGATAAAAAGTTCCATTGACGCTAGAAAGAGTGAAATACTCCCTCCGTCCAAAAAAATATACTTTGACTAAGTTTGTATTAGAAAATACTGATATTCATGATACAAAATAAGTACCATTAGAGACACATATGCTAAAACTATTTACTACCTGAATGGGCGCTGCCTCCTATCGTGCCCATTCAGGATCCTATTGACTACCTCAATGGTCAATTGTTTTTAGGTCCTAATATCAATTGCTAATTCTGTAACACCTTAACTGGTATATGCCCGTGCGCGCAATGAATTAATTCTTAAAAAAATGTTCAGTACAAAAAAGCAGGTAGGTCATCTGAACATATGGTAAGGGAAAGTCTTTTTCGATGAATACCCATGATAGCATACACCAAGTAATAAAAGCAGGAGTAAACTCATGTTTCGTCATTCAGATTCCTGATGGAGAAGGGTTAGAGGGTGGGTTTACATAGTAATAAACTTCAAGTAGGACGTTCCACAAGTAGTCAGATTTACATATTTTCTGTTTTTTAATATTAGGTGACCATAAATTTTCTAGCAAAACTGACAATTAGAAAGGCAGGTTTGACAAAACAACAAAGCATGCCCACAGGCTTAGCGTTCTTGTAACCCGTAGCTAAGCATGGGAAATTGATTAGAAAACTATAAATATCTTCATGACAGTCAACTTAAACAAATGCTAACGTTAGCAGATTTAACCAAGCAGCCAGTAACGAAATAAATTTTGACAATGATGAAATGGTATTCTGATGTCCAGATTATTTATCAGACTCTTTCAGCAATTGTCTAATCTACATACAACTCAAAGAGCATCCCATGAGTGATGTACAAAAACAGTCCATATTATGGAGAAATAGTTAGCATTTTTACAGTGTAAAGATGGCAGAGAAAGAGCAACATGGATATATTATATAAAAGCATAGTAGGTTTGATTTTGAATCCCACACGACTTTCAGTTTCCTCATTCCCCCTTTGAGTATATATTCCATGCTAAAATTCAGAGGATAATTGTGCAATCAGATGGAACATGCAGCATGGGACTGATTAATCTCCGGAGAACCTTTATGGTACTACTTGCTAAAAATCAAATGTACTAAAAATTCTCGACGCAGGTCCTCCTCCTTCTCGACGCAGGTCCATCTACAAGGACACAGCCACCAAGGTTTGCTAGCATGGAGATACATTTTGTCGAACATGTTGCCCGCGTTACATTCCCCACTTAGGTGTATGCTTTTTCGCATAGAAGGGAGAGCAGGGAAGGGGTGGGCATACCCTGGTTGACAACCTGCGCCGCCGGGATGCTGCTCACGAACGCGTGCACCGCCTCCAGCACCGGGACGCCGTGCCACCTCACGGTGGTCGGCTTTGGTGGCGCTGACGAGCTTGAAGGCGAGCCCGGTGTCCTAGCCGAGGATATGGTGGATGCTGTCAAGGAGCGATGCCCGGAAGTGGCCCAAGCTGAGCACATCCTTCTTCACCAGCACCACGGTGCCCCCGATCCGGCCCTCTAGCACCGTCGACGCCGCGCCGCCTCACGGTGGTCGAAGGCGTGCAGCACGACCAAGCGGGGAGTCACGGAGGGGAGGGGAGCGATGCCGCGATCGCAAGGGGAGCGACGAGCAGGGACGAGACCGAGGCAGATGAAACACATAAGCGTGAAACCAAATGAAAGGAGGAAAAAATTGTCCCTTTTGCAAATGCAAAGAGAGGAAGTAATTAAATGTAGGCAGATTTGGCAAGGTTCTTAGAAATACAAAGAGGTCCTTTTGTCTTAATTCTCTTTCCTTCTGTGTTAATTCTCTTTCCTTTTGCTCGTTGCCATATATGCTGGTGTATGCAAACATGCAATGTGTATATGGATAGCACAATAATTTTCTACTTCTTATTTTGCCGTGATTCCTTTATCACATGACAGGCAATATTCAATCAAGGAGATGTCATGGGATCGCAGGCGTGGGCAGACGGACGAACCAAAACAAATGTCGCACCAAAAAATATCCACACTTTAATCTTTTTAGTTGCAGGAGAAGAGCTGTTATTTTCCATGCGGTGCTCGATTATTCTTATACTCGCAGTCACAACTATGGCTGAGCAAACGCATGAACAGCAGACCAGAGTCCAGAAACTCAGGTGATTCCCAATTTGATTAATTCCATTGGATTTTTATCATCTCAAATTTATGTATTGGCAAATTTCGATGTAGTAATTAGAATGTACCTAAAGAAATCATTTTTATGTATTTGTAAACAGGAAACGTTGATTTTCTTGATCCTGGACATGTCTACTAGACTTATAAGAAAACCATTTTCTTGATCCTCGACGGTCCTACAGAGAGCCTGTCTCTCCTAAAATCATTTTTCTAATAGTGGGCGTCGGCTTCATCCACTGACAAAGGTAGGAAGTTAATAAAAATTCTAATCCTCTTAGTCCTAGGCGTTCTACTGTTTGAACTAGGCTAATTAAGATCTAAGTCCAACACAAACAATAAAGAAATCAAATAGGGTAAACTTTGGGCATCTCATATGCCTTTTTCCAGCAGCACTTATTTGATCACCATGCGCATATATATATTGACTACACATTGCAAACCTGTCAAAATCCTGCCCAGTCGACCTGTAGGCCAGCAGCTCCCAAGCACCTTCTATTTCTTCAGTCTCCAAGAATGGCTAGCTTGAGACGACTTGCGAGGGAGACCAAGAAGCAGCAGGTCAGCATGACAATTGAATAGGGCTGCAGCTTGAATAATTCTAGCACAGCGTTCTTGACGTTCTTTTTCAGGAATCAGGCGATCGAATTGAAGAGGTCCTGTCCTAGATTCCTAGATTGAGTGCGCAGTGTGTAGTGCAGATCTGGCATGGTGTTCTCCGATCGCATTGACATTGTCCACTCCCGGCCTTTCATTCTTCTCTTCGGCTCCTAAAGTTTCATCATGTCATCGTCAACTCATCATCTTCCTTCGGTCACGCACGCCAAGTTGGCGTTGCCTAGAAACCACAAGCTGGGTGGGCTTGCCAGAGCCATACCTGCCGGTTAATTTGTCAAAAGGAGTGACTGAAATCAGGTGCAGCATAAAACAAGTGAATTTTCATATTCTAGCTCAAGTTTCACGTTTGTAGTGGCAGAGGAAGTGATATTATATGTTGTCACCATCTTTTGGACCACTGAAAAATCAAACAAGAGTTCTTACTGCCACACACCTAGTTTTCTCCGGTTATCGATCATCAACTTTCAACAAGGGCGTTCGAACGAGTTGTACTACGAAGGTACAATGCAGGTACATTATTGTCATTATTCTAGTTTCGTGTTTCTCATGATTGACAAATCATGCGAGACCACCATCAGCCACTATTTTCGTAGATGTCGATATATATAATAGTAAACACCAGCAAGTGCAGGTTGTTGACCTGGTCCTCGACCAGAGCCTGTTGTCACCCTGTTGAACTAGCTTCGTGCAACATGTCGTGGGGCCCTAATCAGTAATCACCAAGATAATTTCTGCTCCACAAGTGCACTCGTGGTCATCTTAGACTTGCATTTCTCTTTTTTTCCCTTTTTTTCTTCTTGCGAGACTTAGGCCGTTCACTGCATGTGTCTATAGTGATGCTAAAAAAAGAGAAGATTTTGGAACTATTTTTCCCATTGCAGCTGCAGACTAGTGAAGCCAAGAAAATATGGGGCGGTACACGTCCTCGTACTGATGCCTACTAGTGCCCAACCACTAAAAACTAAATTTGTTGGTCGTTCCATGTTCACGCACGACCGCTGCGACAGAGGTAGTGTTTATTTTATTTCATGTGGGTCCCGGTGTTTCATATAGCTTGGATACCATGTTTTCCTCAACTTGCAACTTTGCTACCATGAGGCCCAATTTCATCATGGCCCTGTTTTTTAAGGGCACCACTAGTATATTGTGGAGGAAAAAGTCTAATCTTACCTCCCTGAACTATTCTCGAAGTCTAATTTTTCTCCCTTGACTCCAAACCCGGGTATACCACCTCTCTCAACTTTTAAAACCGTTCATTTTACTTCCCTGACCCGGTTATGGTTGTTTTCAAAGGCGATTTTGTCTTTTTTTCTTTTTTAATTATTTCGGCTGAATATTTTCAAAATCATAGTAAATTACAGAAAAATCATAAAATATAAAATTCAATTTGTTTGGACTCCACATGAGTAGATCTACACAGTAAATATATAATATAGTATGCTTTAGTACAGAGGTTTTGTTGTAGCTTCAGATCTATGTTTTTCTATAATTAATTCAAAGCTGCAGTCTTTATGGTACAATTACGGTGAAATTTTTGCGGTGGGCTAATTATTATATGATTGAACTGTAGTAAAAATTTTATGCTCATTAGATCATGTATAACTGAGTTATGGATTTATTTAGTTTTATACTTGTTAAATAGTTAAAAATGTGTAAAAATAGAAACGAGTATGAAATTTTTACTACAGTTAAACAATACAATAATTAGACCACCATAAAAATTTCATCATAATTCTATCATAGAAACTACAGCTGTGAATTAATTACAGAAAAATATAGATCTAAAGCTATAACAAAAACTTTGTACTAAAGCATATCGTATTATTTATTTACTATGTAGATCTACTCACGTAGAGTCCAACAAAATTAGATTTTCCATTTTATGATTTTTATGTGATTTACTATGATTTTTTAAATATTCAGCCAAAATAAATAAAAAAGAAATAGACAAAACTGCATTTGAAAACCACCTATAACTGGATCAGGGAGGTAAAATGAATGGTTTTAAAAGTTGAGGGATGTGGTTTACCAGGTTTTCAAGTTCAGGGAGGAAAACTAAACTTCGAGGATAGTTCAGAGAGGTAAAATGGACTTTTTCCTATTGTGGAGGGCCTTCTTGGACTTGTCTTCTTTGAAAGATATATAGCTAGTATTCTTGATTCTTTGTCAGTGCCACGGAATGCTTGCTTGGATTATCACAAGTAATTCATAAGGAATACACGTTAGAGAGAGAAAAGAGAGAGAGGGAGAACATGAGATATTTTGGTCACGAGGACCACAGTCTGGGTATAATTTGCTTGGTTTGAGTTACCACCCACCTTATATGAAGTGATGCACCATAAGTGTTTTCATGAATAATTATGCCATTCCTCTTGCATATAGTAATTTTAGCTCGTGAGAGATGTGCAGTCATAGATCATCAATACATTTTATCTCACAAGCAAAAAGAAAAAAAAAACTATCTGTGCTACTTACAATTTTAGTTATTGGAGATGGGCAAAAACCTTTTACCGAGACGTACGGTTGGGACACACCGCCTCAAGCCCTCAAGCTTGTAGACGGGTCAACTGCACCAAGCCACACACTGGCATTAGGCTCTATTCGATTGAGCTTATAAGCCAGAATTAATCTTACTTTTTCAGCTCTAGAATAGTATTTTTCTCTTACAATAAATCAGCGCTACAAATCAGTCGAGGGCATATCTCTACCTCTCCTTTGTCAGGTAAGGGGAGATAAAACAAAAACTTCGTGCCTGTGCCTGACTTGACCTGCGTGCGCTCAAAGTCCAGGTCGCCTTCCTAGGGCTACTACTAACCTAAGGGTCATATCTCAATGTTCTAGCAGCTTCCGTGTTAATGCTAACCACCAACCCTAATTCTAAGCTTGATATTTTCCGACACTTGCACTATATGTCTAAAAACCTATAGCCTATAGCAGGTACGACTTAATTGTTTGGAAATTCTATAATAAATGCATGAAATGTACCAGCCAACTTATTAGGTCCAAAATATCATTGCATAGCTTGTGTAACACCCTAAAATTTGTTTTTTAAATAGATGTAAATTAAGTTAATTTTGTATTTTTGTGCTCATAAAAACATAGGAAAAATAATAATTTACATTAAATTAAAATTCATCATAAGGAGTAGCAACATGGATGTGCATACATGTTGGTGCATTTGATTTATTGCAATGAATGGTTGAATCCAAAATTCAAAATGAATTCAAATCGCTTTTGAAAAGAGTTTGAAAATGGCTTTGAAATAAAATAAAAGAAAAAAAAGAATTGGAAAATAAAAGAGTTTATAAAGTTGTAAAAATTATTTTTGATAACCTAACGAGAGTTCTTATCCTATTTTTGAATCGAAGGTATATTTGAAATAATATTTGAAATTCGATTTGGTTTATATTTGAATTTCATTTTGATATAAGAAAAGAAAATGGAAAATGGAAAATGATCTTCTTCTTCAATTTAGTCCGAAGGCCTGTTTCCCTTCCCCTTCCGGCCTGGCCCGCTGCTCTCCTCTCTCTGGTATGGCCTGCTGCTACTGACCCATTCCCCAGTCGGTCGCCCTGGCTACTACTTTCCCTCTCTCTCCTGTCGGCCCACTGCACCAGGTCGGCTGCAGCAGCTACTCTGCCCTCTCCCCGCGCGCTCGGCCTGCTCAGCCGCCGGCACCAGTGCCCTCTTCTCCTTCTCTGCCCCTGACAGCCCGGGCTCGCTTGTCATCGGCTTCTCCTACCTCGAGTCGTCGTCGGGCCATACTCCAACGCCGCCAAAGGAATTCACTGCGCCCCCGTCTCTTCACCTTGGCGTGCGTCTCAAGCAGCCTGGCCTCATAAATAGTGGCTGTGCACGCGCCGCAACCCCTATTCCCTAACCCTAGCTTTGCCTAGCGCCAGCCACCGCCACTTTTGGATCTCGCCGAGACCGGAGATCCAGCTCCGTCGCCCGTTGTCCCTGTGCCGCCGTCTCGGTGCTCGCCGTTGTCAATTTATCGTCTCCCGAGCTTCAGGCCAAGGTAAGGATCATGCCGGTATCAATCTCCCTCACCCTCTTACTCTCTAATTGAGTGCGCATGTTCGCCAAAGTTGCGCCGCCGTAGCCGAGTCGCCATCTTGAGCACTGGACCGCCTTTGCGTGTTAGCCGCCCTCATCGACCCCCTGAGTGTGCTTCCCATTGGCCGCTCTATCTCCCTATGCTCTCGATATTGCGCAAGATGCTCAGGTTAGGTAGATCCATGAACATTGGTGACCTTCCTCGTCGTCGGTAATGGGTGCCGCCGTGGATACCGACGACCTCTTCCTCCCCAAATCCCCTCAGCCGTTCGATCCATCATCAATGGCCATGATTAGAACGAGTTGTACCCCTTCAATCCGGTCCACAAGAACAATAAAGACCAAGTCCACCAGCCTAGTCAGCAGGCCATGCAAGCAGTTCACCATGAGCCAGCCAATTGGAGTCCGCCACCTTGCTACCACGTGGTGCCACGTCAGCATCGACCAGGTCAGCGCCGACAGCTGTGGACTTTTTTTAAAGAGACCCCGAGTTTCTATGAAATTAACTCGTTGTCCACTTCCTTTCAGAAATAATTCAAAATATGCCCTTGATTTATCTATTTGGCCCCTGTGTTTTTCCAAAAATGCGGCCGGGTCCATTAGGCAATTTAAATTCGGCTTTTAATATGAAATTGATTCCAAATATTTATAGAATTGCCACTGATCTTATTTTATGCGTAGTTTCTCCGTTTTAACTCTGATTTGACCCATTCAAGTTGCGTTAGATTCGTAACGACGTAATCTATGCACTAGTATTAATGTTTTTCATATCAAGAGTTTTGTAATTTCATAGTTTAAATCCTAACTTGATTAATAACTATGCAACTAGATTTATAAATAAAATATGATTTATTCTACTCTGATTTTCAGATTTGAATCTAAATTTGACTTAATACAATTTAGATAATTCTCTGGAGTATCTTATATATGTTTTATAATTAAAATAAATGGAGTTTGTAGTTTTCCTTATTCTCAAATCAAAGCAAATCTATTGGTAGTTGTACCTTGTTCACTGTAGCTCCAATTAGCGTGCCTCTCGTGACTGTGTGTTCGTAGCGATGCGTAGAATCATATTTCAAACTCTTTTACTTATTTTTCTATGATTGGTGTACTATTCTAATGTAGATGTAATTCTATGCTATGCATGTATGTGTATGGATGTTTGTGTGGCGTTCTATGATTACATCCAATCGGTGAGATATACGTGGTGATCAAGAAGAAGAAAAAGAAGGTTGTTGAAGATTAAAGCTTACCGAAGGATCAGTGTTTTAAGGAAAGTATAGCATGGGATCTTCCTTGTTGTTCTATTCACCTTAATATCATTTTAATCATATGCATGTGTCTACCTTGGCAACCATAGTAAATTTCCTAGCTATTTGATATCCTAGATTCCTTGATTCCTAGGGGTCATTGCATTGGGTAATATGATGCTAGTGCTCAACTAAAGCCATGATCTTGTAACTTGACTAATGGTATATGCAATAAATATTAAAAGATGCTTTTTAGCAACATGGAACAAGGGGGATAGAGCATTGGGCAATTTTTATGGTGCTCTAGATTCCTCTCCTTAAGGACTTATCTATAAGCGAACATCCAGGACTTACAGTACAGATGTGATGGTTACATGGCTCTGGCTTTAGCTCAGTATGAGGACCTTTTTAGCTTGTTAGTGGTTACCTTTATGGTGCAAGAGGGGCTCCGATAGGTATGATCTCGGCCTACCAAGAGGGTGCACTTTGGTTTCTTGGTATTTTGTTAGTCACTCCTTGGAGGGGGGTTCATGCTTATTGATGGGGAAACCTTAGCGGCCCTAACTTGTTAGACGAACCTTTGAAAGGCTTCATAGTGAACCCTGCCGACCTTCCTTGGTAGTGGGTCAAGAGGTTGGCCGCCTCGGGCGAAAGGGTAAATCACTACTCATAATGAAAGTGTACAACCTCTGCAGAGTGTAAAACTAGTATATCAGCTGTGCTCATGGTCACGAGCGGCCTTGGACCCTTATAGAATAGATGATGAACACTGATGATACCAATGATGAAGATGCACACTAATGATTACTGTTTATGATGTTCATTATTCATGTTTATCTGATCATGTGTTTATATAGGGTTGTGAATAAACTTGTTGCCACCCAATTGCTAAAAGATGACTCATTAAAAGCTAATTGCAGTTAAACTAGTGTCAGCCTTTGAGCCTCATAACCCCATGTTATATTTGTTTGAGTGCGACATGTACTTACCCTTGTTTTACTTTTTAAATCTTTGGAAAAATCCCGGATGGGTACTAGATTGCTAGAGTTTGGAGGAATTAGGCTTGTGATCAACCAGTCAGTTGTCCCTATGAAATTGGAGTCTTCACCCAAAGATCGGAGTTGTCTTTCCACTGTTTGCTATCTAAGGTTATATCCTTTATACTAAGTATATCATATATTAAGCATTGTCTATTGATATTACCTTTATTTGTAGCTATATGTGAGATTTGACTTCCTGGGCTCACATATGGCGTGTATTGGTTTTGTCCTTAAAACCCGGGGTGCTACAGCTTATGGTTCCAAATCCACATACAGCAAAAACTGCATCGCAACAGCTACTCATAACCTTTTTTTATAGCTCCTGTTTCATGGCAGGAAGCAGACCCAATCAGATTTGCATCAACATGTGGCTCATTGTATTTGATACATGGTTCTTCAAACTACATCATAAAAATTTGCCTTGATGCACAAAAGATTTTTTCAAAAACAAGACATTATACCTAAGGCCTTATTTGGATGCACACGTATACATCTCAATCAATGTGTGTTGGAGTGGGTTGGGGTGGAATTAAAACTAAATTCCACCTTAACTCACTCCAACACACATGAGCCGAGATAAATATATGTGTATTTAAACAAGCCCTAAGGTGGAATAAGTATTGTATGACATGAGCCCACGCATTGCAATGGATCTTCACTAAATAAAACTAAAATGGACAAAATCATACATCACTCATGAATTTATAGTTTTGTAACTAATTATATAATTATGATGGTTAAAACCATATATGAGCACAGTTGACTAAAAAAGATATACTAGCTCCTACACAGAAATGGACAGACATTCAGTGCACAAAAAATTCCCCAAATGTACAACCAACACTACCAACTCACTCTTTTAAATCAAATAAATAAAAAGCATAGAAGCTTCCCACACCACTTCTCAAACCCTGTGTGGTTGCCCATCCTCTCATCCACTGCCTCCTAGTTCCCACCTGACCTCCTAACGTCATACTCCTACATCCCATAGACCTCCCACACCTAGCTATATATGTCTTTGTCTATCACCCTTCACCACCAACCAATTTTTTATTAGATACATAGTATAGCATATATTGCAACATGTGTAGCAAAAGTTGTATAGTTTGGGACATGTCATGACCCAAAGTCATTCTGACTAAAACCTTTTATTAGAACCTCCTTGATAACCTTGCATAGTCCCTCAAACACCCAAGGATCACCTCATCACTCTCGTTAAATGAATTCCTAGTGTTCTCTACTAGGACAAGGACTCCAAATTAGCAACTTCCTCATTCCCCACTCCCTCATTACCTATCTCTCTCAATCTCTAATTCCCCACTCCCTCCCTCAACAGATTCAGCTCAGCTACCTCTTCACTCCCTCATTCCCCACTCCCTCCCTCTTCCTCTAGAAAGGATGAACAAGAAGAACTAGAGTGAGAAAGTGAAGGAGAAGAAATGAAGGAAGGGAAAGAAAGAAAGAAAGGAGAAGAAGGATCAGCACCACCTCAAGCTCATGAGCATCCCCATCTCTCTCAATCCATGGTTAACTCAAGAACACTCTCTCTTCTCATTCTCTTGAGATCAATCCCCAAACCCTAACTCGTAATTATCTCTATGCATGAATGAAGTGTGAAGTTTGGAAGTTGCTTCATCATCTCAAGAGTAAGCTCAAGATTGTCTCTAGCTCAATCCTCTCATGCATCTCTCTAATCTCTCTCTAATGCATTCTATGAATTTTTGCAAAAAATCTCATGGATGTCAAAATCCATCTCTTTGCTTGGAGACAAGGTTGAGCAAGACCCCATCTCTGATCTTGGTGACCTAAGGGTCAAGATTTCTCAAAATAAGTTGACATCCTCACTTTCATGAATTAATCTCTCTTTTCTCATGATTTAATCAATTTTCAAATCATTAGTTGCACTTGATAACTAGAGCTCAAAACCTAGCTATCCCTTGCCCAACATGTCACCTAAACACCCCTACTAGAAACCATTTGCACATGCATGGTGAAGATCACTCATAACTTAGTTTGAACCAAACTTGAGCAACATGAACAATGAAGAACATAGGTTCTGCCAATGTGTTTATGGAGTGTCCGTCACATTTCACGGACCGTCCCTTAACACAACACTTAGCCAAAAATCAATAGTCCAACACTTAGTCTTCACTATAACAAGATTTACGGATTGTCCATCAAAACACATGGACAGTGCATCAAGTTTTAAAATTAATTTTACAGAGAACCCAAGAACACAGAGTTCACCATAGAGTGTCCGTCAACTTATATGGAGCATCCGTAAGCTTAATCCACCCCAAAATGACTAAGTCCTAACACCACGGATCATTCCGTGCAACCACCCATCAAACCATGTAGCGTCCGTCAACTCCACCAGAGCCTCTATCAATTCACTTAGAGCCCAAAATGAATTTGTTAGAG